>NC_091300.1:16614700-16677200 GCF_038502225.1 Cherax quadricarinatus
ACTACCTGAGGAAACGAAGGGGGGGGATAACGCTGTCAGACAGACCGTTAGGTACTACAGATTCATCTCAGGACAGGATTTTGGAGGCTGTGCTGATGGATTTTTTGGAAGAGTCGGAGCATGGTGTGGCAGGCGACAAGAGGTTAGGCGATATCAAGGTGATGGATGAACAGAAACGGGGTAAGGAAAACTTGAGTGAGGTTAGGATGGAGAGCAATGTGGTGGTGGAGGTCCATCAAGAAGATGTGATTGAAGAAGATATGTGTGTAGAGGGTAGCTCCCGCAAGAGATCAGCGGGGGCATCAGACATGGATGAGGTCCCCACACCAGCGCAGCAGCCTGGGAAGAAGGTTTGGGCAGCTGTGGTGGAAACGTTGAGACTGGGAGGGGGGGGAGCAATGGGAAGATCGGCGGGAAGGGACAGGCAGGGGTTGGAGGGCAGGAACGAGGGATTGCTAGAGATGGACCGAGACCTATGAAAGGAGGATCAAGTAAGCCTCAGCGGCATAGGGGTAAGCCGCCATTCTTGTAATTTCAGGTGTGTAACTTTCAATGTAAATGGTCTTAAGACCGAGGTCAAGAGGGTTTGGTTAGAGTGGTTTTTAAGGACATTTAGTATTGATGTCTGTTTTTTGCAGGAACATAATCATAGGTTAGGATGTGAGTTGGTTTTGAAAGGATGCTTTGAAGTTGAAAGAAGGTGTGGCTGTGGCGGTAAAGGAGACCAGTCCTTTGCGTATCCTGGGTTGGGAGGAAGGGGGGTGGGAGGGTTGTCAGGGTGGATGGGTTTTGGGGGGCCGGGAGGGTTTGTTTTGTAGGTGTGTACATGCCAGCAACTAGTAACGCTAGGGTGAAGGTGGATTTTGTACGTGATGTCTTGGTGTATCATTTGAGAGGTTTACTGGCTATTATGGTGCTTGGCGGGGATTGGAATTGTGTAATTAGGAATGGGGATGTGGTTCTGAGGGGGGCGGGTTGTGTTTTGGGGGTTCTGAGAGACGTTTTGCTGGATGTTGGAGTGGTAGATGTGGTGGGGAGTAGGGGATATGGAGTGGAGCACACTTTTATTCATAGGGGATATGAGGCACGTTTAGATAGGATTTATGTTAGGCAGGGAATAGGTGTGGAGAGGGTGAGGACTATAGATGTGGGTTTTTCTGATCATCGTGCTGTTATAGCAGATTTGAGGGTAGATGGTATAGTGCGAGTTTATAAGGGATACTGGAAATTGAATGTGAGGCTCCTTAGGGACGAGGGTGACACTACAGGATTTGAGGATTGGTGGAAATCCTTTTGGGAGACTGGGAATAGGGAGATGGATTTGCTGGATTGGTGGGAAATGAGAGCTAAAGTTGGAATCGCGAATTTTTTTAAAGTACGGGGTAAGGAGATGGCGAGGTGGAGCTATGGTCTACAAAATTATCCTGAAGGTCAGTTAAATGACTCTTATGCAGAGGAACGGGTGGGGCGGAGTGAGGACATGGAACGTTTGCAAAATAGGTTGGCGGAAATCCATAATGAAAAGTTTGAGGCACTTAGAGTTAGGGCGAGGTTGGAGGATGTTTTAAGGGGGGATAGGCCATTGCGATTTGTACTCAGGAAGTTTAAGGGAAGACAGACGAGAACCACCTTGGTGTATATAGTGGCAGGAACAGGGGGATGTGGATTTGAGAAGGGTCAAGGCCTATCCACGACGGAACATATTAATTTGTATGCCGATTTCTGGTTTAGGGAGAAATGGAGGAGGGTTGGCGGGGGAGTGGGTGAGGGACGTTTCGGGGACGAGGGGTTTAATAGTGTTATAAGTGAACAGGACAGTGACAGACTCGAGAGTAGTATTAGTGTAGAGGAGGTGGAGGAGGCAGTTTTTGGGCTGTGCCAGGGTAAAACCCCTGGGATAGATGGCATACCGAACGATTTTTATAGGTGTCATTGGGGGAGTGTACAGCATTGTCTGGTGGGGGTTTTGAATTGTATGTTAAGTAGTTGGAGGATGGAAAAATTGCAAAGAATAAGTGTCACGGTTTTAGTGCCCAAAAAGAAGGAATGCCGAGTTTTGAATGATTACCATGTGATTACGTTAATGTGCTTGGATTACAAGATTTTTGCTAAGATTTTAGGCAACAGAATGAGGAAAGTGTTGGGTTTAGTGTTACATAGGGGGCAGTTGGGGATTCTGGGGAGAAGGATGAGGGATAGACATGGTTTTATTAGGGATTTTCTAGAGAGTTGTACGGGAGGGGGAATACTAGGTTTAGATTGGGAGAACGCATATGATTGCTTGGACAGAGATTTCTTAGGGGTTTGCTTAGAGAGGTTGGGGTTTCGGGAGGGGGGTAGTGAGGTGGGTGAACACCCTGTATGCTGAGGCAGATGTGAGGGTACAGGTCAATGGGAGGTTGGGTGAAAGTGTACCGATGGAGAGAGGTTTAAGGCAGGGTTGCCCGCTATTGCAGCTGCTTTTTGCATGTGTGCAGAATCCTTTCTATGAGTCTGTTGAACGGGTGATGGACGAACAGGAGATGGAGGGGGGGTGCAAAGGGGGCATTGTTGGGTATGTGGATGATACTACTGTTTTGCTACGGGGTAAGGAGGAGCTAAGGAGGGTGGGTAGAGTGATTCAGATGTTTGGTATGAATACAGGGATGCGAGTTAATACGGTGAAATCAAGGTTACTAGAGGTGGGTAATTGGATAGGGGAGGCTTGGGGCTGGGGTTAGGATGGACAGTGGTTGATAGAATCAGGGTATGTGGAATATGGTATATGAAGGGGGTGCAGGCCTGCAGAAGGGTAAATTCAGAGTCTGTCACAGGTAAGGCATTAGGTAGACTGGGAGGTTTAAGTGTGAGGGACCTAGCTTTACATCGGAGGGTAGTGGTGGTAAATTCACTTGTCTATAGCAAGGTATGGGGGGTGGCAGAGGTTTTTACCTTAGAAGTACAGGACATTGTGGAAATGCAGAGGAGGGTGCTAAAGTTTGTGTGGGGATTTGGGAGGGCATGGTTAAGTAAGGAGGTAGTTATGACGGATGTTCAAAGAGGGGGTTTAGGTTTGTTGCCTTTAGGACTGAGAGTAATGACTATATATATCAAGCGGAGGTATATTAGGGAAGGGGGTGTGAGGGGAGCTAATGTAGGAAGAGTTATGGAGGAGGCACATAAAGGGTGGAGTGCCAAGGACCTGCGGGTTTGTAAAGATATGTTAAGATTTTTATTGACAGTGCAACAGGTGGATAACATCACAATGAAAAGGTTGGTGAGAGTAGTGGGAGGTCAGGGAATTTTGCAAGGGGTAGCCGTGTATTCAACGTATGATTGGGGGGTTATTTAGAAGGATTTTAATAAGCTTAGGATACCGGCTAGGGTAAGAGAATTAGTGTATCGTTTCATCATGGGGATTCTGGCCTCCAAGGAGGTGTTAAGATGTATGTGGTTGGTGGAAGAGGCTTTTTGTCAGTTTTGTGATGATGTTGAAATGGTGTTTCATATGGTCTTCTTTTGTCCCTCCTTGGATGGGGTGAGATCATGGATGGGTGAGGTTATCAGATTGTTGGGGGGGGGACGTTTGCTGCTTTTAAGGGCTTTACTCTTAGATGTAAGGGGAGTGCCTAGGGATGTGGGAAGGGTTATAATGTATGTCATAGTAGATTATCTGGATATCTCATGGGGAATGAGGGAATTAAGGGATGATACGAGGATAAAAGCGTTGGCGGCTAGATTCTATACGATGAAATGTAGGAATATGCTGGTTTATGGGGCGTCCTGGGAAAAAAGTTTTCCGGAAGGTTATAGGAACCTCACTGTGGGTTCCCTTTGTCAGGGTCCCTGAGGATGGGCAAAGGGGTGGCCTCCTTCTGGGGGGATGTAAAGGGGGGTGGGGGGTTTTGTTTGACGCTGGATTTTTTGTGGTGTGTAAGAGGAAGGTAGTGGCAGTTTGGTATGGATGGTAAGCTCTGTTTCACGGGAATGTTTGTCATAGTGAGATATAAGAGTAGCTTACAAGGTTAAATTTTCTAAACCTAATGGTTATGTTCACTGTGTAAGAAATCTTCCTTGATAGCCAGGATACCGAGCCCTTAGGATCTCGTTTTTAAGTAATCAAATATGGCAAGTTGGTTTCAACATAAATTTTTCTGAGGTACAAGTCAACTCTTTTGGGACCAACAAGATACAGCGGCCCTTGTATTATGTTTAACTTTTATTGTTTGCTGGAGGTTCTATGTGGTAATTCTTAAGAGTATGTATAGGTCTTGGGTCTATGCCATGTTTATTAAGGGGTTTATACCAAAAATTTTGTGGACAAGAGTTTCGGTTTACATACATATGTGGGAGGTTTAATTTCTGTGTAGGGTTTGGTATTAAACCTTTTTTGATGTGCTGAGTTTTATTATGTTATGAAAGCTTGTTTTGGGGGTTTATTTTATTTTATTATTGTATGTTACATATATGTTGTTCTGTTTTCTGTACAAGAATTATTGTACTTGATGGTTTAACATATTAATAATATTAAAATACTGTTTTTTCATGGTTATTGTGCATAAGGAGTCATGCGTTCCTTCAGAATTCCTATTGGTTAGGCTATAATGTAACTCAACTTTAACCAATACTCTGTACCCTGTCATAGCGGGTATGTTCGGGTGTTGACTGTTGTATAGTTGTTATGGTAGTTTTAGTTTGGGTCTTTTTACTTTACTGACATGATTTGTGTTGTATATATATAGTGTGTGTTAAAGGTGGTTATGGCTTTGGTCATGTGTTACAACTTTACCTTTAGTAACCTTGTGATGTTGTGCATTGTATGTTGTTTATTGTTGTAATAGGTTATGACAGGTACTCCTTTTTATTTTGTTAACCCATGTAAAATTTCCTTTTGGTGTGTTTCTTTGGTCACAATTTGCGTGGCGGTACCTATAAATGACTAATACTTTAGTGAGTTTTATTTTAGCGTGTACTGTTTGCTATAACAGGATGTTGTTATAATACTTGTTACCTCCAGGAATAACCTGGTACTAGGAGCGTAAAAGATTACTTTTTTGTATTCCTGTACTATTATTATGCATCATTTATATTTTCGTAAGGTTTCTTACATAAAATATAAAAAAAAACTTGATTCTGGTGGATCAGCGAATACTTGACCAATTAAAGTTTCATTTTCTGACAAAGCCCCGCGTCAGGAGATTTGTTGTTCCATTTCTTGACAAACATCACTATAATCACCACACATATTTACGCTTTGGCCCATATATGGAATCGGTTTCCTCTGTCTCTGTCTTGTTCAGCCCACTTTTTCATTATTCTTACAATAAAATTGTAGTATGATGTTAAGTTAGATCCGCAGTTTCCATTAGCGAACCCTTTATTTTTTCTCCATTTTAGTAGCTAGTTTATTTTAAGCCCGCAGTTCATCTTGTGAGCATCTAGTTTATTGTACACCTATGGAAAATTTTGATTTTTTCCAAATTCAGCATGTGTAAATTTGAATAATATAATTGTGTATTAATATGATGATGATTTGACTCTTCGAGAAATTTTGTTTGAAGGAGCGTGTACAGCGGCCGCGGAGTGATACGGGGACGGGAGGATGCCATTTGTAATTTGCAGGCATTGGTTGTCGTGGAAAATTCAGCTAATAATCCGACATCATCGAGGCCAAATTGGGGTGTTTCAGCCTGAATTTGTAATAGGAACCCATATTAATGGCCCCTGTTGAAGAATTGGGACAGGAAATTTGCGGGACCTCCAGAATTATGTGTGGATGACGTTATCACTCACACAGGGAAGTGTACCATTAGTCCTTCCATTTAGATTTCTCGCTGGCCAGTGTAGGAGTCTATTAGTTAGGCAGGCGTTGTAGTGTGATCCAGTAATTAAATAGTAAGTGATAATGCGAAGTTCTTTTCTAATAACACCATTGTATTATATGTCTTGTACTAATAGTTATATTTTGTGTACCCAGCAAGTAAACCAAAATATAGTCCACACAATTTTAATTTACTAGAATAGCTGGTTTTAATATTGTAGTTATTAATTTAATGTCAGGTCTAGCTTTTTGTGAGTGGTGATGGAGTGGGCATCGAGGGAGTTAGTCCTGCGACCTATTGTAACTAAGTCCCACTTACCTCGCCCAAATTACTTGCACATAATAATTCAGGTAATACCCTGTAAACCTCAGACAGGTAATTTCTCACATAGTAATTCATAACACCTGCAGCACATACAGGGCCGGATTACCGCATAGGCAAACTAGGCATTTGCCTAGGGCAATATGCATTTGGGGGCCCCACGGTCCAAGGGGTTCAGAGGCTCATCCAAGATTGCGCACATGGTGCAAGTGCAAAGGGGTCCCTACCTAAAAAGTTCAAGTGTTTGGAGAGTAAAATTGTTTTTTAAAAATTAATCAAAATAAAAATAAATAATGAAATAAAATAAAATAAAAATAAATAAACCTAACCATAGATGGCAACACTCAACACGCCTTTGTTTACATCAAAACAGCTGTGTTTTCCCGCTAATGGGTGAGTATGGGAGATTCCTCTCCAATTTTCTGTAGTAATTACACGTTATCTAGACTTGTACTGTGACAAATTAACTGAAGTGTTGTTGATAGACATTGATGTGTATGGATAAATGTTTGTTTTCGCCTCTAAATGTTAAGGGAGGTACCTGATAGGGTTACTTGACCAGTAAAGACGCATGGACCAGTAAAGACGCATTTTTGGTAAAAATACTATAAAGAAAAACCTAAAAACGCAAACTGACTTCCGTTTGTAGGTTTTAAAAGCACTTTGTCCTGTCTTTAAGTCTTTATCATTTCAATAACAGATCTCAATTGATTGATGTTCTACATCACTTCCGTCGCAAATGCTTAGTTTTCAAGTTGCGACGGAAGTGATGTAGAACCTCAATTAATTTACTACATATTTCCCCAGAAACACATAAGCCACATCAGAAAATCGTTGGTTGGGTGAAACTGAAAATTGTCCCTGCATTCTTTAATTCTCATGTCCTTATCTATGGTGGTAGGCCATATATCATGCAAAACATAATGATTAGTTTAGTTATGAAAATGGTAATATAAATACCATTGTGCATTGTTCTTGAACTCAGTATGATTTCTGTTTAAGTAAATTGGAGATCAAGGAGGATGAATTAGTAAAATGTTCGTAGCCCAAATCACCAACCTGATCTATGGTAAAAGTTCTGTATATGACTCCTTTCTGGTAACGTTTTGAATTTTTAGATGCGCAGCCAGAGGAAAGGGGGCTACAAGGGCCATATCCCCCCAATTGACAGAAAAAAAATTAATAATAATTAAAAAATTAATAATAATTGATAATGAAAAATTTGTATTTGCATGATTACAGACAGTGATACATCCTCATTATGGCATCTCGTGAACGTGATGTTGGACGTTCTTATGCGAGTGGGTCACAGAAAAGAAAGAAGAAAATTCAAGAAGAACAGAAAAAGAAAGATGTAGGAAGCTGCAGAAAGATCACAGACATGCTCACGAAACCAGTTTCTGATGTTACCAGTACAGTTGAATCTGCAGATACGTCAGATCATACAGGAAGCCCTCCCTCCATTATTTCTCAGCCAGCATCTACTTCTTTTGTCTCCTCTCAATGTCTCAACGGACATTTCATCCACATGATTTGTCTTAAAAGATCCTGCCTCATGGCCAAATGTAATCCCAGATTCTCTACGTAATGCTTTCATTGCAGAAAACTTCAGTCAAACTCTGAACATTGACTTCAGGAAATCAGCAAGGATTTATGATGATGGAAGTCGTCGTTGTTTAAAGTCATCTATGTTTTATAGGAAGCTTGCAAATTCAGAAACTGTGAAAAGATCATGGATGGTATACTCTGAAAGCTCAGGAAAAGTGTACTGTTCAGCATGCGAGCTATTTTCTACCAAAGAAAATACCTTCACACAGGGGTTCAATGACTGGAAAAATTCCAAGCGTTTCGAGGAACATGAAAACAGCAACACTCACAGGAGCTGCATTTTAGCCAGTGTATTTCGTGCACAGAAAAAAGACTTATTGGATTCTCATTTGGAAAATCAAACTGAAAAAGAGCGCACTTATTGGAGAAAAGTTCTAGAAAGAGTTTTTGCTGTTGTAAAATTCTTAGCTCTAAGAGGACTTGCTTTCCGTGGAGAAAATTAGGTTTTTGGTTCGGAAAACAATGGCAATTTCCTAGGGATCATAGAACTGTTAGCACAATTCGATCCATTCTTAGCAAATCATGTGTCACGCCTTGGGAATGCAGGAAGAGGCACTGTATCTTACATGTCATCTACTATATGCAATGAATTTATTGAACTGATTACTAAGAAGGTCCTCAATAACATCATAGCAGCTGTGAAAACTGCAAAATACTTTGCAATAAGTGTAGATTCAACACCAGATATTTCACATACAGATCAATTGACATTCATTGTTCGCTTTGTCGACTCCAGTGGTAAGCCTGTAGAGCGCTTTATAAAATTCATTCCTCTTTCAGGCCATGATGGAGAAACAATGATGAATGTAGTACTGGATACTCTGCTTGAACATGATCTCTCTATTATGGATTGCTGTGGCCAGAGCTACGACAATGCAAGTAACATGTCGGGTAAATATAATGGATTGCAAGCCCGTATCAAGCAAATCAACCCACTTGCTGAATATGTGCCCTGCTCAGCACATTCTCTTAATCTTGTTGGGTCATGTGCTGCGGAGTGTTGTGTCGCTGCAGTTTCATTTTTTGGACTTTTACAAGCACTCTTTAATTTTTTCTCTGCTTCAACGCATCGGTGGAGTATACTCAAGTCAACCATTCATGGAGATGTCATCAAATCATTATCAACAACAAGGTGGTCAGCGCAGCATGATGCAACACATGCTTTGAAAGACAGCTTTGCTGAAATACGTTCTGCTTTGATCCAAATAGCAGAGGATGAAGACCAGACAGCAACTACAAGAAGCGAAGCAGCCAGCTTAGCATCAAAATTGGAAGATTTTGAATTGGCCTTACTCCGTGTGCTTTGGGACTGTATACTGGAACGGTTAAATGCCACGAACAAGACACTTCAGAAAATTGAAATTGAAATGGCTATTTGTGCTAACCTCTATGCAGGCTTAGTGGAATTTGTAAGCTCACTTCGCAATGATGAAGCTTTTGAAATGTTTGAAGAGAAAGCTAAACTGCTGGTGAAAGACTACAGTTACCGGGCTGATCATCAGCGGTCAAGGAAGAGGAAACGCAATTTTGAAGAGCCAGACAATGAAATTGTGTTGCTACCAAGGCAGAAATGTAAGACAGCTACATACTTCGTCATTCTGGATTCACTGATTACAGAATTGGTGAAAAGAAAAGAAATCTACCAGAATCTCAATGACAAGTTTGGATTTCTGTTCAAAATTACTACTATGCCAGATGCAGAATTGAGAGAAGCTGCATTAAAGTTGCAACAACACCTTTCAGCAGATGTTCAGGACACATTTGTTGAAGAAATAGTTCATTTTTCTGGGTATATGAATCAGATTAAAGCTCCACCTGAAAAATGTGCGCCCTCAGCGGCTTTGAAACATTTAAGAAATGCAGGTATCTCAGAAACCTTCCCTAATGTTGACATAGTGTATCGCCTTTACCTAACACTTCCAGCTACTAACTGTGAAGGAGAACGTTCATTTTCTGTTTTGAAAAGAGTGAAAAACCAGCTCCGTTCAACAATGAGCCAAGACAAATTGTATAACCTAGCCTTGTTGACCATTGAGTCTGATCTAACAAGAAATATTGATTTTCAGAATGTAATTGATGATTTTGCCAATATGAAATCCAGAAAAAAGTTTATTTAAGAAGTGCCTGTGAATATAAAAAAATTCTTTACTTTCTTGAGTTTATATGATTTGATAGTCTTATGCATGATGCAATGATAACAATAATGGTCAGTGATTTATAAAGGGAATAATAGTGCTGTAGTGGTTATGCTGAATATAATAGGTACATGATGTCACTACTTTAATAGCCTAATCTAGTAATACTATGCTGTCTTGAGTTTATTCTCTTTAAAATGCATGATTTAACAAGATAGTTATAATGGCTGTTGGTAAATGGTTTTGATTGTCTTGATGTACTTTCCCTATTAAATTTAATCTAAATAACCAGAATGTATTTAATTAGACCTTAAACAGGCTCACACCGACCCCCCCCCCCCCCCCCACCAAGCTGGAAGGGGTCGCTTCGCTTACCCGTAACTCAAAGGGGCCCCGCCAATCTGAATAGCCTAGGGCCCGGAGACTTCTTAATCCGGCCCTGAGCACATACATTGCAAAAAAAAAAAAATCCAAGAGGTAACAATGGGTGTTCACGAGATCAGCGTTGGGTACACTCACATCTTCTGTATATTTCAGTCTAGTAGCTGTATAGCCCTTGTGGCTTAGCGCTTCTTTTTGATTATAATAATAAAATTCAGTCTAGTAAGACAACTTTTGAAACCTTCACAGGCACGCAAATTGTTAAAGATTTTTTCCCGCGATTTTTCTTCTTACTTCCGTAGTAGTACCGTCAATTACCATTTCACTCATACTCAAGGGGTAAACTTGTCGTGGGTCATACAACACCTGGGAATGGAAAGCAGTCCAGTTTGATCCGAGGACGGGGAGGGTATCTCCTAATATCAAGAATTTTTCACCCAGCTGAAAGGAGCTGCATCTGTTATGCCTTAAGCGGTCCAGTTTGATCCGAGGACGGGGAGGGTATCTCCTAATATCAAGAATTTTTCACCCAGCTGAAAGGAGCTGCATCTGTTATGCCTCAAGCGGCTCCTTAACGTGGATACCTTGAGGCCTGTGAATAGTTCTTGATCCTAGGAATTAGTTACCTTACTTTCTCTTCTTCACTGCAGTGATGGAGACACATTAGGTATCTTTAAGATCAGTGACTGGCTTCCTTCACTGCAGTGATAGCCTCACGTTAGGTGCCTTAAATATCTGTTTGTCACTTGCTTCTTTCACTGCAGTAATGGAGATCAGCTCGACGCAGAGCCGCTCCAGACTTGGGTCGCTGTTTGCTGTGCCGTGGTCAATCGGCTACATGGTGATTGCTGGTGTTGCTTACCTGGTGAGGTCCTGGCAGTGGCTCCAGGTTACCATCACCCTCCCTGCCCTCCTCTTCACCCTGTATTACTGGTAAGTTCTCAGTTTCGTCAGCAAAGTCCTATCCGGTCGAAAGGCAAAATGCCGACGATTAGGTTACTATCAAGATATTTCCAGAACTTTAAGAAGTTACTCAACAATTTTTCGCTAAAATAGGAACTTTAAGTCATGTCATCTACGTTCTCCGCTAATGTGTCGCTCTGCTATAAGTGTTTTTGTGTTACCCTTAATTAGAACTTTTAATAAATCCCTTGAATTGTATAAGGTTTGGTGGTGAGTAATCTTCAATTTGATGTTTTTTTCCCCTTCACTAAATTCACTGCGCACTGCATATGCACTTAAACGTGTATATTTCTAAGTGGATATGCACCGAGTGGCATACGTTAATATCTCTAGTAAGGCTGATGCATGCAGGGGATGAGATGAAAAGCTGTAAGCCTTCTCCCTGAAAGCTGGCTGCCTTGGATCAAACGTGTAGCGCTAGCTACACGCCAAGGTATTGTCCAGTGTGGGTAGATTGGTAAAGCATTACGTACTTTGTCCCAAGGTTCGTAGGTTCGAGTCTCCTTCAGCCAGAGATGAGTGTTTGTGTATATTTCGCCTGCTCTTGCGAATTCCTTGCATTGTTAATATCTCTAGTAATGCTGATGCATGCAGGGGATGAGATGAAAAGCTGTAAGCCTTCTCCCTGAAAGCTGGCTGCCTTGGATCAAACGTGTAGCGCTAGCTACACACCAAGGTATTGTCCAGTGTGGGTAGATTGGTAAAGCACTGCGTACCTTGTCCCAAGGTTCGTAGGTTCGAGTCTCCTTCAGCCAGAGATCAGTGTTTGTGTATATTTCGCCTGCTCTTGCGAATTCCTTGCATTGTTAATATCTCTAGTAAGGCTGATGCATGCAGGGGATGAGATGAAAAGCTGTAAGCCTTCTCCCTGAAAGCTGGCTGCCTTGGATCAAACGTGTAGCGCTAGCTACACGCCAAGGTATTGTCCAGTGTGGGTAGATTGGTAAAGTATTGCATACCTTGTCCCAAGGTTCGTAGGTTCGAGTCTCCTTCAGCCAGAGATCAGTGTTTGTGTATATTTCGCCTGCTCTTGCGAATTCCTTGCATTGTTAATATCTCTAGTAAGGCTGATGCATGCAGGGGATGAGATGAAAAGCTGTAAGCCTTCTCCCTGAAAGCTGGCTGCCTTGGATCAAACGTGTAGCGCTAGCTACACGCCAAGGTATTGTCTAGTGTGGGTAGATTGGTAAAGCATTGCGTACCTTGTCCCAAGGTTCGTAGGTTCGAGTCTCCTTCAGCCAGAGATCAGTGTTTGTGTATATTTCGCCTGCTCTTGCGAATTCCTTGTATATATATATATATATATATATATATATATATATATATATATATATATATATATATATATATATATATATATATATATATATATATATATAACAAGGATAAATTAGAGATATACAATGAGTGAAGGACAGGATCAAAAGAATCGGAAATATCAATATTTACCTTAAATGAAGTGAGCGTAAAACTATTACAGTTCATTCAGTGATAATAGGTAGGGGATATAAAATTACGGTAGAGATCGACACCATGCCTAACTCTTCTAGGGTAGGGTAGGTGCCTGAGTCCGAGCTTGCAGCTCACAGGACTGTCATTCCCAATAACCCACTTGGGGCGGGGATGGCAGACCAGAGAGGCCTAGCTTCTCCCTACGAGCCCTGTACAGGAGGGGAATGTGGCTATTCCTGGGGACAGTTGGTCCCAAAGATGGGGGGTACTTTTGCTTCCTCCCATGGGAGACTTAGGTCTCAGACACTCCCTAGACAGGGAGCCAAAGCCGGGCCACCACTTGGAAAAGGCCCGGGCTGGGAGACTACCGGCGAATCATGAAGAAGAAGAATTACGGTAGAGGTTACTGAGAATAACCTCAGGAATATTAACCTCATATAACAGATCTTAACACTGGTACTCACCTCCCATCCCCATACATCACAGTACTCACCTAGGCAGGCAGCCCAACAGTCTTACTGGTGATGATAATGATGACAATATTCCTCAAGGGCCTATACAGACAACCCATTCCATCCCTGTTTCCTGTTATCGCGCGAAAGTGTCATCTAGTTGTGGGCTAGCGGACTGCCAGCAGGAACAGCCTGGTTAACCAGGCAAGCACTAGCGAGCCTAGTCTTAGGCCGGGCTTCGGGAGTGAACCTGTGAACGACACACTTGTTCATGTGTCTTAAAAGCAAGATGGGAAAAACAGACACGA
Source organism: Cherax quadricarinatus (assembly GCF_038502225.1). Lineage (NCBI taxonomy): Eukaryota > Metazoa > Arthropoda > Malacostraca > Decapoda > Parastacidae > Cherax > Cherax quadricarinatus. The sequence continues at coordinate 16,628,122 of NC_091300.1, forward strand.
GATATCACACCATAACTTTGTTATACACACGGAAATAGGTGAAGAGATGAACGAGATTGTATATTTTCAGAGAATACGGGGGTACTCGAAGGGGAGAAACCGACTAATCAAGCTGATTCTCAGGACGGAAACAGTGCAGAACAGGATCCTCCAAGAGAAACCACGGTTGAAATACTCGGAAGAGTACAAGGTGTTCCTAGACAGAGACAGAACACAATCAGAACGACAGCAGCTGAGGGAGAGGACAAAAAAGCGAAAGGAGCTAGGAAAAGAGACAAGGATGGAACCAGCAGAGGTCAGTCAGAGCAGAACAGAACAGCAAGGGCAAGCACACACACAACTATTCTCAGAACCATACAACCTATCACACCATCCCAACACACACTACAATCCATACCCACAGCCTCCACCCAACACCGAGCTATAGAATCCCACAGTATGCTACCAGGTCTCCAACCCTCACAGGCCCCCCAAACCACAGTGTTGGAAAGGAAACTGAAGGTATGCTACACAAACGCTAATGGAATAACAAATAAGTGGGAGGAGTGGCATGAAAGAGTCAAAGAGGCATCACCGGACATCATAGCTCTCACAGAAACCAAGCTTACAGGTATGATAACAGATGCCATCTTTCCAACGGGATACCAAATCCTGAGGAAAGACAGAGGGAACAGGGGGGGTGGAGGAGTGGCATTGCTGATCAAAAATCGCTGGAATTTTGATGAGCTGGAGAGAGGAGACAGTGGAGAAGAAAGTAATTACATAGCGGGAACGCTTCACTCTGGAGGTCCCAAGGTGGTAATAGCAGTGATGTATAACCCACCACAGAACAGCAGGAGGCCAAGGCAAGAGTACGACGAGAGCAATAGAGCGATGGTTGACACACTGGCTACAGTGGCCAGAAGAGCTCATGCATGCAGGGCAAAGCTCCTGATCATGGGTGACTTTAACCACAAGGAGATCGACTGGGAGAACTTGGACCCGCATGGGGGCCAAGATTCATGGAGGGCTAAGATGATGGAGGTGGTACTAGAAAACTTCATGTACCAACACGTAAGGGACACTACAAGAGAGAGAGGAGAGGATGAACCAGCAAGGCTGGACTTAGTATTCACCTTGAGCAGTGCAGATATCGAGGACATCACATATGAAAGACCCCTTGGGGCCAGTGACCATGTGGTTTTAAGCTTCGAATACACAGTAGAGCTACAAGTGGAGGGAGAAGCAGGAAGGCCAGGACGAATGAAGCCAAACTACAAGAAAGGGGATTACACAGGAATGAGGAACTTCCTGAACGGGGTTCAGTGGGACAGAGAACTGGCAGGGAAGCCAGTTAATGAGATGATGGAATATGTAGCAACAAAATGCAAGGAGGCTGAGGAGAGGTTTGTACCCAAGGGTAACAGGAATAATGAAAAAGCCAGGATGAGCCCATGGTTTACCCAAAGGTGCAGGGAGGCAAAAACCAAGTGTGCTAGGGAATGGAAGAAATATAGAAGGCAAAGGACCCAGGAGAATAAGGAGAGCAGTCGTAGAGCCAGAAACGAATATGCACAGATAAGAAGGGAGGCCCAAAGACAATACGAAAATGACATAGCAGCGAAAGCCAAATCTGACCCGAAACTGTTGTACAGCCACATCAGGAGGAAAACAACAGTCAAGGACCAGGTAATCAGGCTAAGGAAGGAAGGAGGAGAGACAACAAGAAATGACCGTGAAGTATGTGAGGAACTCAACAAGAGATTCAAAGAAGTGTTCACAGAGGAGACAAAAGGGGCTCCAGAAAGACGGAGAGGTGGGGCACACCACCATGTGCTGGACACAGTGCACACAACCGAGGAAGAAGTGAAGAGGCTTCTGAGTGAGCTAGATACCTCAAAGGCAATGGGGCCAGATAACATCTCCCCATGGGTATTGAGAGAGGGAGCAGAGGCGCTATGTGTACCCCTAACAACAATATTCAATACATCTATCGAAACAGGGAGATTGCCTGAGGCATGGAAGACAGTAAATGTAGTCCCAATCTTTAAAAAAGGAGACAGACATGAAGCACTAAACTACAGACCAGTGTCACTGACATGTATAGCATGCAAAATCATGGAAAAGATTGTCAGGAGAAGAATGGTGGAACATCTAGAAAGGAATGATCTCATCACCAGCAGACAACATGGTTTCAGAGACGGGAAATTCTGTGTCACAAACCTACTGGAGTTCTATGACATGGTGACAGCAGTAAGAGAAGAGAGAGAGGGGTGGGTGGGTTGCATTTTCTTAGACTGCAAGAAGGCGTTTGACACAGTACCACACAAGAGATTAGTGCAAAAACTGGAGGACCAAGCAGGAATAACAGGGAAGGCACTGCAATGGATCAGGGAATACTTGTCAGGAAGACAGCAGCGAGTAATGGTACGAGGCGAGGTGTCAGAGTGGGCACCTGTGACCAGTGGGGTCCCACAGGGGTCAGTCCTAGGACCAGTGCTGTTTCTGGTATTTGTGAACGACATGACGGAAGGAATAAACTCCGAGGTGTCACTGTTTGCAGATGACGTGAAGTTGATGAGAAGAGTTCATTCGATCGAAGACCAGGCAGAAATACAAAGGGATCTGGACAGGCTGCAGACCTGGTCCAGCAACTGGCTCCTGGAGTTCAATCCCACCAAGTGCAAAGTCATGAGGATTGGGGAAGGGCAAAGAAGACCGCAGATGGAGTACAGTCTAGGGGGTCAGAGACTACAAACATCACTCAAGGAAAAAGATCTTGGGGTGAGTATAACACCAGGCACATCTCCTGAAGCGCACATCAACCAAATAACTGCTGCAGCATATGGGCGCCTGGCAAACCTCAGAACAGCATTCCGACATCTTAATAAGGAATCGTTCAGGACCCTATACACCGTGTACGTTAGGCCCATATTGGAGTATGCGGCACCAGTTTGGAACCCACACCTAGCCAAGCATGTAAAGAAACTAGAGAAAGTGCAAAGGTTTGCAACAAGACTAGTCCCAGAGCTAAGAGGTATGTCCTATGAGGAGAGGTTAAGGGAAATCAACCTGACGACACTGGAGGACAGGAGAGATAGGGGGGACATGATAACGACTTACAAAATACTGAGAGGAATTGACAAGGTGGACAAAGACAGGATGTTCCAGAGACTGGACACAGTAACAAGGGGACACAGTTGGAAGTTGAAGACACAGATGAATCAAAGGGATGTTAGGAAGTATTTCTTCAGCCACAGAGTAGTCAGGAAGTGGAATAGTTTGGGAAGCGATGTAGTGGAGTCAGGATCCATACATAGCTTTAAGCAGAGGTACGATAAAGCTCATGGTTCAGGGAGAGTGACCTAGTAGCGACCAGTGAAGAGGCGGGGCCAGGAGCTTGGACTCGACCCCTGCAACCTCAACTAGGTGAGTACACACACACACACACACACATACACACACACACACACACACACACACACACACACACACACACACACACACACACACACACACACACACACACACACACACACACACACACCAGGCACATCTCCTGAAGCGCCAAATGCAAAGTCATGAAGATTGGGGAAGGGCAAAGAAGACCGCAGACACAATATAATTTAGATGGCCAAAGACTGCAAACCTCACTCAAGGAAAAAGATCTGGGGGTGAGTATAACACCGAGCATATCTCCTGAGGCGCACATCAATCAGATAACTGCTGCAGCATACGGGCGCCTGGCAAACCTACGGATAGCGTTCCGATACCTCAGTAAGGATTCGTTTAAGACTCTGTATACCATCTACGTCAGGCCCATACTGGAGTATGCAGCACCAGTTTGGAATCCACACCTAGTCAAGCACGTCAAGAAATTAGAGAAAGTGCAAAGGTTTGCAACAAGACTAGTCCCAGAGCTACGGGGATTGTCCTATGAAGAAAGGTTGAGGGAAATCGGCCTGACGACACTGGAGGCCAGGAGGGTCAGGGGAGACATGATAACGACATATAAAATACTGCGCGGAATAGACGAGGTGGACAAAGACGGGATGTTCCAGAGATGGGACACAGACACTAGAGATCACAATTGGAAGTTGAAGACTCAGATGAATCAAAGGGATGTTAGGAAGTATTTCTTCAGTCATAGAGTAGTCAGGCCATGGAATAGCCTAGAAAGTGATGTGGTGGAGGCAGGAACCATACATAGTTTTAAGGCGAGGTATGATAGAGCTCATGGGGCAGGGAGAGAGAGGACCTAGTAGCAATCAGCGAAGAGGCGGGGCCAGGAGCTGTGACTCGACCCCTGCAACCACAAATAGGTGAGTGCAAATAGGTGAGTACACACACAGTATAGGGTAGGTGGCCAAAGACTGCAAACCTCACTCAAGGAGAAAGATCTTGGGGTGATATAACACCGAGCATGTCTCCGGAAGCACACATCAACCAGATAACTGCTGCAGCATATGGGCGCCTGGCAAACCTGAGAACAGCATTCCGATACCTTAGTAAGGAATCGTTCAAGACACTGTACACCGTGTATGTCAGGCCCATACTGGAGTATGCAGCACCTGTTTGGAACCCACACTTGATAAAGCATGTCAAGAAACTAGAGAAAGTACAAAGGTTTGCGACAAGGTTAGTTCCAGAGCTAAGGGGAATGTCCTATGAAGAAAGATTAAGGGAAATCGGCCTGACGACACTGGAGGACAGGAGGGTCAGGGGAGACATGATAACGACATATAAAATACTGCGTGGAATAGACAAGGTGGACAAAGACAGGATGTTCCAGGGAGGGGACACAGAAACAAGAGGCCACAATTGGAAGTTGAAGACACAAATGAGTCAGAGAGATATCAGGAAGTATTTCTTCAGTCATAGAGTTGTAAGGCAGTGGAATAGCCTAGAAAATGACGTAGTGGAGGCAGGAACCATACACAGTTTTAAGACGAGGTTTGATAAAGCTCATGGAGCGGGGAGAGAGAGGGCCCAGTAGCAACCGGTGAAGAGGCGGGGCCAGGAGCTAAGACTCGACCCCTGCAACCACAAATAGGTGAGTACAAATAGGTGAGTACACACACACACACACACACACACCTAACCTAACAACAGCATTCCGACACCTTAATAAGGAATCGTTCAGGACCCTGTACACCGTGTACGTTAGGCCCATATTGGAGTATGCGGCACCGGTACAAGTGCGGTGGGCAAGGAAGAGATTTCTCCTACAAACCAACCTGATGATGTGGTGCAAGCCACAGAAACGCATAGTTGGGTTTAGGAAATCTGCTTCTTTCCTCTGCTAGACTTCCACTTGGTTGTTAAACATACACAACGCCTTTTTTATCCTACCAACCTGAACCTGGGGATGATAAGTTGATGCTAACAGCACAGTTTGTTGAATCATGGGCGACAGGACTAAAGGACGAACTGGACCAGCCAAGACCACAGTTCGACCAGACCAAGAAGACGACGTTTCGCCAGAAGGAATGGAAAGGAAACCTAACCTAACCTCTGAGAAGAAACAGGCTTAATAATTCTTGAGAAGCAACCATGAGCCTTTTTTCCCTATGTACAAGGGTTGAAGATCTGGCACACAACACAAAAAACCTAGCCAAGCACGTAAAGAAACTAGAGAAAGTGCAAAGGTTTGCAACAAGACTAGTCCCAGAGCTAAGAGGTATGTCCTACGAGGAGAGGTTAAGGGAAATCGACCTAACGACACTGGAGGATAGGAGAGATAGGGGGGACATGATAACTACATATAAAATACTGAGAGGAATTGACAAGGTGGACAAAGACAGGGTGCTCCAGAGATGGGACACAGCAACAAGGGGACACAGTTGGAAGTTGAAGACACAGATGAATCACAGGGATGTTAGGAAGCATTTCTTCAGTCACAGAGTAGTCAGGAAGTGGAACAGTTTGGGAAACAATGTAGTGGAGGCAGGATCCATACATAGCTTTAAGCAGAGGTATGATAAAGCTCATGGTTCTGGGAGTGTGACCCAGTAGCGACCAGTGAAGAGGCGTGGCCAGGAGCTATGAATCGACCACACCTAGGTGAGTACACACACACACACACACACACTATAACTGTTATATACACACACCATAACTTTATTATACATACACCATAGCTTTGTTATACACACACACCATAACTTTGTTATACACACACCATAACTTTGTTATACACATACACCATAACTTAGTTATGTACACACACCAGTGTACACACACTAGTGTACTCGCATATAATCTAGTGATACCAGTGAATAGCAGAATACAGTGTTGTAGTAGCAACTAACCAGTATTATAATGGTACTTAGTGGAGTGGAGTGACTTTCATTAGTTTCTTTTTCTTGAAATACGAGACGTTACTGTGAATTTCATATAACCTGTAGTTACCAGCGGTCGCAATATACACAACGAGAAGCAATTATTACTACAGAAAAAGCGCCCTTCCTCCAAAATTTGCACCAGTCAACTATAGTGATAATATAGCATTTATTGTGGTGGAGACGGAAAAAAAAAATAGAGAAGCTAGATACAGCGATTGATAAACAAGGGTGGAGGCTCGACCGTTCGTCATTGTAGGAGTGCCAGCAGTCACCGGCTCTTCAACACGCAAGTTATACTTTTGTATCAATCAAATCACATATTACTCGGGTAGATAATTTCCAGTAGATCCTTCATGTGTTAGCTCAAATCACCGACCAGTATGGTTTAAATAAGTGACCCACTGATCAGATCAGATAGACTGGACCGAACCCTTGACTGGTCCGAACCCTTGACTGGTCCGAACCCTTGACTGGTCCGAACCCTTGACTGGTCCGAACCCTGGACTGGTTTCAAACGGTTTCGTTGTGCACCACCTAGCAGGTTATTAATATAATATTCAAGAGGTTGCTAGTAGAATTGCAGTAAATCAACCATTCAAATCATTATGAAGCTGTGTGTAGTCTGTGGTCAGTCAAACAAACGGGCTTCCACATGCATAAATTGTCATTTCTGTGGAAATTGGTGTCACGCCCCTTGTACAGATATCCAAGAACTAGCTACAAGCAGTATTAAAACAGGGAAGTGTTTTTGGGTATGCCCAAATGAGATAAATCTGTGGACTAAAATCACAAGGGTATTAAAAGAGGTCAACATCAAAGCTGCTTTCATAGAAAACCTGGAAGCTTTCTACAACAGATGGGAACATAAAAAGTCCGGGCTGAATGATACTGCCCTTGATACTGGCCATGTAGTCACAAACTGTAAGGCTGGAGATGATGTCCTGGTAGTCAGTAAATGGGGGGCTGATAGTGCTGTCCTGGGAGACAGTAATGGGGAAGCTGGAGGTGCTGTCCTGGGAGACAGTAATGGTGAAGCTGGAGGTGCTGTCCTGGGAGACAGTAATGGTGAAGCTGGAGATGCTGTCCTGGGAGACAGTAATGGGGAAGCTGGAGATGCTGTCCTGGGAGACAGTAATGGTGAAGCTGGAGATTTTGTCCAGGTAGTCGGGAATTATACGCAGGAAGGAATACATATAAATGACCCCATAGGGGACAGGAGCCATAGTAGGGAAACAAGTGTAGTCAAAGATAAGATAAAACCAATATTGCAAACTAGAAATACCGCAGGAAATAGCAAACAAGAGGACTCCACTAGCAATAGTGAGGATATATTACCAAAAACAAATGGTGGGAGCTCCATTGTTGGTGCTAGGGAGGATAGAAGTAAGACAGGGAAACATGCACCAACAGGGAATACAGTCACAGAAACCCAAGGCAAACGGAAACCAAGCCTGTGCACATACTATGCACTCGGTATCTGCTGGCATGGGAAATCTGGAAAAACAGATGGGACGTGCAACTATGACCACCCTAGGAAATGCCATGCCCATATGACAACAGGAAAATGCAAACTCCCTTCCTGTAAGCTTTTTCACCCTGAACTGTGTACCTCTTCAGTACAGGAAAGACTGTGCTATAACTTAAATTGCCAGGCATACCATCTAAAGGGGACAAAAAGATACAAAACATCCAGGCCATGGGAAAACCTGGGTAGCCACAGCCACTCAAGAGGGAGAGGTTTTTTAGTGCCAGGAAGGAAAAAAAACTGGCAGGAAATGGCAGAAATCGTACACCAAATCCAGTCATTCCTGGAGTGGAACCACAGTCGATGGCCTCCACTCCAAACCAACAGATACAGATACTAATGCCGGGAAAAAAATCCCCCCCCAGTACCAACAATACCACCAGTCCGATAACATTCTTCTTTGCAAATATACAGGGTCTAAAGCCAGCAACAAACAACAAAATACCTTTCATCCGTGGACTGCTTGCAGAGGCAAAGGCAATGTTCGCGGCTTTCACTGAGACCCACATAAAGGATCACTTGGACAACGAAATATGGATCTCAGGTTACAACCTATACAGATGTGACAGAGTGAACAGGCAAAAGGGGGGGGTTGGCCTGTACATTGCAGAGTCACTTGTTTGCACAGAACTGCTAAATGCCTCAAATGATGTAGTGGAAGTTTTAGCAGTAAAGGTCGAGAACCAAAACCTAGTCATTGTGATAGTCTACAAGCATCCGGATGCAACATCCCAGCAATTCCAGGAACAGCTGTTAAAAATTGACCACTGTCTGGAAAACCTTCCAGCTCCTGCACCCAACATCTTGCTCCTGGGGGATTTCAACTTAAGGCACCTAAAATGGAGGAATATAGCAAATAATATTGTTGCAGTAATAACACCAGGAGGCAGCTCTGATGAAAACTCACACTCACGCGAGCTTTTAAATCTCTGCACAAAATTCAATTTAAACCAGCAAATAATAGAGCCTACTAGACTGGAGAATACACTAGACCTCATCTTCACTAACAATGATTATCTGATAAGAAATATCACCATATCAAAAACAATATACTCAGATCACAACATAATTGAGGTTCAGTCATGTATGCGCGGAGCCCCAGACCGACATAATGAGATTAGTCACGAGGGAGCATTCACCAAATTCAACTTCAATAACAAAAACATAAAGTGGGACCAAGTAAACCAAGTCCTAACCGATATAAGCTGGGAAGATATACTAAGCAACACAGACCCCAACTTACGCCTAGAACAGATTAACTCGGTGGCACTCGATGTATGCACAAGGCTTATTCCTCTAAGAAAAAGGAGGAGTAGATGTAAAACAGAAAGAGACAGGCGCTCCCTTTACAGGCGACGGAAAAGAATAACAGAGCGGCTAAAAGAGGTCAATATATCTGAAATGCGTAGGGAGACACTGGTCAGAGAAATAGCAAGCATCGAACTAAAGCTAAAAGAATCCTTTAGGAGTCAGGAATCGCGGGAAGAACTAAAAGCCATAAATGAAATCGAAAGAAACCCAAAGTATTTCTTCTCCTATGCCAAATCAAAATCGAGAACAACGTCCAGTATTGGGCCCCTACTTAAACAAGATGGGTCCTACACAGATGACAGCAAGGAAATGAGTGAGCTACTCAAGTCCCAATATGACTCAGTTTTTAGCAAGCCGCTAACCAGACTGAGAGTCGAAGATCAAAATTAATTTTTTATGAGAGAGCCACAAAATTTGATTAACACAAGCCTATCCGATGTTATCCTGACGCCAAATGACTTCGAACAGGCGATAAATGACATGCCCATGCACTCTGCCCCAGGGCCAGACTCGTGGAACTCTGTGTTCATCAAGAACTGCAAGAAGCCCCTATCACGAGCTTTTACCATCCTATGGAGAGGGAGCATGGACACGGGGGTCGTCCCACAGTTACTAAAAACAACAGACATAGCCCCACTCCACAAAGGGGGCAGTAAAGCAACAGCAAAGAACTACAGACCAATAGCACTAACATCCCATATCATAAAAATCTTTGAAAGGGTCCTAAGAAGCAAGATCACCACGCATCTAGAAACCCATCAGTTACACAACCCAGGGCAACATGGGTTTAGAACAGGTCGCTCCTGTCTTTCTCAACTATTGGACCACTACGACAAGGTCCTAAATGCACTAGAAGACAAAAAGAATGCAGATGTAATATATACAGACTTTGCAAAAGCCTTCGACAAGTGTGACCATGGCGTAATAGCGCACAAAATGCGTGCTAAAGGAATAACAGGAAAAGTCGGTCGATGGATCTATAATTTCCTCACTAACAGAACACAGAGAGTAGTCGTCAACAGAGTAAAGTCCGAGGCAGCTACGGTGAAAAGCTCTGTTCCACAAGGCACAGTACTCGCTCCCATCTTGTTCCTCATCCTTATATCCGACATAGACAAGGATGTCAGCCACAGCACCGTGTCTTCCTTTGCAGATGACACCCGAATCTGCATGACAGTGTCTTCCATTGCAGACACTGCAAAGCTCCAGGCAGACATCAACCAAATCTTTCAGTGGGCTGCAGAAAACAATATGAAGTTCAACGATGAGAAATTTCAATTACTCAGATGTGGTAAACATGAGGAAATTAAATCTTCATCAGAGTACAAAACAAATTCTGGCCACAAAATAGAGCGAAACACCAACGTCAAAGACCTGGGAGTGATCATGTCGGAGGATCTCACCTTCAAGGACCATAACATTGTATCAATCGCATCTGCTAGAAAAATGACAGGATGGATAATGAGAACCTTCAAAACTAGGGAGGCCAAGCCCATGATGACACTCTTCAGGTCACTTGTTCTATCTAGGCTGGAATATTGCTGCACACTAACAGCACCTTTCAAGGCAGGTGAAATTGCCGACCTAGAAAATGTACAGAGAACTTTCACGGCGCGCATAACGGAGATAAAACACCTCAATTATTGGGAGCGCTTGAGATTCCTAAACCTGTATTCCCTGGAACGCAGGAGGGAGAGATACATGATTATATACACCTGGAAAATCCTAGAGGGACTAGTACCGAACTTGCACACGAAAATCACTCATTACGAAAGCAAAAGACTTGGCAGACGATGCACCATCCCCCCAATGAAAAGCAGGGGTGTCACTAGCACGTTAAGAGACCATACAATAAGTATCAGGGGCCCGAGACTGTTCAACTGCCTCCCAGCACACATAAGGGGGATTACCAACAGACCCCTGGCAGTCTTCAAGCTGGCACTGGACAAGCACCTAAAGTCAGTTCCGGATCAGCCGGGCTGTGGCTCGTATGTTGGTTTGCGTGCAGCCAGCAGCAACAGCCTGGTTGATCAGGCTCTGATCCACCAGGAGGCCTGGTCTCAGACCGGGCCGCGGGGGCGTTGACCCCCGGAACTCTCTCCAGGTAAACTCCAGGTAAATAACGTCATATTTACTTCTCTATATCGTTGTCTTCTAAATAGGTAAAATCTACTCGTGTTAACTCTACTGAGATATAATGCTTCCTGTATCCTCTTTTACACTTCATCTATTCATAGCTCTTTCTCTTCCACCTCCTCCTCCTCCTCTGACTCACCTTCCTCTTCTTCCTTCCACCCTTCCTTCTCCTTCTTCCATCCAGTTTCCATCTCATTCTCCTACCCTCAATGCTCCCCACCATACTTTTTTTTTTCATTTTCCCCTCCAGGCTATTGCCGGAGTCTCCTCGTTGGCTCATCCTTCATAACCAGCTCGCCAGAGCGTTGGAAGTTCTTCACTGGGCAGCCAAGGTGAACGACAAGAAACTACCTCCTGACCACCACCTCTTGAGTGTCATGGAGAAAATAGCAGCCAAGGTTGGTGCCCCTCTCGAGTTATATACCCTCTCAAAGGCAGACGACCCTCTCGTAGGTAGGTGCCCCCCTCCGCTACCTAGTGTAACTGCCACGACCCTTCCAAGTGTAGAGATAACGTCTCTCTCAGTTGCCTCTGAAGTACCTCTGTACCTCTCCCGCCCATTTCCGGACACAACCAGGTAGTTTGGTAGGTCTGATGACTTATAAATGCAGGTAACGTCGACTGCAAATCACTTTTACACTACCATCAGGAATATTTTATTCCCTAATAGAGTGAAAATAAACTCTAAGTTCACAATAATATATATATATATATATATATATATATATATATATATATATATATATATATATATATATATATATATATATATATATATATATATATATATATATATATATATATATATAATATATATATATATATATATATATATATATATATATATATATATATATATATATATATATATATATATATATATATATATATATATATATTATATATTATTATCACACTGGCCGATTCCCACCAAGGAAGGGTGGCCCGAAAAAGAAAAACTTTCACCATCATTCACTCCATCACTGTCTTGCCAGAAGGGTGCTTTACACTACAGTTTTTAAACTGCAACATTAACACCCCTCCTTCAGAGTGCAGGCACTGTACTTCCCATCTCCAGGACTCAAGTCCGGCCTGCCGGTTTCCCTGAACCCCTTCATAAATGTTACTTTGCTCACACTCCAACAGCACGTCAAGTATTAAAAACCATTTGTCTCCATTCACTCCTATCAAACACGCTCACGTATGCCTGCTGGAAGTCCAAGCCCCTCTCACACAAAACCTCCTTTACCCCCTTCCTCCAACCTTTCCTAGGCCGACCCCTACCCCGCCTTCCTTCCACTACAGACTGATACACTCTTGAAGTCACTCTGTTTCGCTCCATTCTCTCTACATGTCCGAACCACCTCAACAACCTTCCTCAGCCCTCTGGACAACAGTTTTAGTAATCCCGCACCTCCTCCTAACTTCCAAACTACGAATTCTCTGCATTATATTCACACCACACAATGCCCTCAGACATGACATCTCCACTGCCTCCAGCCTTCTCCTCGCTGCAACATTCATCACCCATGCTTCACACCCATATAAGAGCGTTGGTAAAACTATACTCTCATACATTCCCCTCTTTGCCTCCAAGGACAAAGTTCTTTGCCTCCACACACTCCTAAGTGCTCCACTCACCCTTTTCCCCTCATCAATTCTATGATTCACCTCATCTTTCATAGACCCATCCGCTGACACGTCCACTCCCAAATATCTGAATACATTCACCTCCTCCATACTCTCTCCCTCGAATCTGATATCCAATCTTTCATCACCTAATCTTTTTGTTATCCTCATAACCTTACTCTTTCCTGTATTCACTTTTAATTTTCTTCTTTTGCACACCCTACCAAATTCATCCACCAATCTCTGCAACTTCTCTTCAGAATCTACCAAGAGCACAGTGTCATCAGCAAAGAGCAACTGTGACAACTCCCACTTCATGTGTGATTCTTTATCTTTTAACGCCACGCCTCTTGCCAAGACCCTCGCATTTACTTCTCTTACAACCTCATCTATAAATATATTAAACAACCACGGTGACATCACACATCCTTGTCTAAGGCCTACTTTTACTGGGAAATAATTTCCCTCTTTCCTACATACTCTAACTTGAGCCTCACTATCCTCGTAAAAACTCTTCACTGCTTTCAGTAACCTACGTCCTACACCATACACTTGCAACATCTGCCACATTGCCCCCCTATCCACCCTGTCATACGCCTTTTCCAAATCCATAAATGCCACAAAGACCTCTTTAGCCTTATCTAAATACTGTTCACTTATATGTTTCACTGTAAACACCTATATATATATATATATATATATATATATATATATATATATATATATATATATATATATATATATATATGCTTTCATACTGAAGATACTCTTATTGGTCACTGCCCTAATACTACAATAATTACTAACCACACCTTCAGTATTCAATTCGGTAATAATATTGCTAAAAAATAAAGTAAACAATGTACTAGGTTGTATTTTACTCATCAGGAAGAAAGATAAGTGTCTAGCGACACTTATCTTTCTTCCTCATGTTAAATAATGACCTATCGACTGCATAGGCTTCCGCTAATCTACCCAAGGTAAGCTTCCATTAGCCATTAGTCTACCCAAGCTAGACTTCCACTAGCCTACCCAACGTATCCACTAGTTTACCCAAGCTAGGCTTCCCCTAAGTCTACCCCGGCTAGGTCTCATCCTCCATTCAAATACACAGAGGACCATCAATTAGTAGTGTTCCAAAATATATTACATATACTGTGCCATCAATCATATGTAGTAAAGGCGCGCATGTTATTTATTCCCTTCAAGAGAAGGTATATTAGTGATAAAATTCGTGGTTCCTTAATTTAGAGCTTGCAGGTATATTTATAAGCTGTAAAAATCATAGTTTGTGAATTCATTCATGATTTGTAAATACTAAGTTAGTGTAATATTTTGTTGACGTGCTTTGAAATCCCACAAGGAGAAGCAGCCCGAGATAAGAGGAGGACGTGTGTTGGACGTGCTGCTGCAGGAGCTGAAGCACATTGTGTCCCTCGTCAGGGTGAGGACTCTCAGAAGAAGAAGTTTGATCGTTTTTTTCTGCTGGTTGGCCGCATCCGTGGTCTACTACGGTGTTGCCTTAAACTCTACCAACCTCAGGTATGTCACTCTAATCATCCTCCTCCTTCCTAGTGATGGTTGAAGATTAAGACACATATGCAACAGCTGGGTATCTTTATTTAAGTTCAGCTCTATGGAGCTGAACTTTTCTCCAGGCTGAGGGACTGACCACCTCAAATTCTTTTTCTCCAAGGTTGATGGACTAATCATCTTTATTTCATTACTACTGCTCGCTTAGTATTTGACTGAAGAAGCCTGCTGTGTAGGCGAAAACTTTCCATCAATAAAGATACCCAACTGTTGCACATGTCTTAATTCAACTTATCGGTATTTTATACCATTTTAAACTAGTACCGATTGCTAGTGTACCTTTCTGGCCACGCTGGTGTCAGCCACAGGTAAATCACTCTGGCTCGGCTGGTAATTAAAACTTAGTGTTACTGTATTATTCCACTGTGTCAGAAAATTCTAACAAGTTGTGAGGATGGCAAAATAAGCAAGACTATATCCAGTTGTATTTGATCTATCATCATCTGTACTGCAGTAGCCCGATAATCATCGTATCCTGTTTCATTAAGAGATTTCCTTATTATGTTTTCTTTTATTCTTTTGTTCTTCATCCAACCTTTCATTTTTTCCTCAACTCGAGAGGCCTCATCCAGTCGTGCTCTGAGGTTTTAACGCTTATGCACGGTCACTAAGGTTAGATTCTTGGAACAATTGACATATGCAGGTGCCCTCCGACCAAAGTTGTTGAGCCCATTCCCAGCATCCTGGAATGGCTCTTAAGCTGCAAAATCCTCAGTGGCGGAGCTTCAAACGTTCAGAAAAGATGCCTCGTAATTCGACGAGCTGGAGAGTGAAATTCAAGTATGTAGGTGCTGCTGATTTGACCATTTTATGAGTAAAATATTATTTAATATTTATTCCCATTAAATCACGTTCAATGTAATTCAGTTTACTTCTTCTGAACGGCTTCATTATTTAATGGGTGATACAGCTTAGAGACAGGATAGTAGTACTTAATAAGTTTTGTTTACGTGCAGGAAAATTTGTTGATGTAGTAAAATAGTTAAAAAATATTGGACTCGCTGAAATACGTGCCATTGCTGGATAATGACTCATTTGATCGGCTTCAGAATTTTACCATTGGTGGGGTTTCCTGACCGAAGGTTATTGGGTGTCGTAAGTTCCAATATGCCCATTTTACTGGATAAATAATGATATTCATTTATATGCAGTAACTAAAGAACGCTTCTTGTGATCGGCTTCAAACTATCAATAATGATGCATTCTGTAAGAATGATGAGGCGGTGAAAATTTGAAATTTTGCTGAAATTAAAAAAAAACTGGAATCATTTAAATTAAATCAATTACTGGTGAATACCTTTTTCTGATCGGCTTCAAACTTTTACCTTTGGTGAGCTTTATTAAAAGAAAACTTGGCGTTCACTTTGAGCTGTGTATGTGTGTAAATTTCATTTCGATTCTTATTAAGCAAATTTTTTCCCATGTAATAACTAGAGAATTCCTCTAATATTTTCGCGTGCACTGAGGTGGAGGGGGCTGGGGTTATGCAATACGGGATATGCCTTTCTCTGATCGCGCAGCATCCGAAATATATCTGGTTTTAGCTGTTTTCGGAAGTTTTATGCTCATACGATTCAAATTACATTTATAAGTTGTTTTTATTAAACTAAGAAGGTTATATATTACTTGTATTATCCAGACAACTCATAAAACTCAGGTGGCATCATCCTGGCACATAACGATCAGTGGCCTTGACTCAGAGCACCTGTGAATGCCTTACTCACTTGCACCTTGTGCCCCCAGTATCAACACCTACCTCTACATCTTCCTCGGGGGGCTGCTCGAGATGCCTTCATACATCCTGTTGTGGCCTGCCGTCGTCTTTTTGGGAAGAGTCAAATCCCTCTCTGTCCTCTACTGCACTACCGGCAGCACCATCCTTCTCATCTCTGTTTTCATCCTCTTCATTCCTGAGAGTAAGTGCTGTCTGTCGTGTCAATGAAAACAAGTGGTGCTATCTTTATAGCCTAAACTTACTCCCAGTTCAGTACATCCACACTTACTACTGTGCAATCTACATCAACAGGGCCTTAAACTCTAATATCAACCTTGACCTAAAACGCTTTCTTGATAGTTGTGACAGAACCCACAGGCATAACACCAGACACAAACATCTCTTACGACATTCCCCGTGTCCGACTAAACCTTTACAAAAATTCAATGTATGTCAAAGGCCCTAAAATCTGGAATACCCTACCTGAGAACTCTAGAACTGCAGACACATTCATCACCTTCAAAACTACCATTAGAAAACATCTTATCTCCCTGATACACCCCGTCAACTAACTACACGAATACCACCTGGTGGTTAACACTTACACTCACTCATTTGACCATAAACAGAAATATTAATCTCAATCTTAAAATAATGAATCCTGTGATACTTCAATACTGAAACTATGTACTGTGCCAAAACAAAAGCATTTACATTGCTAAACTCACAAACTAGTATTTAACCACTTAGCCATAATACCAACTTACCTCATAATTTGTAATATTTTACAATTAAGAATAAAACTAAGTCTGCCCGAAATGCCTAGCCATGCTAAGCCTTCTAGTGGTACACTCTGTAATCACTATTTTACTACATGTAAACCACACAATAACCAAATTTCTGTAAACTCAGCATTGTAATCCTTATAGAGAATAAACTTTGAATTTGAATTTGAATTTGAATTTGAGGATAGGCAGTTCTATGATCCTGCAGCTCCTGACTGAGGGTGCGAGTACGGTGTAACTTTTGTTGGTAAACGTTATGTAGTTTCATCGTTCTCGTTGAGCAAAGTGTCACTGTCCCCTGTGTTTTGTCCTTGTGAGAAGATGACCTCTTTGACCTAGATGGTAGGGTAGGGAAAGGTTGCAGGTAATAGGATAATCCTACGGATTTAGCGCTCCCTCATTATAATAATAATGCAGGTAACAGTGTCTTTTGCAATAGTTAACTATTTTTGGTTAAAATACAGAGAATTATCTTATAGTGTGTACTGTGTAGCATATTTTCTTGCTGTATGAAAGACAGATTTAGTGCGTGTTTTTTAATAAAATAATAATAAGAGTATATTTACTTGCCCAAGAAACTGAGTATCAGACCGATTCTGTAAGTCCCAGTTCCGCAGCATGAGTGTTTTGTTTCTTATCTTCATAATTGATACCAAGATTCTGGAATGGTCTGACAAGACTTCCAACAACACAAGGTACGTACTTACAATATTCACCAGGTCAGTGTCCTGACACGGGTCTTAATCTTTCGATGTCCCGTCTAACAGTAGATACGTGGACTCCTGAGATATATAAACTGTGATAACCTAACCAACTTGAACCTAAATCAACAATGATTGTCTGCATCGCTCCCGGGCCGTGTAGACCCCCTTGCCTGACGCTCCTCAGTAACCTGACAGCAGTGGTACGAGGTGTTGTTGTGTCTCTGTTGACACCGCTGGAAAATTACTGGTGTTAAGATGGCGGTTTGTCATCGCAGACTCATTAATACTATTGGAATTGAACTGCTTCGAGGTGCGATTACACTTAGTTCAGCTCAGATACTCTTACCCAAGATAATTAGGGAGACATATGGCATTCAAGACGGCGAATTGTATGGGGTAGCGTTGAATGGAGCGCATAGAATATTTGTGAAACTGCTTGCTGCGACAGTATATGAATCTGGTTACGCGCTTTCAAGATGTGTGTTTTGACGTTACGCCTGCTGTGCGTGTGAGACTGGTGGACGTGTCTCGATATTATACCTGGATAAAGTTGAGGAATGTTCCCTTTGAGCCGAACGAAGCTGACATCAGAAACGTATTTGAGAAATATGGGACTGTGCATTCTGCCCAGCAGGGTAAGTGGCTGATGGGTGCCTACGAAGGTATGCCGGAAGGTACCTTCAGCCTTATGACGTTGCGGCAACCCATACCATCATACGTGTATCTTCAAGATTTTAGGACACAGGTAATGGTTTTATATCCTGGACAACGGCGTACGTGTCGCATTTGTGGAGAGTATGAACACATAGCGGCGGCATGCGAGAAGAACAGACGCGTGACCAAACCTGTGCAAGAAGAGGTAGCCCCAGTCACACGTGGTGAAGGTGAGCATCGATCATCAGAGGAAGGGCGTGGTCGTTTGTGGAGTGAGATGGTGGAACAGGCTTTTCGAAATGAGAGTGTGTCCTCCCCTCAGCTCCCTGCACCTGAGTCGTTGCCAATACCATCTGCTGGATTGGTACCCCGAAATGACGTGTTAAATATAGGGGAGGAATTGGACGAAGTTTTAAAGACCTTGTCACCACCTGTGGTGGAAGCTCCGTCTACGAATGACGTAGCTGGAGACTTTTTGAGTCCAGATTGTGAACAATATGAGACTCAGCGGAATGACGACGAGACTGAGACATCGGGGGACTTCATACCTCACTGTAAAGTGGATGTTGAGGTACACCGTGAGGCTTCCTCAGACCTTGACATGGAGGATAAGAACGTTACGAGGAAACGAGCAGCTACGTCAGATTCAGATGACGTACTGACGCCAGCACAGAGGACTGGGAAGAAAACTGAGAGGATGGGTGAGGGAAGGGATGGAGAGGGGGGAATCATATGGGACGCCATCGCCAGAAGGAAGGCGAATGGGAAGGTACTGTAAAGAAAACCCATAGAAATAACAATTCAGGTGGTGAAAAAAAGAGAGGAGAAGAGGCAAGGGTGGAAAATATAACAGGCCTTAGGTGTATGACTGCTAATGTTAACGGTTTATGTACTAGACTAAAGAGAGATTGGTTAAACAATTTTCTTAGCAAACATAGAGTTGATGTTATGTTCCTTCAAGAACACAATTTCAAAGAGGGGGAAGTGTTGCAGGTTATAAAGTACTGACCCTGCCAACTATCCGTTTGAAAGGTGGTGTGGGTCTTTTAATAAAAGAGACGAGCCCGTTTGTGTTGCAGAGATGTGAGGGGGGTGGGGGGAGGGTGTTGCAGAGATGTGAGGGGGTGGGGGGAGGGTGTTGCAGAGATGTGAGGGGGGTGGGGGAGGGTGTTGAGAGTGGATGGAACTTGGATGGGAAAGCGTGTATCTTTAGTAAGTGTGTACGCCCCTGCGGAGAATAGCACGAAGGTAGGAAAGGATTTTGTGTGTGAGGACCTTGTTTATTTTTTGCGTGCACTTCCGGAAGTGGCGATAGTGGGGGGTGATTGGAACTGTGTCATCAGGGCGGCTGATGTCGAACCCAAAGGGACTGGGCATATGTCTGCACCTCTCAGAGATTTGTTGAGGGATGTTAAGTTACGTGATGTGTTTGGGGGAGGGGTGTGGGAAACGGAACATACTTTTATCAGAAGGGGATATGCTGCAAGGTTAGACAGAGTGTATATTTCTCAAGGAGTAGTTGTGAAGTCTTTTAATACGGTCGAGACGGTCTTGTCAGATCATAGGGCAGTAGTAGTGGAGGTAGGGTGGGAGGGGATGGCGGAAATTTATCGGCCTTATTGGAAATTAAATATTAATATGTTAAGTGATGACGAAGGTTAGAGGGTTTTTCTATGCTGTGGAAAGAGCTTTCAAGGGAAGCTCAGGAGGTAGAAGACATTGTAACGTGGTGGGACTCGGTAGCAAAAGAAAGGATAAAAGCCTTTTACGTGAGGGAGGGTAAACGTATAAACACTCTAAAATATGGACTAGTGAATTATTTAGAGGATCGATTAAGAAGTTGTTATGGGCAGGGAATGGTTGGTGGTGTTTACCCCATGGACGAGATTGTAGACATAAAAGAGAGCTTGCGAACGTTGCATAATGAGCGGTTTCAAGCAGTGCGGGTGCAAGCAGGATTAGAAGAAGTTTTGTGGGGAGACAAGCCATCCGCGTGTGTGTTGCGGCAGCAAAAGCAAAAGCAGGCACTGATGGCAATCCCGAGCTTAGAGGTACATGAGACGATGGGAATCCATAGAGCAGGTCAGGTGATAAGAAACTCGAAAGCCATGAGTGCATATGCGGATATGTGGTATAAAAAATACTGGACTAGTAGTGAGACTAGTAGTGCAGATGACACCCGAATCTGCATGACAGTGTCTTCCATTGCAGACACTGCAAGGCTCCAGGCGGACATCAACCAAATCTTTCAGTGGGCTGCAGAAAACAATATGAAGTTCAACGATGAGAAATTTCAATTACTCAGATATGGTAAACATGAGGAAATTAAATCTTCGTCAGAGTACAAAACAAATTCTGGCCACAAAATAGAGCGAAACACCAACGTCAAAGACCTGGGAGTGATCATGTCGGAGGATCTCACCTTCAAGGACCATAACATTGTATCAATCGCATCTGCTAGAAAAATGACAGGATGGATAATGAGAACCTTCAAAACTAGGGAGGCCAAGCCCATGATGACACACTTCAGGTCACTTGTTCTATCTAAGCTGGAATATTGCTGCACACTAACAGCACCTTTCAAGGCAGGTGAAATTGCTGACCTAGAAAATGTACAGAGAACTTTCACGGCACGCATAACGGAGATAAAACACCTCAATTACTGGGAGCGCTTGAGGTTCCTAAACCTGCATTCCCTGGAACGCAGGAGGGAGAGATACATGATTATATACACCTGGAAAATCCTAGAGGGACTAGTACCGAACTTGCACACGAAAATCACTCACTACGAAAGCAAAAGACTTGGCAGACGATGCACCATCCCCCCAATGAAAAGCAGGGGTGTCACTAGCACGTTAAGAGACCATACAATAAGTGTCAGGGGCCCGAGACTGTTCAACTGCATCCCAGCACACATAAGGGGGATTACCAACAGACCCCTGGCAGTCTTCAAGCTGGCACTGGACAAGCACCTAAAGTCAGTTCCTGATCAGCCGGGCTGTGGCTCGTACGTTGGTTTGCGTGCAGCCAGCAGCAACAGCCTGGTTGATCAGGCTCTGATCCACCAGGAGGCCTGGTCACAGACCGAGCCGCGGGGGCGTTGACCCCCGGAACTCTCTCCAGGTAAACTCCAGATGTGGATGAAGTGGAATTAAATAGGGTGTGCACATATGCCAAGTGCAATTTGGGTCATAGTGATAGGAAGGCTTTGGGTGGGGATATTACTGAGGAGGAAATTGAAATTGCTTTACACGGAATGAGAAAGGGCAAAGCCCCGGGTATTGATGGTTTACCGGTGGAATTTTATTTACAGCATTGGGCGTTGATTGGGAAGTTCATGGTAAGATTATTAAATTTTATGAAGGAGAAGGGTACGTTAGGGAATAAGCAGAATACAGCAGTTGTGGTGCTGGTGAAATTAACAGCAAAAGCATCCGGTGCACTCAGACTATTACTGTCAATTCTCAGAATACGGAGGGAACGTGAACACGAAAATTTCTGACAAACTGATCAGCTAATAACAAAACACACAGTTGACAATTTCATTCATCTCGGACATCTAATTATACAGACTATGTACATTTAAACCCAATTCTGCGAGGGTAAGGTTTACATATGCAGAATGGTTATCATCTCTGGGAGGATCGAATTCCTTTGCAATGGCTAACACATGCCTTGACTGAGGGAGATCTAAACGAGTATCTACAAAAGATACAGCTACAATCACTAGTGACTGTGGAATTGCTAATTCTTCTGCTAGGAGTACTCAACTCGACTATTCGATACAGTAATTCTTGGCTCATTACAAAGTCACTAATGGGTGCTGGTGGCTTCACAGTAAGAATAAGATCTTCCTGGAGCAGGAATCGAATCACACCAGAACACAAGGGATCGGTTCTTTGGGCAGTTTTGACATCCTCGACAGTAAATGGAGGATCTGCAGTAACTACACTAACGTGTCGCGATAAAGCATCTGCGACTACATTTGACTTGCCAGGTAAATGTTCAAAAGTTGGATTGAACTCTTGGATAGTCAAGGTCCATCTGGCTAACCTTCCAGTAGGCTGTTTGTTCTGGAATAAAGGTATCAGTTCTTTCTTACTGGAGGAAAGAACAAACTCGGTGGAGTGGATGACTCCCCCCGGTTGAAAAAATTAACGCTATAACACGCAATATGAGCAAGGGAGAACGAATCTACTATCTCAAACTGCAAACACAGGAGAAAAGAAATGAACACGGTGAACAATGCTGATATTCAATCTGAGTCGCACACAGTGACACGAGGTATCAGCTATAAAGAAACTACACTTACAAACGTTAACATGGGAAAGTTACTCGAGAAATAACTTCTTACAATGCACTGATTACTATCAACTAGGATGGGATCGCAATCTGAAACACAAGGGACAACAACAACACTCAAGTGAGCACACTAGCCACAGAAACGTCTTTCTGCAACGGCTTGTGGCATCAGCAAGAGATGGCATAACTCGTTGCAAGTAAAGTTCTTCTCAAAGCGTCCCCTGGGAAGGAACGAGTACTTGAACAAGTCGCCATCGCAAGGATAGTAGTCTCAGCACTATCCTGCGTGCACGATGTTGTGGCTGGAGTCCAGACAGGAGTGACAGTATTACTAGTGCCTGACCGCTCGGCTACGTTAATAAGTAATTCACGGATCTATAGGAACTTAATCTGAACTTCACATTTCGCAGCACTTTAACAAATCTCAAATACAAGCTGTAAGAACAAACACATTGCTCAAGGGCTAGATATTGTCTTTCAGTCAGTAAGGGAATGTTGGTACTGTGGACTGATTCATATTGACTTTGACTGGCATGATACACTAAGTGAACGTTCAAAAGTGACTGGGACATCTCAGTGAACTTACTGAAGGACATAAAGACAAGAAGAATGGAGAGAATGACACAGTAAGCTTAAATGGAAGAAAAAATGCTTAACTATTCTGTATAAGTAATTAAAAATTGACAAGTTACACAGTAAGCAAAGAACTCACACAAGAAGAATATGCAACTTAACAAACACTGAAAATCAAGAGAACTTGTACTTTGCTCAAATCTAATTTGCTCAACTTTTACTTTAAATTGAAAGGATGGCACAGTGAGTTGTCTTTACTTTCAATGCAACAAGGAAATACACAATAAAATGATAAAATGGACTCAATAAACTTGTGCAAAAATTGAAACAGACACACAATTCACTGAAATAAAAATAAAATGACACAGACAGAATAAAATACTATGCACAGAACAGAGCATAAGAAACTGCACTGTAATAAACTGTAGCAATATATCAAATTAACAATTGCTAATCAACAAGTACTTCATAAAATTTTCTGCAAGGAAACTTTAATAGCAACACAATATTTGCACAAGAATTATTGCAAAATGAATCAATGTGCAATAATAAAAAAAAATTACACACACAAGAAAAGAAATATATCAAGGAATGAACACTTTAACTCTTAACTGCACTTAAACAACTCTTAACAAGCAAAAGAACAATTTACTTTAAAAGGAGAACTTAAAAATTGCACTAAGAGTGAATTTGTTCAATAAAACATGAAAAATAATAGGTGCAAAAACACATAACAAAAAAAGGGTTGAACACTTACAGTGATGCAGAACACAACACATCAACATAAACACAGTACTAGAATTTTCTTGCAATGAAACTTGATGTTTTGAAAAATTTTGTAAAAATGATTTCTTGCTTGGACTTTAAAAATGGCACTATTGTCTGTGGAAATAAGACAAATTAAACACTGGCTAAATGAAAGAATATGAACACAAGAATGTTCAACACACAGAGAACAAAATAAAAATACACAAATGCTGGGAAGAAAAAAAATAACAGACAACACTGAGTTGTGATGCAGAATATGAGGTGAAAAATTTACTGAAATACTTCACTGGAATACTGAGAACACAAGGTGATTCTGAAGTGTAACACAAGTTCTATACTGCTCATATGTTGCACACACAACAAAGGAAAAACACTAAGTACTTACTTCAAGTGTATAAAAAGATACACAACACAACAGATATAAAATAATGCACGAAAATTAACACTGAATTAAGGAGATTAAAAGAAATTAATGCAATCAGTACATGATAAACACTGAGTCTGATCAAGAGTAACTGAATGTCACTAAGAGAAAAATCACTGGGAACACAAAAGAAATGTCTCAACACTCGCAAATGTCTCTAAAAAATATATATTATCGCTGTAACAACTTGAAGAATGAGATTGATGGATTGTTTATATCGTCTTGCTGCTGTCCTCTGCACAGATGATCGTAGAATTGCGCTTAAATCGGCGAAGACAAACACACAGGAGGCTTTTTAAAGATGGCGCGAACACACTCTAGCTCTTGACCCCCTATGTGGTCCTTAAAATATGGTGCTACAACCCTTAGCAGTGCACCAAAACACTGAAGAAGTAGGTGAGTGTGTAATGGCTGACTGTAGTTGGGTTTGTGGGTTGACAGGTCTGAGACCGGCAATGATGCGACACACGTGATCGTGAGTGGCTGGGCTTATGGGTTGAACGTCGTAAGTCTCACTGAGAACACCCATACTGCCGCGAAGATAATTCTAAGCCGGCTGGCTTAAAATAAACCCATGAAATGCTACAACACCACAAGGATGAAAAAGAGCACTCAGAATGCTTGGAGCTTGAATCACAAGCGATGAAGACTACTCACGTGGCTTGCTTGAGTACTGGGGTAAGACACCTGGGTTAGTTGCTAGCTGGCTTATCTTAACCCTTCACACAGAATAGCTTGATAACTTCACATGATGAGCACAGCAGGGTGGAAGCTGGCTTGGCAGGCCAAGGAATTGGATGGAATAGACTAGGCTCGACTGGGCTCGGTTGTTCTGACTCCCCCACCACAGACTGGAAGCTGGCTTATTTTGCAAACTCGGGTCAACCCCTCGGGAGTGATGCAAATAAGCAGAAAACACTAATACAAAGAGACTGACCAGTGAATAATGTAGAAGCTGGTAGAGTAGCTGGCTTGAGGTAGCTGGCTGGGGTGAACCTCGGTAGGCCTACTGGTGACACGAAATGGCCGTCTTGCTGGTCGAAAATTTATCTCCAGAAATCGCTGTAATCGTCAGAATTACAGACCCTCCGATGCCACCATTTATCGAAAGGGGTTCTTAAATGGAGATATCGTAGGTTGAAGGTAGACACACTTGTAGGATGGTAACTATATTGTCAGACTGAGATGAGGGATGGAGCCCAGTGCCTTGCCTGTCTTCGCCTGGTTGGTCTGCCACCGAGTGAGGCCGGGGCAGAGGTATGAGCCTACACATCTGTATCCCGTGACGTCACACAAAGCCACAGGCCTACAAGGGATCTTGTATCTAAAGCACATGGATGATACTAATATGCTATGCTATATAATACTGGGAATACAGGGATCAGCAACTATGCTGACACCGAAAGGCAAAGGGCAGCCAGACCTTGGGAAGTATAGGGCAATATCGTTGCTCTGTGCAGACTATAAGGTTTTTGCTAAAATTTTGGGTAATAGGGTAAAATGCGTGGTGGGGAGGGTTGTTTCACCATCGCAGTTTGGGTTGCCGGGCAGGTCGATGTTAGAAGGTCACAGGATTTTAAGAAGTTTTGTGGAGTCAAAGGGGGGTGTGGAGGGGGCGGCTTTACTGGCCTTAGACTGGCGAGCCACCTATGATAGAGTGGAAAGAGGTGCACTGCAGAGTATACTTAGGAGACAGGGTTATGGTGAAGAAATAGTTGGGTGGGTAAACACGCTGTATAAGGGAGCAAAGATGAGAGTACAAATAAATGAGTGTATGGGGGCAGACTTTGAGATGGGTAGAGGTTTACGACAAGGGTGCCCTATGTCACAGATCTTATTTGCGTGTTTTCAGGATCCCTTTTACAGGATGGTTGAGAGCACAGTCAATTCCCGGGGTGAGGGGGGGTAGGGGAAGGGAGATGTTGGCCGGCATTAATAGGTTAGGTGGATGATACGACTGTTTTGGTGTGTGAACGGATGTCTATAAAAGTGTTGGAAGATGCTGTGCATGTGTTTGAACGAGCCACGGGTGTGAGGGTAAATAGTGAAAAGTCAATGATCATGGGGTTGGGTACCTGGAAAGGGGGAGGAATGGTGAGCTGTAACGTGGTTAACACGACTGCGTTGTCATTAAAGATTTGTGGTATTATTTATAGAGACGATTCGGATGTGGCCCGAGAGGAAAATTCAGTAAGGACATTGGAAAAGGTCATTGGTTGTCTGGGTGTTTTGAGGCCCCAACATCTCACTCTGGCCCAACGTGTGATCGTTGTTAACGTTTTATTGTATAGTAAGGTGTGGCACGTTGCGGGTGTATTCCCGATTACAGGAACAGCGATCAATGCAATATTGAGATGAGTATTTACCTTTTTGTGGGGATAGAGGTGTGATTGGTTAAAACGTGAGGTTGTTATGTTACCTGTCCGTCGAGGAGGTTTGGGGTTGTTGGACTTAAAGCGTAGGGTAAAATGTGTTTTTCTAAAGTGGGAGGTTTGGCGTGTGGGTGTGATGGCGGGAAATATGGAACAGGTATATATGAGATTGAAAAAGTGGTATGGGGGAATGGAATTGAGGGAATGTGAGATTGTACTACGGGCTTTGTTGATGGTAAGGGAACGGAAAAACATTCGCATAAGGGTTTTAAGTAGGTTACTGGGGGGTACGTGCGCAGCTCCAGTAGAAGGTTTGTTCCCCATGTACTCCTAGGAAAATATTTGGCTCAGATTTAGTAAGCTGAAATTACGGCCTTGGGTGCGTGAAGTCATGTTCCGTTTTTTACATGGTATATTGCCGTCAGGGGCAATATTACGATCCAGAAGAGTCGTGGAAGGTGGCGGGTGTGGGTTTTGTGGAGGTGAAGACACGGCTTTTCATGTTGTCTACTTTTGCGAAGGTTTAGAAGATGTCAGGGGTTGGTTAGGTTGGGTGGTACAGAGGGTGGGGGGAGAGGGGTGCAGGTCCTGCGCGCGTTAAGTCTCGACATCGGTGGATTAGACCAGGAAGTTAGACGAGCTTTAGATTATATTATCGTGGATTACATTTATATTTCGTGGGTAATGAGGGGGAAAGGGGTAAGTGAGGTGAGAAGGCGTGTCCTTGCAATAACGTTTTATCGTACAATGTGTAGAAATAGGGAATTGTATGGGATGAGGTGGGATAAGGGTTTTTCGGACGGTTATAAAAGGCTTACTATTGAAAGCCTTGTGAATCTGTGAATAAATATACGGGCATGCCGGGTAAGTTTCCGTGTAGGTCAGTGGGCAATAGCTGGCTCGTCTCATGGGTGGGAGGTGTGAGTTGCGTGAATATGAGATTGGGCATGGATGTATTCTAGTTGTTATAAGAACATAAGAACATAAGAACGAAGGAACACTGCAGAAGGCCTACTGGCCCATGCGAGGCAGGTCCAAGTCTCCTACCGGCTTAAGCCAATGCACCCAACCTAGTCAGGTCAGGTCACATTGACTTAAGGGAGGAACATGGCAACCGACCTGGTAGCACAAGCTATCAGGTCTAACTCACACCCACCCACATCTACTCATGTATTTATCCAACCTATTTTTAAAGCTACACAACGTTCTGGCCTCTATAACGGTACTTGGGAGTTTGTTCCACTCATCCACAACTCTATTACCAAACCAGTACTTTCCTATATCCTTCCTGAATCTGAATTTTTCCAACTTAAAACCATTGCTGCGAGTCCTGTCTAGGCTAGATATTTTCAGCACACTATTTACATCCCCTTTATTTATTCCTGTCTTCCATTTATACACCTCAATCATATCCCCCCTAATTCTACGTCTTTCTAGAGAGTGCAGTTTCAGGGCCCTTAGTCTATCCTCATAGGGAAGGTTTCTGATACATGGGATCATCTTTGTCATCCTCCTTTGTACATTTTCCAGAGAATTTATATCCATTCTGTAATACGGTGACCAAAACTGTGCAGCATAATCTAAATGAGGCCTAACCAAGGATGTATAGAGTTGAAGAACAACCTGAGGACTCCTATTATTTATGCTTCTTGATATGAAGCCAAGGATTCTATTAGCTTTATTGCGAACACTTATGCACTGTTGTCTTGGTTTCAGATTACTGCTAACCAGAACTCCTAAATCTTTTTCGCAATCCGTAATATTAAGATCTACATTATTTAGTTTATATGTGGCATGGTTATTGTCCTGTCCAACATTTAGAACTTTGCATTTGTCTATATTAAACTGCATCTGCCACTTCTCCGACCACTGCATCAGTCTATTCAAATCTTCCTGGAGTGCTCGAATGTCCTCGTCAGAATGAATTCGACGGCCTATTTTGGTGTCATCGGCAAACTTGCCGATGTCGCTCTTTACGCCCTCATCTATGTCGTTTATGTAGATTGTGAACAGCAGGGGGCCCAACACTGACCCCTGTGGAACACCGCTCGTGACGCTTCCCCACTCTGATTTCTCCCCATTTATGCAAACTCTCTGCTGCCTATTTGTCAACCATGCCTCTATCCAGGAAAAAATTTCTCCTCCTATTCCATGTGCTTTAATTTTCCTCAATAGTCTCTGATGTGGGACCCTGTCAAAAGCCTTACTGAAGTCCATATACACAATATCATATTCATTACCATGATCTACCTCCTCAAATACCTTAGTGAAAAAAGTTAATAAATTCGTAAGGCAGGAACGCCCCTTTGTAAAACCATGCTGAGATTCGTTGATTAATTTATGCTTTTCAAGATGGCTACGAACTGCCTCGGCAATTATTGATTCCATAAATTTTCCCACTATGGAGGTTAGGCTTATTGGTCTATAGTTCGAAGCTAAGGACCTGTCACCTGTTTTGAAAATAGGTATCACATTTGCCATTTTCCACTTATCTGGCACCATGCCAGTTTGTGTGTTTATTGATTCTGGGGTTAGGGTTACTTACTATACCTTTTGTGTACAAAATGACAGTGGTGCCTTTACAGTATTTATGTTTTTGAAGCTTTTCTTTTGTGTAAAGACTCGTTTTTTCTTGAGTCATAAGTTTTCTTAGTATTTTGTTTTTGATTGTGTTTTATAAGTCCAGATATTTGGGTATACAAACCTGCATATATATATATATATATATATATATATATATATATATATATATATATATATATATATATATATATACATATATATATATATATATATATATATATATATATATATATATATATATATATATATATATACATATATATATATATATATATATATATATATATATATATATATATATATATATATATATATATATATATATATATATATATATATATATATATATATATATATATATATATATATATATATATATTATATATATATATATATATATATATATATATATATATATATATATATATATATATATATATATATATATATATATATATATATATATATATATATATATATATATATATATATATATATATATATATATATATATATATATATATATATATATATATATATATATATATATATATATATATATATATATATATATATATATATATATATATATATATATATATATATATATATATATATATATATATATATATATATATATATATATATATATATATATATATATATATATATATATATATATATATATATATATATATATATATATATATATATATATATATATATATATATATATATATATATATATATATATATATATATATATATATATATATATATATATATATATATATATATATATATATATATATATATATATATATATATATATATATATATATATATATATATATATGCATGTTTTATCCCTTCCCTGTTACTGTTCAATCTAGTCTGTGAGTCACCAAAGTATTTAAGGGATATAACACGTGTACATTACCCTGAGTCGTCCAAATTTATCCCATAAATATTTCGTAATGTTGTGATTTTTGTTTGTGATTCAAACGTAGTTCATAGGTATCAAGATTGAACACATATAGAATGGATGGAAATTGCTGACGATTAATATGATCGTCAATTTATATAATATTTATTATGTTAATGAATTTGTGTCAGAGTAAATCATTGAATTTGTGTCTAAGTAGGAATTTCTATAAACAGTTGTATATTTTGTATGCAAATTACATAAACTATTGTTTAATCATTAATGTAACATGTTTGTATGATGTGCATGTAGCTTATAACAGGTTTAGTGAGGGTTTCCACCAGTGTTATATTTGTTGCGCAAACAGTTATATATTTTGGTATTGTGTGTGTTTCGTGAGGCGTACGTATGTGTTTTATGGTGTGTTTGTCGTATATATCTATTAGTATTAGTTACAAAGATTTTTTTCTGGTATTTATGGTGTGAATCTTTGTGTACTCTATAGAATATGTATGGTGATGCTATTTAATTTTTAAGCAGCCATGTATTTATGATGTTTTAAATAAAATATAAAAAAAAAATCAACAATACGAGTTGGTGACTGCTTCATCCAACCTTCCGACATCCTACATTCATATACAGTAAATTTTCCAATTCATTTTTATATTGTTGATACAAGCTCTGTCTGAAGACTGGAAGAAACGCTATGGGATTTCTCTTGTAAGATACACACCCTGTAACTAGAGTTTCGTCTTGCTAAGTTCTCTAACCATGAGGATTCGCTGCCTGACCACGGTGGAGTGCGGTTGTGTCTCGGCACCCCTCTGCTGTCTTCAGGCGAGCTACCTTAGTTCAGCAACAACCATTGAGTAGTGAGGACGTGCGCTGCTCATTGGGATATCAACATGGCGGAACATACAGTACGGAGAGTGAATACTATCTGCATAGAGCTGGTTCGTGGTACGTTAAGTGGAGATACGATGAACGTCCTTCTCCCTAACATCAGGGATACATATGGTATTCCCAACGAGGAATTGTATGGCGTCGCCCTTAATGGTTTAACAAGAATCTTTGTGAAATTTCTACGAGTCGATTTCTACACAAGAATAGTCGAGCATTACCAGGAACAACGCATGAGCGTGAATTCAACGATGGATGTTGTGTTACATGACGTCTCTAAGTACTTCACATGGGTGAAGGTACGGAATGTACCCTTCGAGGCTACGGCTTATGGCCTGCAGGAGTTTTTTCGAAGTTATGGGACAGTGCATTCTGCAACAATGGGGGTGTGGAGGGATGGTCCATATGAAGGAATGCCGGAAGGTTCTTACACCCTTAAAATGACTTTAACAAGGCCTATACCATCCTATGTTACGATGATCGGTTGTAGAACACAGGTTTATGTGTACTATGCTGGGCAACGGAAAACATGTCGTCTATGTAGCTCTTATGAGCACATGGCAGCCCAGTGTCCTAGGAGGCGGGCTTCTCGAATTCTCGACACTCCAATTGTGATTCAACAGTCGTGTAATTTGGTGCCTGGCTCTGATGCCTCGGGAGGCCGGAGGAATGACCTCTGGAGCGAAGAGGTCGACCGGGAGGTGGCGGCGGCGGAGACATGTGTCATTCTCCCAGGGGCGTCAGGGGAGTTGAAGGTGACATCTGAGGAGACTTTCGTCCAGGAAACTTCAACCCAGGATGGGTTATTGGCAGATGTGATCAAGGATTTTTTGGATGAGGAGGAACCCTGTGCAAAAGGTGTCCTCAGTTCATGTGAAGCTGGAACTTTGGAGGGACAACAAATTGTTGAGGAAGACTTGAGTAAGATTGGGCGGGAGCATGTGGTGGCCGTGGAGGTACACCAGGAGGATTTGTCTGAGGGTGATATGTGTGTAAGTGTGAGTTCTAGGAAACGAACTGCGGCATCAGAGATAGATGAGGTCATTACCCCGGGGCAGAGGCCGGGGAAGAAGTCATGGGCAGCGGTTGTGGAGCCGAGGACACATAGTGGTAGAGGTGTGCCTGAGTTGCAAATTGGGAAAGGGAGGGGGGAGGTGACTGCACAGGAAAACTCGAGTGGCAAAGGAACACGTAATATGAAAAGTGCAGTGGGTAAATCCCAGAGGCATAGGGGAAAGCCGCCCCTTCTGTAATTTTCAGATGTGTCACGCTTAATGTTAATGGACTTAAGACTGAGGTCAAGAAAGTTTGGTTGGAGTGGTTTTTAAGGCGGTTTGATGTTGACATATGCTTTTTGCAAGAGCATAATCACAGGGCTGGTAGTGTGTTGAGGGTGAAAGGATATCGGATGTATGTAACCAGTGGTTTGCAATTGAAAGGTGGGGTAGCAGTTGCGGTAAAGGAGACCAGCCCCTTGCGTGTCATCGGTTGGGAAGAGGGGGGGGGGTGGGAGGATCGTGAGGGTGGATGGCATCTGGGGTGAGAGTCGAGTTAGTTTCGTGGGAGTTTACATGCCAGCAACTAGTAATATCAGGGTAAAAGTAGATTTTGTCAGAGAGGTATTGCTGTATCACTTGAGAGGTTTGCCTGCAATAACAGTAATAGGAGGTGATTGGAATTGTGTGATTAGGAGTGGTGATGTCGAACCGAGAGGGGCGGGTTGTGTGCTGAGTGTGCTGAGGGATGTATTGCGAGATATTGGGGTTGTTGATGTGGTGGGGAGGGGGGGTTACCTAGTGGAGCATACGTTCGTCCGTAGGGGATATGAAGCGCGATTAGACAGAATTTATATTAAGCAGGGTATAGATGTTGTGAGGGTGCAAACCTTCGATGTGGGGTTTTCAGATCACAGGGCGGTAATAGCAGATTTGATGTGGGATGGAGTGGTGCGTATTTATTCTGGGTACTGGAAATTAAATGTAAGGCTTCTTAAGGAGGAGGGGGAGGGGCCTTTTTTCAGTGATTGGTGGTTGCCTTTTTGGGAGGCTAGGAACAGGGAGATAGATCTGTTAGATTGGTGGGAAATGCAGGCAAAACCTGGAATAGCGAATTTTTTTAAGGCTAGGGGACGAGAGGAGGCGAGGTGGCGTTTTGGGTTGCAAAATTATCTGGAGGGACAGTTGCAAGATTGTTATGTTGGGGGAGGTGGTAGGAGGGATGATATGGACAGACTGCGGAGTAGAATAGCTGAATTACACAATGATAGGTTTGATGCAATTAGGGTTAGGGCGGGGTTAGAGGATGTTTTGTGGGGTGATAAACCGTCTGGGTATGTTTTACGTAAATTTCGGGACCGACAGAGTGTAACCACCATTCTACAATTGGAGACAAGCCCTGGGGTGGGAGGGTATCCAGTGGGTCGAGTCCTATCCAATACGGAAAGTATGAGTCTCTATGCTGATAGTTGGTTTAGAGAGAAATGGAGTTGGAGGGAGGGGGGTTCCTGGGAGGGTATTTTTGAAGGGGGGTTCCATAGCATTTTAAGTGAGCAGGATAGAGTGGGGTTGGAGGTTGGTATAAGTGAGGTTGAGGTGGAAGAGGCAGTTTTCGGGATGAGTACCGGGAAAACACCAGGGATAGATGGTATACCAAATGATTTTTATAGAGCACATTGGGGGTGTATTAGGCAGTGTTTTGTTAGGCTATTGGACCATATGTTAACTAGTGGGAAGTTGGGCATATCGCAAAGTACGGGTGTCATAGTTTTGGTGCCAAAGAAGGGGGGGGGGGTAGAGAGTTGAGTGCTTACCGTGCAATATCTTTGATGTGCGCTGATTACAAGGTTTTTGCGAAAATTTTGGGTAATAGACTGAAGAAGGTCATGGGGTCGGTGATACATGGGGGACAGTTTGGTATCCCGGGGAGGAGTATGCGGGTAGGTCATGGTCGTATTCGGGATTTCCTTGAGGGTAGTAATAAGGGAGGTATTCTAGGTCTGGATTGGGAGAAAGCTTATGATTATGTGGATAGGGAATTTTTGATTGAGAGTATGGTGAGAATGGGTTTTGGAGGGAGGGTGGTTGGATGGGTGAGGACTTTGTATGAGAATGCATCAATGAGAGTACAGGTAAATGGGAGGTTGGGTAGTTCAGTAACCATGGGAAGGGGTTTAAGGCAGGGGTGTCCACTCTCCCAAATACTCTTTGCATGTATGCAGAATCCTTTCTATGTTCTGGTTGATGGTGGGATGGGAAGGTTGGGGGAGAGTGGAGGATATTGTGGGAATATTGTTGGTTATGTAGATGATACAACTGTTTTACTTAATGAGATTGAAGATTTAAGAAAAGTGGGAAGGGTAATTGAGATTTTTGGGAATGATACTGGGATGAGAGTTAATAAGCAGAAATCACGGTTGTTGGAGGTAGGGGCTTGGGTAGGAGGGACCTTGGGGGAGGAGTTTGGTTGGATAACTGTAGATAGGCTAAAGATTTGTGGGATTTTATTTTTGGCAGATGCACAGGAGAGCAGGAGGGTTAATTCAGAAATGGTAATGGACAGAGCTTTGAGTAGGCTGAGGAGTCTAAGGGTCGGGGATGTAACCTTGCATCAAAGGGTTGTGGTGGTAAATACGCTGATTTATAGTAAGGTGTGGGGAGTGGCGGAAATTTACCCATTACAAAGTCAGGATATTATGGAAATGCAAAGAAGGGTTTTAAGGTATGTGTGGGGCTATGGGAGGGCATGGTTGGGCAAAGATGTAGTAATGACTGCGGTAAGGCAGGGAGGACTGGGATTGATTGCATTAGGGTCTAGGGTGAAGGCGCTATATGTGAAGCAGAGGTATATTCGGGCAGCGGGGGAAAGGGGTCTTCGGGTGGGGGAGGTGATGGGGGATATCCGCAAATGGTGGGGTGGCAGGGACTTAGTGGAGTGTGAAGACATGTTGCGGTTTATGTTAAAGGTATGCAATGTTAAAAAACTCAAGGTAAAACGGTTAGTGGGTGTGGGCCGTCGTCAGGAATTAATGCAAGGGATGGCAGTGTATCCCACATATGATTGGAGAGTGATATGGGTGGAATTTAGTAAATTAAGAATACCGGCAAGAGCGAGGGAATTAGTTTATAGATTTCTTATGGGGACGTTAGCATCGAAAGAGGTGCTAAGACGAATGGGTTTTGTGAGAGAGGCGTCATGCGCTTTTTGTGGGGAAGTTGAAACGGCTTTTCATGTAGTATATTTTTGTTCTGCATTGGAGGTGGTAAGATTGTGGTTGAAGAGGGTTTTCTTTCTATTGGGGGGGGGGGGGGAAAGATATCACCCCTTAGGGCTTTAATGTTAGATATGGAAGGGGTACCCAAAGAGGTGGGAAGGGCTATCAGATATGTAATAGTTGATTACTTGTATGTTTCTTGGGGGATGAGGGAGGTGGAGGGGAACATTAGGATAAAAGCGTTGGCGGCGAGTTTTTATAGGACAGCATGTAGGAACAAACAATTATATGGGGGAAGGTGGGTAATTAGTTTTCCGGAGGGATATCGTGGACTTACTGTTGAACGTTTACTCCGTTTGAGTATGGGGTGAGAGGCAAGGGGTTGGTCTCTTCAGTGGTGCGCCCTCTTGGTGTGATTGGAAGCCTGGTGAGGTATGGTTGATTGGTTTGCATGGTGGTTGATGTGGGTAAAGTTTATTGTAGGGAGCCGTTGGGGGCTCCGGGGTATGTAGACCTTATGAATTTTTGTAAAATCAGAGTCAAAAGTTGTATGTGATTTTCGGTTTTTTCCCTTAATGTTTATAAGAATCATTTTATATAGGAGGTTTATATTTATATGTATAATGTGCGGTTATGTCTTATATATTTTTAATCTGAAGATAGATTTAGCCTTGTCATACACCTCTTTTTTTTATTGTATTGAATATGTACATTATGCACTATGTACGAAAATATATAAGTATTTGATGGGGTTTATATATACCCTTATTTTGTACGGAAGGTCCTATTATATATTGAGTGTTAATCAGTAACATTAACTTTGTGTATGTGTAGGGTGTTTGGGGGAACCAATGTCTTTGGTATAGTTCTATCATAGATTGTAATATTTAGTTTATTTGCAGACAAGTCATTTAGCGATTTATTTCTATGTATGATTTAGTT
The DNA here is from genome assembly GCF_038502225.1 of Cherax quadricarinatus. NCBI lineage: Eukaryota > Metazoa > Arthropoda > Malacostraca > Decapoda > Parastacidae > Cherax > Cherax quadricarinatus. Next base: position 16,664,495 of record NC_091300.1, read on the forward strand.
TGTTCTTATGAATAAGTGCACATACACGTATGTGTATATGCATGCGTATATGTATACATATATGATTGCAGGACTCGTTCCTACATGTCTTATAATGACCCTGACTGTTTTTGTTTGGAAGTCTGCTGGGTTGGGTTATTTTAGTGGAAATTGTTTTCAATGACCATTCATTAGGGAAATTAATGTATGTTATTTAGAATGGGGACTGTACATACGGGGGGGGGGGTAGAAGTGTCAGCTGTGTCTGCACTGGCAATAATGAGTATTGTAAAGGAGGGTTTGAAGATTATGTGGATTAATAATATATAAATAACAAAGTGGAAAAAATAATGCAGATTGTAGGTTTGGGTTTTCCTTGGTTATAATAATAATGATGATGAATATTGTTATGTTGTGTAATCTTACTTAACATAGTTACATTGGATGTAATGTATATGGGATGAGGGACAGGTGTGACAACACAACGTTAATCGTCTGTGTTCATTTAGACAATGAGATTTATAATTTTGAGTAAGAACTGATACTGTGTTCTTTTATCTATTTAATGTATTGTGTTGTTTTAAATAAAAATAAAAAAAAAAAACTGGTGGTAATATACCATCAGCTATAGTGTTATTTACGTACTGGGATTGTGTGGTAGTGGAATTTTGTTAATATCCAGTATACTTCTTATGTTATTGATCACTTATACATCCTTGTATTTGTTGTAAGAAAATGAGGGGGCAGGGGACTGGATTATATGAGAATGTCTTTGTATATAAACTTTCATGTACAATGTAAATACGTGTGACATTCTTTGGATTATATAGCCTTTTGTGTGTAAGAAACTGGATGTATCTATGAATTTAATAAACCCACCTGTATGTTCAGGAATGGGTTGTCCTTCGTGTAGTCTCATGTAAGTTTGCATTTTTGGGGGATTCAAACAGTCTAAGTTGAACGAGTGTTTTCTTATGTATAAGTTAGTGATGGGATAGGGAACGTGGAGCTGTTTTGTTTCATATTTAATGGATAACATGTCTTAGTTTATGTGACGTATGTATGGCATACATGTATAATGTGTATTGTGTTTTTTAAATAAAATATAAAAAAAAGTTCTCTAACCATTGGTTTCACTGGCTTGATTGATCATTAAACTGACTCGACCGGCTTATTAAGTTGTTTATCGATTCAAAGTTAAATTTACAAACTTATTGACTGACCAGGCAATGAAACGCACCTTTCTAGTTCTAGTCCTCTTAGTGACTACCCATTAGACTACCTCAGTGACCAACTAACGGAAAAAGATTGTTTCTCTATTACCAGTTGATCTCTTCAAGCACGTAGCTCACCAAGTGACTCTTGTCATCCTCAAGCACCGTGGGTGGTGGTGATGCTGGTGTCGTTGATAGGAAAGACTGCCATCACTGCAGCCTACCAGCTCGTCTGGATGATGACAGCTGAGCTTTTCCCCACCAAGTACCGCTCTCTCGCACTCGGCCATGCCAGCTTCTTGGGCAAGACGGGGACCATCCTCTCTCCATACATCAATGATATTCTGGTTAGTGTGCCCGGGTATTTTCCACTTACGTCAGTAATATTATCCGGAGAATATTATTAGCATTATTTTGAAGCGCAAACCCCTTAGGGATCATACAGGTAATCAGGTTGGATCTTAAGTAGGGAAAGGTAGAGCCAATTTCCTGGGTTGAAAACCCTCATACAATGCAAAGTGTGTGGACAGAGGCCGGGCCACATACTGGAGCATTATTACATGTAAGCCTTACAGGATATGGCGAAACACCTCATTGTTAATTACAAGATATATGGAATCTTGAGGTTGTAACCACATTTTGCATCGACCACATGAACAAACTCTTTATAGAGATTGCAACCTAGTTATGACCATTTTTTTTTTTTTAGTGGTAATAAGAAATCAATTTTTTGAGATCGTATTCCTTACTGTACCGTATACAAAAACTATTTGAAGTAACTGTAAAATACGAAATGACTAATATTACTTTCTAGTGATGTAACAGTGCTCATTATAGTCTCACACAGACCCAGTGTGACCTGTAATCTCTTTTTTTTTTTTGACGCTACTGCTCATCCTCTGAGCAGAAGGGCAAAAACTAGCCACTCAGTCGGTACAACTAACACCAGAATATAGAACTATTTCCCCTTTCAGAGGGGTGCCTTAGGGCGGGAGGGGGTAGATCCCTGGCCTCATTGCCTCCATATTTATTTTGTGAATGGAGTCTGCATACACCATTGCTTCATCCAGGTCATTTAATTTTCCGACCTCTCAATGTGGCGATTGAGGAAAGTACTGATACAGTGATGCAAACACTCCCCCATGCAATGACGAGGAGATTCAAATTACATAACTCATAAGATATAGCTGAAGTAGGAGGTTCTCTACTACTAGACAAAATAATCGGACTGTGCTACAAGCAATTCTGACTTCTGGCATGAGATATGACAGATTTTGAAAAGAGGTTGCTTTTTATTTTGCCACTTCTTCTCGAAGAGCCACACTTCCCAATCACATTTCAAGTGCTTCTGGTATTAGATAGTTTGGTAGTTTAGTGACGAGTGGTTCAACGTGTGCAAGGCTCTGCTCTCAACATATTTAACTTGTATGCTCCTGCTGATAAATTTAATTACTTGGAGCTCCCAACTTGTGCTCATTCTGAGCCTACTCTTATTATTGGCGATTACAATGCGAGACACAAAAGCATTGGAAACTCACAGTTTGGTAATCGTAATGGTAATCAACTGTTGTCACTCTTAAACAGTCTCTGTATAGCCCTTGTGGCTTAGCGCTTCTTTTTGATTATAATAATAATCTTAAACAGTCATGATAATGTCCAAATTGTAGGTGACCTTGAACCCACACATATCTATGGAGGCGTCCTTGATCTGTGCCTGGGCTTCAACATTACTTCTGCCAGCTGTGAGTCTTCCATTGTAACAGATATAGCGTCTGATCATTTCCCTAGGCTAACCTCACTAGATATTGGTAATACTATCCTTCCTGGTGGGATATTCAAACGGAAACGTTTTAATGTTCCCACAGATCAGCATGATGACTTTGTTGCACATGTGACTGACTGGTATAATTCCTATGAGTGTTCCTCTGTAGAGACCTTTAACAATGATCTTGTGAGCAGTATTCAGAACTACTTAGAGCCGCCACTGAAACCTCTTGGTACTCTAAACCCAACAAACTTCCATAATAATCATACCTCCTTCAAAAACCATACTTATTACAATGATTCTAAACTTCGTACACTGAAACGTACTGCTCGCAGACTAGGCCTAGCCTATAGAAAACATCGTACCCCTGGAATGCTGAGGCTCTTCCAAACTGCCCTTGCTGCTGCCAGAGAGCGTATGACAGAGCTGCGGCAAACAGACTGGGAAAATTTTGTCAACGGTCTTAATGCTCACACCCCACTTAGCCGGGCATGGAGGGACATAAATAGAATTAAGGGTAACAGAACTGGGCAGATCGCGCACCCTCATCCCTCACAAGGCACAGTACTCGCTCCCATCTTGTTCCTCATCCTCATATCCGACATAGACAAGGATGTCAGCCACAGCACCGTGTCTTCCTTTGCAGATGACACCCGAATCTGCATGACAGTGTCTTCCATTGCAGACACTGCAAGGCTCCAGGCGGACATCAACCAAATCTTTCAGTGGGCTGCAGAAAACAATATGAAGTTCAACGATGAGAAATTTCAATTACTCAGATATGGTAAACATGAGGAAATTAAATCTTCATCAGAGTACAAAACAAATTCTGGCCACAAAATAGAGCGAAACACCAACGTCAAAGACCTGGGAGTGATCATGTCGGAGGATCTCACCTTCAAGGACCATAACATTGTATCAATCGCATCTGCTAGAAAAATGACAGGATGTATAATGAGAACCTTCAAAACTAGGGAAGCCAAGCCCATGACACTCTTCAGGTCACTTGTTCTATCTAGGCTGGAATATTGCTGCACACTAACAGCACCTTTCAAGGCAGGTGAAATTGCTGACCTAGAAAATGTACAGAGAAATTTCACAGCGCGCATAACGGAGATAAAACACCTCAATTACTGGGAGCGCTTGAGGTTCCTAAACCTGTATTCCCTGGAACGCAGGAGGGAGAGATACATGATTATATACACCTGGAAAATCCTAGAGGGACTAGTACCGAACTTGCACACGAAAATCACTCACTACGAAAGCAAAAGACTTGGCAGACGATGCACCATCCCCCCAATGAAAAGCAGGGGTGTCACTAGCACGTTAAGAGACCATACAATAAGTGTCAGGGGCCCGAGACTGTTCAACTGCCTCCCAGCACACATAAGGGGGATTACCAACAGACCCCTGGCAGTCTTCAAGCTGGCACTGGACAAGCACCTAAAGTCAGTTCCTGATCAGCCGGGCTGTGGCTCGTACGTTGGTTTGCGTGCAGCCAGCAGCAACAGCCTGGTTGATCACGCTCTGATCCACCAGGAGGCCTGGTCACAGACCGGGCCGCGGGGGCGTTGGCCCCCGGAACTCTCTCCAGGTAAACTCCAGGTAAACATAGGGCGAATGAGTTAGTCAGTGCTTGGGCTGCTACATCTAGCTATGATAATCTTCCCAGTACCACACAGGCAAAATTAAATGACAAATATGATGCAAGGGAGAGACTTGTTTGCTTTATGCTCAGCAAGGCAGATGATTGCAACATTCCTTTCACTAATTATGAACTTGATGCAGCACTAACTAAGGGCAACTCCACGTCGCCTGGTGAGGATGGTATTACTTACAACATACTCAGATTGCTGTGTCGAGTACCAGGTAATCCATTACTTGAATTATATAACATGAGCTATGTAACTGGGGAGCTCCCTCAATCTTGGACCAACAGCCTCATCATTCCAATTCCTAAGCCCAATCAACAAAATGCATTTCGCCCAATATCTCTTACTAGCTGCTTGTGTAAAACATTTGAGAGAATGATTCTTAATCGTCTCATGTACAGAATCAAACAATTTTTGTCTCCCCGGTTACATGGTTTTATGCATGGAAGGAGCGTGCATCATTGCATAGCCACCTTTCTCACTCTGCACACTGTCAGCTCATACACTACCTTCCTTGACCTTAAATCCGCTTTCGATGTAGCCAACCGACATGTAATCATTAGTGAACTTGCCAGAATGGATGTTGGAGGATGGCTTCTCCGCTGGATTAAAGGCTACCTGTCAAACAGAAAATCGTTTGTGTTGTTCCAGGGACATAGAAGTGTAACTAAAGACTTTGAATTAGGAACCCCACAGGGAGGTGTGCTCAGTCCCACACTGTTCAATATTCTAATTAATGCATTACTTAATGCTATGCCTAGTCAGCCCCATCATTATGTGATTAGTTTTGCTGATGATATAATGATTCACACCACCGGATTCTCCAACACCCAAAACATTCTTAGTCATGTACTAGCCTCGTGTCAGGACCTGGGGTTGATAATCTCTACTGATAAAACAAAGATACTCAATAGGCGTCCTCCTCGACAGAGAGGCACAGTTCGTCAGATCCAGTTGCATGATGGGTCTCTTCTAGAATATGTAAGCAGATACAGGTATCTAGGCTTTGAGGTTCCACTACTTGGACCTGTTGTAACAAGACTTTGTCGCCAATACAAAGAAAGACTAAGAGCACTTAGAGTTGTGGCTGGGTTTCACCCCAGGTATGGTGCTAATGTTAAAATTGTGAAAATGATGTATCTTGCTTATATTAGATCATTGGTTGATTATGCTGCGCCACTACTTGCTCTTGTGTCTGACTGGAAGCTTGGAGGGCTGGAAAAACTGCAGAACGAAGCAATGAGGATCATTTTAGGATGCCCTCGTACTGCCAAAATTTTAAATATGCAAAAAGAACTTGATATTCCAAGCATCAGAGATCGTGTTACTGAAAGAAATATCCTAATTGGGGTTAATATGCTCAGGCAAGCTCATTCAAACCCCTGCACAGAAGCCCTCCAAACTTTCCTCAGCATTGGTGAACAGTCCTCCAGATGGATCGAAAAAACTGGAACCGACCTCCGCATGAATCAGATACATGATCTATGTCAAGTAAGGCAACAGCGGCACTTCTCCGCTCCATGGAATATTACCCCATTCCAAACTACCATTCCTCCATTTCCCCCCAAACTACTTCTTAAATCACAACCAAAACTTCGCCTTGAAGCCAAACATGAGGCCTTAAGCTGTATTGATAACAGCACACACTCTCGCAAATTATTTACGCTGATGGTTCTGTTCACCAATCCACTGGTGCAGCTGGTAGTGCTGCTGTTGTCGTACAGAGTGATGGCTCTCTTAAAGAAATTGGAGCACGCATCAATAATTGGGCCTCTACCCTTCAGACAGAACTGTTTGCCATACTCCTTGCACTGAAATGCATCTATGTATCAAAGATTGACAGTTTAATTGTAACTGATTCTCTGTCATCCATAAATGCTCTCAACTCATTAAGCATAAATTGTGGCATGCTTGTGTCAGAAGCCAGACACAGGTATGGTAGGATTGTGGACAGTGGAGTCAGAGTGCACATGCTGTGGATTCCATCTCACATTGGTCTTCAGATGCATGATAGAACTGATAAATTGGCTAAGCTGTATGCTTTCAAAGAGGGAGTAGATTACAATCTTGGCTTGTCAGGTAGTAGTTTGAGAACAATAATACGAAAAGAACTTCAACTGAATTTTATGGACTTAAGGCTCAGGGAGATTGACACCAGTGAGTCCATCTATCATCACTATCATGCAGGAGGAGCCACATGTCTATGGTGCATCCAACAAAATAAGCAGACTCTTGGATGTCACTACTGCCCGGCTCCGGCTGGGTTACAAGTATCTTTGGCAGGTTAAATCACCACCACCAGATGTAGACCAAACGAAATGTAAACTTTGCCAGATGGACTATTGTCACACCCTGCATCATTATGTACTGGAGTGTGATAAAATTAATGAATTTAGAAACAACTCAGAAATGTTCAAGAAATGGCAAAGTATTTTATCCACAGTGGTATATTGCAGACCATTCTGGAGAAATACCCTGACTTTGCTAGCTGTAAATAAAGCATTACCACATGTGTGCATGTTAAGTTACCATTTTGTCCTAGGCACATGTCGATTTGACACTAGGCCTGTTGTATACCACTGCATATGTATGTATGTGTGTGTGTGTTTGTGTGTGTGTGTGTGTGTGTGTTTGTGTTTGTGTTTGTGTGTGTGTGTGTGTGTGTGTGTGTGTGTGTGTGTGTGTGTGTGTGTGTATATGTGTGTGCATTCACCTAGTTGAGATTGCAGGGGTCGAGTCCAAGCTCCTGTGTGTGTGTGTGTGTGTGTGTGTGTGTGTGTGTGTGTGTGTGTGTGTTTGTGTGTGTGTTTGTGTGTGCGTGTGTATGTGTATGAGTGTGTGTGTGTGTATGAGTGGGTGTGTGTGTGTGTGTATGAGTGTGTGTGCGTGTGTGTATGAGTTTGTGTATGTGTGTGTGTGTGTGTGTGTGTGTGTTTGTGTGTGTGTGTGTGTGTGTGTGTGTTTGTGTGTGTGTGTGTGTGTATGAATTTGTATATGTGTGTGTACTCACCTATTTGTGGTTGCAGGGGTCGAGTCCTAGCTCCTGGCCCCGCCTCTTCACCGGTTGCTACTGGGCCCTCTCTCTCCCCTCTCCATGAGCTTTATCAAACCTCGTCTTAAAACTGTGTATGGTTCCTGCCTCCACTACGTCATTTTCTAGGCTATTCCACTGCCTTACAACTCTATGACTGAAGAAATACTTCCTACTATCTCTCTGACTCATTTGTGTCTTCAACTTCCAATTGTGGCCTCTTGTTTCTGTGTCCCCTCCCTGGAACATCCTGTCTTTGTCCACCTTGTCTATTCCACGCAGTATTTTATATGTCGTTATCATGTCTCCCCTGACCCTCCTGTCCTCCAGTGTCGTCAGGCCGATTTCCCTTAATCTTTCTTCATAGGACATTCCCCTTAGCTCTGGAACTAACCTTGTCGCAAACCTTTGTACTTTCTCTAGTTTCTTGACGTGCTTTATCAAGTGCGGGTTCCAAACAGGTGCTGCATACTCCAGTATGGGCCTGACATACACGGTGTACAGTGTCTTGAATGATTCCTTACTAAGGTATCGGAATGCTGTTCTCAGGTTTGCCAGGCGCCCATATGCTGCAGCAGTTATCTGATTGATGTGTGCTTCCGGAGACATGCTCGGTGTTATGCTCACCCCAAGATCTTTCTCCTTGAGTGAGGTTTGCAGTCTTTGGCCACCTAGCCTATACTCTGTCTGTGGTCTTCTCTGCCCTTCCCCTATCTTCATGACTTTGCATTTGGCAGGATTAAATTCGAGAAGCCATTTGCTGGACCAGGTGTCCAGTCTGTCCAGGTCTCTTTGAAGTCCTGCCTGGTCTTCATCAGATTTAATTCTCCTCATTAACTTCACATCATCTGCAAACAGGGACACTTCTGAATCCAACCCTTCCGTCATGTCGTTCACATATACCAAAAATAGCACTGGTCCTAGGACCGACCCCTGTGGGACCCCGCTCGTCACAGGTGCCCACTGTGATACATCATTACGTACCATGACTCGTTGTTGCCTCCCTGTCAGGTATTCTCTGATCCATTGCAGTGCCCTTCCTGTTATATGCGCCTGATGCTCTAGCTTCTGCACTAATCTCTTGTGAGGAACTGTGTCAAAGGCCTTCTTGCAGTCCAAGAAGATGCAATCAACCCACCCCTCTCTCTCTTGTCTTACTTCTGTTATTTTATCATAAAACTCCAGAAGGTTTGTGACACAGGATTTGCCTTCCGTGAATCCGTGCTGGTTGGCATTTATACTCCTGTTCCGTTCCAGGTGCTCCACCACTCTCCTCCTGTGTGTGTGTGTGTGTGTGTGTGTGTGTGTGTGTGTGTGTGTGTGTGTGTGTGTGTGTGTGTGTGTGTGTGTGACTCAACAATCAATATTTGCACCAATAACTCACTACAGTTGTGACCGGGTGTGGAAGTGTGAATTGCTCATTACACTATAATTTGTTCATGATTGTAGCCATGTATAAACGTAAGTAACCATTCTTACAGTATTCATTACCTTTGTAACTTGTGAGTTCATTACCTTGTACCTAGTTCAGCCATCAAAACTTTGGGGCCCAGTCCTTGGACCCATTACGTACCTCTGTAATCTGTAAATACCTTTGTAACTTGTCATGATTGTGACTAGACCTACCTGGAGTTCATTACCTTTGTAATTTGTGAGTTTATTACCTTTGTAAATTGTGAATTCATTACCTCTGTAACTTGCTCAGCTATCAAAACTTTGGAGTCCAGTCCCTGGACCAATTATGTACCTCTGTAATCTTTTGACTACCGCCCACAGGATGGGTATGGGGTGCATAATAAACATATTAAACTAACTAACTGTCAAGACCGGGAAAGTGCAGAACCTCAAGACTTTAAGGATCTTAAATCTCTTGAGGTACTGTTAGAAGGAAAGGAGAGCGAATGAGCAATTAGAGATAGAATGATACCAGCGGTTGGTATGTCTTATTAATGATTACAACTAATGAAGTTTTTCTACAGGGAAGTTTGGTGGTGTGGGCGCCTTCGACTATTTTCGGGCTTCTGTCGTTGATCGCTGGCGGCCTCTGCTTGCTCTTACCAGAAACTAGAGGCCGGCAGCTTCCCGAGAGTAACAACATTAAGCACCCAGAGATTGGAGACCACGAACTGCCGGAGAGTAACCACCTCGAGCAGCCACAGATAGGAAACCACGAACTGCTGAAGAATGACCACATCCAACACCTAGAGACCAGAAACCACGAACTGTCAGGAAATGACCACTTGAAACACTCACAACCAGGAGAGGTCAAAAGAAAAGGCGATCTCCAAAGCAAAAAGAGCTTAATGTATACCCTGCCAGAGAAAGAACCATCTATCAAAAACATCAGGAGTGGGATCATCAACATAGCATACATTGCACAGTTAGACGAAGACGGTAAACAAGTGAACACGAAGCAATAGTTGTGTTAGTTAGCACATGAGACGTTGTAGGGTTTGAATCTCCACAGGGTACTTAACCGCATAAGTTTCCAGACTAGACTTTAGAGTAAGGCGACCTGTCCGTGTTGCAATGGAACAGACTACCCGCACAAGTCAAAGCCAGTCATAGCATGAACCAGTTCAAGAAGAGTTCCAAAAGGTGTCTGATGAATGTAGCTACAGAAAGGGAGGGGAATGATTTTCTATTTTTTAGCTAACATACGTGTAAATTTTACCTTATTCCTAGTAATGACCCTCGTATTGTAGATAGTCTTAATGACCCTCGTGTAGTAGATAGTCTTTTTAGTATGATAATAAGATGTTATCTTCATTATAGAATAATAAGAAAATATTATAACCTTTATATTATAATAATAAGGTAAAAGGACCCCAATGGAAATAAGTCACTGTCTGACTTTTTTGGGTTATCCCAGGTTCTCTTCACATATGCTGCTATGTATGATAATTCTATGTAACTGTATTTGTGTATACCTGAATAAACTTATTAGGTCGTTATACTCTCCGGTCTCATCTGAGAGGTAAGAAGGTTTAAGTCTCTTAGGGAAGATCGAACCTCTGCGTTTCCAAAGTTCAGTGTTAGAATGCCTTTGTGATCAGGGTGCCGGAATCGAGTATTGACCGACAGCCAAATAGATTTATTCTTGAACGTTTGTATTCTTACAATTGTTTTAAAACCTACTCATTACCTAATCTAGAGACTAAACATATAATCAACATACAAGAGCGAGTTAACCCCCATAATGAAGAAACGACACACAGTGCTCGACAAGCTTATATTGGGACAAGGTTTCGTTCTGCGTAGAGCGTTACCAAGCTCCTCACAAAGCATCCCCTCAAGGAAGGTTCCTTGATGTTGGTGAGGGGCTCTTGATTTAGGGAATTGGATCTGTGCTCCAGTTCCCCGAATTAAGCCTGAATGCCTTCCACATCCCCCCCCCCAGGCGCTGTATAATCCTCCGGGTTTAGCGCTTCCCCCTTGATTATAATAATAATAATAATCCTCACAAAGCAAAACTTCGTCCCAGATAGAAAAAAAAAACTATTCTACAATTCGTCTATTCACTGCTGTCGAAGGTACAACATTTGAATTCAGCTTGACCTTAAAATCAACACAGCTGGAAAAGAAATAAACCTGCCTCTCTCTCTCTCTCTCTCTCTCTCTCTCTCTCTCTCTCTCTCTCTCTCTCTCTCTCTCTCTCTCTCTCTCTCTCTCTCTCTCTCTCTCTCTCTCTCTCTCTCTCTCTCTTTTACACAGGGTTTGACAAGGTTAGGTTAAGAATCCCTTGCTTTATTGACAAGCTATTTACAGATTAAGGATTCCTAACTGTATTGACAAGCTAAGAGCTGTTACCTACATCAGCTCATTTGAAAGCATTTTTATTGTTAGTAAACATGCAAGTAGGGAACAGGATGAAGTTGAAGCCATCTGTGGGCCAGCATTTTCAATTAATCAACTGACTTTATCTCGTTGACATCATGATGCTGTACGAATGTGTTCCATACTCGAGTCATCCTGAGGATAAATGATCTCAGATCAAGTGATGTTCTGGAGAAGGGTCGGCAACAAACTTCAATCTATTAAACCGAGTATAGGTTACTGGCCGTCTTCTTATCACCAGTGTCGAGGTTGGGAGACTACTCTCTCCCGTCTTCGCATTGGCCATACTCGTCTTACTCATGGATATCTCATGGAGAGGCGTCTTGCTCCTCTCTGTGAGAATTGCCAAGCTCCATTATCAGTCAGCCACATTCTGTTGGACTGCCCACTTTATCAACGAGCACGCAGAATTTACCTCTGTCGTCGTCTTCGCTCCGCTGCTCTCTCTTTACCTTCCCTTCTCGCTGATGGACCCACCTTTCATCCGGACTCTCTCATTGACTTTTTGACAACAACTGACTTCACAAATTCTGATACCTTCAGCCCTTTCTACTTCAATCTCTTGCTACCCTCTACCCCCGTACTATCCCCTGCCCAGCTGTTTTCTGTAACCTGCTGATCATCCCCCCTCCCTTCTGCCATCCAATACCCTCGCTTCCTTCCCTACCCTGCAGCGCTGTATAGCCCTTGTGGCTTAGCGCTTCTTTTTGATTATAATAATAATCTGGAGAAGGGTACAGGCAGAGTGAAGTTTCTGCCTTCTGCCCGTCTTATGGCATAGAAGCTTGCTTCACGGTGTCCTCGAAGTGGATCCAAGTATGGTACTTTGACAATATTGGCCTTGTACATAACAGTAAGGCCACCCACATCCTCCCTGTGCTGAAGGCTCTGCTGAAATGGCAGATCTATCCAGAATGGGTCCAAGCAAGACGTGAGACGTCTTGCTTTGTTCTCTACTCTGTCAAGCAGTCGCAGATGAGAGGGGGGCAGGCACACCAAGAAAGTGGAACATACTCAAAGTGTGAGCGTACTTGTGCCTCGTACAGAATCTTGCAACCCCTACTGTCAAGCAGCTGCGAGATACCGCGAAGTGTAGTAAGCTTCCTGGCTGCCTTGTTTGCAAGATTTACAATATGGTTCTTCATGGTCAGTTTGGAGTCAAATTTCACACCAAGGATATCAACTTCTCTCTCTCTCTCTCTCTCTGTCTCTCTCAATAATTACTGTC
>NC_091300.1:16682200-16754700 GCF_038502225.1 Cherax quadricarinatus
CTGCATCATGCGTCAGCCCCTGCATCATGCGTCAGCCCCTGCATCATGCGTCAGCCCCTGCATCATGTGTCAGCCCCTGCATCATGCGTCAGCCCCTGCATCATGCGTCAGCCCCTACAACATGTGTCAGCCCCTGCACCATGTGTCAGCCCCTGCATCATGCGTCAGCCCCTGCATCATGCGTCAGTCCCTGCATCATGCGTCAGCCCCTGCATCATGCGTCAGCCCCTGCATCATGCGTCAGCCCCTGCATCATGCGTCAGCCCCTGCATCATGTATCAGCCCCTGCATCATGCGTCAGCCCCTGCATCATGTGTCAGCCCCTGCATCATGCGTCAGCCCCTGCATCATGTGTCAGCCCCTGCATAATGTGTCATCCCCTGCATCATGCGTCAGCCCCTGCATCATGTGTCAGCCCCTGCATCATGCGTCAGCCCCTGCATCATGCGTCAGCCCCTGCATCATGTGTCAGCCCCTGCATCATGTGTCAGTCCCTGCATCATGTGTCAGCCCCTGCATCATGCGTCAGCCCCTGCATCATGCGTCAGCCCCTACATCATGTGTCAGCCCCTGCATCATGTGTCAGCCCCTGCATCATGCGTCAGCCCCTGCATAATGCGTCAGCCCCTGCATCATGCGTCAGCCCCTGCATCATGCGTCAGTCCCTGCATCATGCGTCAGCCCCTGCATCATGCGTCAGCCCCTGCATCATGCGTCAGCCCTTGCATCATGTGTCAGCCCCTACATCATGTGTCAGCTCTTGCATCATGCGTCATCCCCTGCATCATGTGTCAGCCCCTGCATCATGTGTCAGCCCCTGCATCATGCATCAGCCCCTGCATCATGTGTCAGCCCCTGCATCATGTGTCAGCCCCTGCATCATGCATCAGCCCCTGCATCATGCGTCAGCCCCTGCATCATGCGTCAGCCCCTGCATCATGCATCAGCCCCTGCATCATGTGTCAGCCCTTGCATCATGTGTCAGCCCCTGCATCATGTGTCAGCTCTTGCATCATGCGTCATCCCCTGCATCATGTGTCAGCCCCTGCATCATGTGTCAGCCCCTGCATCATGCATCAGCCCCTGCATCATGTGTCAGCCCCTGCATCATGCGTCAGCCCCTGCATCATGCGTCAGCCCCTGCATTCATGTAATATAAATGAATGTATGGAAAATTTTCTAGGGTGATTATCTGTATGTACCTCAACATTATATACATACAAATAATCTCATTGGGAAACAACCCTATATTGTTTACCGTAGTCACCCCGTGTAGATATGTGAGAAAACTTCACCACCCCTGGTCACTGGAGGTGGGCCTTCGACCTCACAATCTTATCCATATCTATCCGAGACCAGTATAGATTGGATAGCACCCACAAGTACGGTGCTACTAATTAATTGTGGACTGTATAGATTATATTAGTGTAACTGAATGAAGGGGGAGGGGTAGGTTACACGTGGATATATCCATCAAAGAAAAAACATTTGTATAATCCCACCACTTACCATATATTGTCTGATGGTCACTTGATGTAGCTGGATCACCCATAACCTATCCAATTACAACATACCTAACTGGCCAGTATCAGTCTGCTATAACTAGAAGGGTTACTTAACTGTGGATGATTGATACTCCTTATTTCCTCCATTCACCATCTCATTTCGATGTCCTGCTACACCGACACGGTTCTTATTCCAGCAGGACGAGGTATCCGTTGGTTTGTCCCGGTTTAGCAGTCGTGACTCAATAAACTTCACTTTCCTCGGGACGGACACAACGTGGTCTAGCGTGTTCACTCGGAGCAAGGCGACTTATTTCACTTCACGCATTCTCTTAACTTAGCGTTATTGTCATTAATTACATTACAATTCACAAGACGATTTAATGTCTCATAATTATTATACACATTAGAGATCACTCCATTAGGATCTGAGACCGATGAGTGATGATTAAACAAGGGTAATTTTCCCCGGGACCCAGTCCATGGCGACGCGCCAGTCACCACCGGTCCTACCCTTATTCACTCATTTTACCACTCTATTACGGTGGTCCCGTAAATCATGTTCCCTCACTCTCCACCAGGAACAGTTACAACACTTCCTATTATGAAATGAGGCCTATATTAATCCGTAGGCCGCCGTGAACGCCAATTTCCTGGTCCCATGTTTCACATCCTCTTAAACCCATTCAAAACACTGCCGCCCCCTCGTGCCCCAGCTCGACCTATACCCCCGCACATCTGCGCAGGCGCAGTGGGAACCCAGTTGGTTCCATTCAAAATACAAATACATTTTGACCCAAATCAACACATTAAACACTCATTAGGCACTATAGCTTCAGAAATTAAATAATTTCCACACTGCGGCCGGGCGGAAGTCGTTGTTAGACGACTTAAATTGCGTCTTCCTGCAGGAGACGATTCCAGCCCTCTCTAGATTGCGCTGCTGTTTTCCTAGTGGGTCTTACTACAATTTCTTCTTGCATTACTCGGTCAGTGTCTTCAATATCACTCGTGTCACTTTCCCTTAGATTTCCATCTGCACTGGATTGAACACCATTTAATTCTAAGGGAATTAATTTATTAATGGTACGCAAACTTTCCTGACCACGACACCACACTTTGACGTTTCTGACAACACCTTGTGCATCTGGGTATAATGTAACTACCTTGCCCAGAGGCCACAATGTTCGATGTTGTTCAGTATCAATTAACACAATGTCACCTGGTTGAATGTTCTGTCGGTTTACTGCCTCTGGCGCACCATAAAAGTGTTCACGTACTGTAAGATGTTCTTTACGCCACACATCGGACCAATGAGTAATTACCTTATTTAACATCTTGAACTTATCACTCAACACGGTCACGTTATTGTAATCCTCATCACTTCCCTCGGGATTATCTCTATAGATAGGTGCAGCTTCTAACCTTCGTCCACATATTAGGTGAGAGGGAGTCAGGATCCCCGCGTCAGGAGTGTCACTCATGTATGACAGAGGGCGATTGTTTACCCGATTCTCTGCCTCCACCAACACTGCACGGAATTCCTCCAAATTAATTCTCTTCCTGTGTAGCACCTTACGAAGACATCTTTTCACTGTACCTATCATTCTTTCGTACAGTCCTCCCTACCAAGGGGCTCTGGGAGTAATAAATTTCCAGACACACTCTTGCTGGGTCAACAAAGACTGTACATCATCACTCTTATTTAATTCCATCAAGTGTTGAGCACCCGCTACAAAATTGGTGGCATTATCTGAGATCATCAATCTTGGACAGAATCTCCTAGCTGCAAATTTCCGGAACAGCTGTATGAACTGTTCTGCAGACAAGTCCTGACCCACTTCTAGATGAACAGCCCTAGTACCTGTACAAGTAAATAGACATACATACACCTTCAAGGGAACACCCATCTGAAGTACCTGTTAAAATGATTTTTTTTTTATATTTTATTAATAAAATCCATACAACAAATATAAATCAAAATGAGAAAGCGTTACCAGGACTGCTATCCAACAAACAATATTACATACACATATCAGTATTCTGTGTAAAAGCAAAACCCCTTCCCAATTCCTAGGATACAGACCAAGACGTATAATATCAACAAAACATAATGGAGCTACCCTGCAAAACAAAGCTATACCGTGGTTACACACAAAAAAATATCCACGATATGTAAAAATCTGTGTCTGCATAATACACTGGAAATAATCGTACTGCTTACAACAATGCATGGCATAAACAATAGAATTACAACTGACGTAATACACAGAAACTTTTACTATGGTTATCCTAAAGCAGTCATCCATCAACCCCTTCCCCCGGCAGGATCCCACTTCACCCCACCAATTTATTCCCTACTACCAAATGTGCTTACTACCGATCCATACCTTGTAACAAAAGTAGAATAGTCAATATCATCAGTAAGATATCGAGAGGCATGTAATATACAGTACTTGGCACAATAATGGACCACTCAAGAAGACCGCATCATATAAATTATAGCACAACATAGGAAAGAAGTGTTTTTTGAAACAAACATGTTAAGACTATTACCCACTTAAAACTTCTACCAATAATTAAAACACAAATCTTCCAGCACACACTTTACGACTCGCAGGTCGCATTACATACATTGCTGTGACTCTTATGTACTTAGTAAAACCAGTACTAACAGGTGCACACAGAATACATCTCAAAAACAATTGCATTACAAAACTCCAAACAATTCACACTATATGCAACTAACACCAACCTGGGAAATTAGAAAATTTTGTAAAACATAAACATTAAACACGGCGTAGCCTCTGTTGGTGACTTAGTGGTTCAGCATGACTCAGCATAAGAAAACCATACCGTGGTTCTGAGTACCACTCCCCCCCCTTTTCTCAGACTATGATACTCAATCACGCCAGCAAGACACTATACCCCAGACCACACAAGGTTCCCTTCCTTCACCCTACATTACACCCAGATTCACCATACACACCAAATAAAACATACAGTCCAGACGCCAAAAAAAAAACTAACTCTTCTCTCCCCCCCCCCGGGAGACCAACCCCTAGGCTCCACCAAGGGATTATACCTACCCCCACCTCATTACTCCCGTAACGTTTCCATCGTTAGATTCCTATACCCCAGCGAAAAAGCTCCCTCCCAGCATTGCCCATATACCTCTCTATTCCTACATTTCGTACTATAAACATGACACATCAGCGCCTTGACACGCATCGCACCCCTAAGCCCCCGCATACCCCATGACACATATAAATAGTCAAGTACCAAATATGACACAGAACGTCGTACAGCCTCTGAGCAATCTCCCATTTCAAGACTCAAAACTCTAAGCATCGACAAACCCCCCCCCCTCCCACTCGTCGGAGAACACCCTTGAACCAATCCCTAACCTTATGTAAAATGTCACAAAAGTATACGACATGAAACGCCGTTTCCGGCCACCCACACCACGCACAGGTCTGATCCTGGGTCATTCCCATAATGTACAATTGTGCCTTGGACGCCAAAATCCCATGGAGGAATCGGTAACCAGTTTCCCTAACCCGTGGTTGTAAGCGCAATTTCTTGAACCCCTGCCATATAGTCTTCCAATGATATCCTGGGAAAACCTCAGCACCGATGACTTCTGTCGATGTTATACCTATATTATCTAGTTTACCTGCCTTAACTCTCACAGGGTTTTGCACCATCAATAAGTGCCATAACATTGCTTCGCACCTTGTGAGGTCCTTCCCCACCCACCATCGTCGAACCTCCCTCATCACTGCATCAACTCTCACTCCCCTGACCCCACCCCTTGTTAGGAATTCCTGTCGTACATATATGCCCATTAGACGACTGTGTAGTGGTATTAGCCCCAAACCTCCCCAAATTACGTGCGTCATAACTATGTCTTTCCCTAACCAATGCCTACGGTAACCCCATATGAAATCCAAAGCCTTCCTCTGTAACTGCAACACATCGTCCGTCATCAATGGATAGACCGCTGAAACAAACCATAATTTACTATACACCAGTACATTGATGTTACATCACCTGGTCTCCATCCCGCCATCCTACGAATTGCAGCTGTTACTACAATGGATGAATTAAATGCACGCGCCGCCTGTTCGCCATTGCAAAAATGCACACCACAGATCTTTATCCGCTCAACGGTTCTCCACCCATACTCCATACCTAACGTCCCGCCCACCCAGGACCCCACCTCCAAAAGTTTGGATTTTTCTCTATTAATGCGCATGGAAGACGCATCGCTAAAAAACCTTATAACCTTATTTATGAACGCTAACCCATTCCTACTATGCACCAAGATGGTGGTATCGTCCACATAACCTAAAATTTCCACTGCTTCTTCCTGTGCACAATCCTCCCCCCCCTACCCCACCCATTACCAATCTATAAAAGGGGTCCTGCAAACAGGCAAACAAAAGCTGCGAGAGGGGACACCCCTGCCGCAGCCCCCACCCCATGCCTATCGTGGACCCCACTCTCCCATTGACCTGGACTCGTACCTGTGCCTCCGTATATAACATACGTACCCACGCTACTATTTCTTCCCCGAAACCCTGCTTCAATAATATAGCTAATAATGTTTCCCTATCCACATTGTCAAAACCTTTTCCCAATCCAATCCTACGACTCCGCCTCCACTACAATCTTTCACGAAACTTTTGAGGCGTCGATGACCATCTCTCATAGATCGGCCAGGAATCCCGTATTGCCCTTCCCATATTACCTTGTCCAAAACTCGTTTCATCCGGTTTGCCAAAATACGCACAAAAATCTTATAATCCGCCCCCATCAATATGATGGGCCTATATGCCTCCAAAGATTCGCAGACCTCGGCCTTTGGTACCAATACTACAACACCCAACCCCGCTTCACCGCCCATGCTACCTCTAGTTTTCATTGAATTGTAAAGTCGAACCAACATGTGTTTTAACAGTTCCCAATGAACTACATAAAAATCACCTGGTATCCCATCCCAACCAGGTGATTTCCTCAGTGCCTGTCCCTGAACAGCCTTGGAAACCTCCTCCTCCGATATACAACCCTCCATGTCCTCTCGATCCACGTCTCTCAAATTTGCCACTATGCCACGCAGTAAAGCTTCCCTCGCCTCTCGATTCCCCTCTCTACCCTTCCATTTTCTCTCAAACCATTGGTCTGCATAGGTCCCTATGCTCTCAGTAGTAACTAGCCTTTGTCCTTTATGATAACCACCCAAGTCACCACCGACCACTACTGACAAAACTGTCGTCGCCATACGTCGCATTCTGAAACTATGCAGAACCCCAATTGAGGGTTTATCCCCCCAAAGCATCTCCTCAATCCCAGCTCACACCCTCAAAGCCTGAAATTTATCATTCTGAATTTCCCGTAATTGACTATGTAGACACTCTATTTCCGCTAGGTCATACCTCCCGCCTGTACCATAACAATCCCGCAGCTGTCCCTCTAAATACTTTTGCTTCCCATATCTATAACACGCCTCCTCCTTCCCTAACCGTCTATAAAAACCCTGTATTGCATGTTTCGCCTTTGAATGCCACCACTCTACAACATCCTCTATCCCATTCCCGTTATTCCAGAAGTCAACCCACCATAACCTGAAAGCTTCCACAGCATCGACTCCTTGCAACAAGCTGACATTTAATTTCCAATAACTAGTAAATACACGGATAGCGCCCTCCCACTCGAGTGTTACCAGAACACTACGGTGATCTGAGAAACCCAGATCAACACAATCGACCCTGCCACTATGGATTAAGTTGGTGATATAAACCCTGTCCAACCACGCAGCATAACCCCTTCTACAAAACATATGTTCCACATTCCACCCGTCGCTACCCACAACATCCACTACACCAATCGCCTGCAATACCTCACGTAAAACCCTTAAATTACACCCCCCACCACGCAGTTCGACGTCTTTTTCCCGGATCATACAATTCCAATCACCTGCCACGACAGAAACTAAGGGTGGGCTTCTGAGAAAATAAACCAAAACATTGCGTACAAAATCCTCTTTTACTCGTCGATTTGTTGTCGCTGGCATATATACTCCCACGAAACCCACCTGAATGTTCCCCCACGAACCCACCACACGCACAACCCGGCCCCCTCCGCCCCACTCCCATGCTACAAGCTTAAAAGGGCTGGTCTCCCTTATGCCTATCACAACCCCACCTTTGAGATTATCCGAATTTCCCGCATAGCACTTATACCCTTGCACACGTAATTCACTACCACACCGAAAATTGTGTTCCTGTATAAAAAAAAACGTCAACATTCATACGTCTGAGCGATACCTCTACCCAACGTCTCTTGACCTCTGCTCTGAGGCCATTGACATTCATTGTTATACACTTGAACTCTATGGTTAGGTTTTCTCATTTCATTTTCCCATCACCTTTATACCTGACTTGGACTTGCCACTGCTGCACCTGCCCGTTTTCCCCACACTCCCACTTAACTTCTCTAAGGGGGGTCCCTTAACTCCCTTGGCTACGTCAGCCCACACCATTTTACCAGACCTTTGACCCGGTGTTAAGACATCATCCTCCACATGTGTACTGGGCCTCTTACGTGACACTCCCTCATAGTCCATAAGCCCATCGCTGTCTGTTCTATGTACCTCGACATCCGTCACCACCACAGACGTAAAAGTCATACGCCTTTCCTCACCACCCACACGTCCCACTAGACCATGGTCGACCACAGGCGACACCGCTAATGTAGGCGGTAAACTCTCTGTCGCCGGGCTATCGAGGATCCTCTGTAAGTCTTCAAAACTAGGCAATATCAACGGCGTTTGTGCCTCCTCTTCCACCGGAGGTGACGCACTGTCCACGCACCCAATTGCCTCGATCTCCGACGCTGGTGGTAGCGTCGAGATGATCCCCTCTGCAGCATCCACTGCTTCACTCCACTTTACATCTGCTGGTAAAACCTGCAGCACGTCGTCCACCATTGTGGGCTTCTGATGGCCCAGCTCATCCTCCTCCATCGTATCTTTGGATGCAGTGTCTGTCAGGTCCGACCGTTGTTTCCCTCGTCGGTGCTCACAAGACGCCGCCATATGACCCATTGCACCACACAGGCAGCATGTCCGAACCTGGCCCGGGTAGGTTACGTAGACCTGCGTCTGAAAATCCTCCAACATGACAAACGAGGGAATTGGATGTCTCAATGTTATTTTCATAGAAAAAGAACCTGCGAGCATACCAGCATAAAAACCCTGGGACCAATGCCCAATTTGGACAGCTTGTACGGTGCCATAGCGCCCAAAAGTCCGATGGATGTCCACCTCGTCTGCCTCGAAGGGGATATTACGTAGACGAACCCACGTATAACTTGCCGATACATCACGCAGGCGCACCTCCAGACTAGCGTTGATGACAATCCGTTTTTCTTGAAAGGCATCCACAACACTCACATACACAGCAGACGACACGAATTTTACAAAAATTCTCGCGTTGCCGTTCAAAGAAATCCCATATAAATCCTCACGTGGGATTCCATACGTATCTCTTATCACAAGAGGCAGAATGACGTCAGCGGTGTCCTGGTATATTGCACCTTTCAACAATTCCACACAGACAGTGTTGACTCTTTTTCTGTGCTCCGCCATCTTGAGAAAACAAAACTTCTCAATACAGACACCAGAGGGCACCAGCCGCACGCTCTGCGTCCGCCCTCACCAACAACTGGGTGAGAACTGCCTGTACATCATCACTCTTATTTAATTCCATCAAGTGTTGAGCACCTGCTACAAAATTGGTGGCATTATCTGAGATCATCAATCTTGGACAGGATCTCCTAGCTGCAAATTTCCGGAACAGCTGTATGAACTGTTCTGCAGACAAGTCCTGAGCCACTTCTAGATGAACAGCCCTAGTAGCTGTACAAGTAAATAGACATACATACACCTTCAAGGGAACACCCATCTGAAGTACCTGTTAAAATGATTGGCCCACTATAGTCCACTCCGGTCACATCAAATAGTTTTACCAACTGCACGCGTTCCTTGGGCAATGGTGGAGGACCTGGGTACATGTAGGTTCTGGCATCCACCCGGCGACATATTACACACGACTTGATAACCCTTTTTACACTTTGCCGTCCTTGTGGAATCCAAAAGGTTTCCCGAATACAGTTTAAGGTATCCTGTACCCCACCGTGCATCACGTTATTATGAGCATTAAAGACAATCAAGGTTGTCAGGTGATGAGTTTTGGGCAGCAAGATAGGGTGCTTAGCATATTCCCCCAATTCAGCATTTTGTAACCTGCCTCTGCACCTAATTACATCATCCTCTAAATACAGCCCCATCGTTTCTATTATTGAGCCTTTCACAATTTTTCCGTCCATCATTAGTTTAATCTCATCCCTGTAGGTTTCTTCTTGTACCCTCTGTAGCCAGTATTTCAGAGGATGGGGAAAATTATATGAGATATTCATCTTACTTATAAATTTAAACACTAACCTTGTCACGCTAATCAGCTTGGGTAAGGAAGAATACCTATTCATGTCAATGGCTAAGGAGGGACTACTGACTGGAGCGGTGCTCACCATAATTTCGACAGGAGCAATATGTGACTTTTGCACTGGCCAGTTAATTTTGTCCACCAGCCAACTTGGCCCTTTAAACCACGATAAAGCACTCACAAATTTTTCATAAGTCAAGCCTCGAGACAAGAAGTCAGCCGGATTCTCGTCACCAGGAATGTGATTAAAGGTTAACATATGCTGACCCAAACTGTTATATTTCTCCTGCATTTGATTGATTTCAGCGACTCTGTTTTGTACATACACAATCTTACTGTTACCATTACGAATCCATTGTAAGGATACCTCGTTATCAGACCAAATTACGGTGTCGCTGATATTTATCTCTCGCAATTTATTTCTTATATAATTGGCTAATTTGACACCTACATAAATGGCCGTTAATTCCAACTGAGGTAAGGTACGTGATTTGATTGGAGCCACCTTATCCTTAGACATAACGAGAAATGGCACTATTACATTGAAGGTAAGCGACTGCTCCATATGCTAATTTCGAAGCATCGCAAAAAATGTAGAGTACATTTTTTCCATCTTGACTGGCCACATTACGTGGGAACTCCAACATTGGTAATTTTACATATTCACCTATTAGTTCTTCCCACCTTTCAACAAATTCCTCAGGTAGGGTTTCATCCCAAGCACACTTAAGCTTCCATGCTTCTTGTATCAACAATTTTCCTTATATGGTAAGTGGGGACACTAAGCCTAGTGGATCGAAGCATTTTGAAACTTCCGCAAGTAAGACTCTCTTGGTTAATTTATTGGGCATGCTGTAGTTATTAGACTTCAACGATAACAAGTCTCTCTCTGTGTCCCAAGTCAGTCCCAGCACATTACTATATTTAGACACTTCAACTCCAGGGTTGTCTTTATTTATTTGAGCCCTTAAACTGGACGAGTTACTGTTCCATTCCCTCAGGGGCATATTTGCACCTTGCATTATTTCATTAGCCCCTTCATATATGCTCATTAGTTCCTCTTCAGTAGACGTCACCCCCAGGAAATTGTCCACATAAAATTGTTTACCCATTACTCCATTCAATGGACCACCCGTACGCTTAAGGTGTGCATTTATCGTTGCCTGAAGTAGGAATAGACTGGAGGTAGCACCAAACAATACACTCCTGAAGCAAAAAGTCTTCAGGGGACTAAGTGGGTCACTAGGATTCTCGGGCCATAAGAACCTAGTGCAATCCCGGTCAGCCTCCTGCAGACCCACTCTCAGGAAAGCTTTACTTATGTCCGCCATAAAGGCATAATTCTTAACCCTGAAGTTTAATAATATGTCTCCCAGTTTTTCCGTCAACGACGGACCTGTCATCAAACAGTCAATCAAGCTAGGTACATTTTTGTTACTCCTGGCACTACAATTAAACACAATCCTCAGAGGAGTGGTCTTAGAATCCTTCTTCACTCCGTGATGTGGCAAATAGTGACCATAAATCTGGGCTTGCTCGGGAGGTACCTCCTCTATGAATATATTATTTAACTGCTCATTAATTATATCATCGTAAGTAGTCAACAGTTCTGGTGTCTTGCTCAGTTCGTGGAGCTGAGCCTTTAATTGTCCATACGCCATCCGGTAATTAGTTGGTAGGTCTGGATGGTTCAGCTTCCACAGAAGTCTCACCCAGTATTGTCCAGATTCAAATTTAACATCCTTCTGGTATTGTTCTTGAGTAAAGGAATCATCTGGACTTTCAATTCCCATAATTTATACACAGGTTCAACTTCATCCTCTATTGAAGTATATTTATACTGAGGTGATATTTCATGAGTAAGACACACCGTAACTGTATTTATGGCTTCCTCCAGTCATTCATTATCAGTACGAGGAAGCCTGCCATACATCACGTGACCTCCTGCGGTCCTTAGAAGGGTGACTCCGCATTTCTTTGTCATACCCTTTTACAAAGGTGGCATAATGGTCACTACCTATCAAAATATCTATTGGCCCCACAGAATCATTATTTACACCAGAAGGTGCCAAATTTACCTTACTTGAAAGCCTTTCAGTAGCGCTACCAAGCCCTATTGTAGATATTTTCTCTGGGAGCCTATCCACAATTACGGCATTAATACGTTTTCTCTCATTGCCCAGCCTGACAGTTACATAAACAGTGTCGTATGACTGGGCCTTCTTATTCGAGAGAAAGCCAGATAACTTGAGTATAGCAGGATCTCCCATTTGTACCTTCATCCCATTAAGGCAATTACGTTTTATGAAGGTACGTTGTGATCCCTGATCCAGTAATGCTGTTACAGTTTTGGATTTACGCCGTTTATCATTAATCACCACATCCAACACAGGTAAAGCTACCTCAGCTAGGCCATCATTACCGACATTAGCTGCAATCTTTACGTTGGCTACTGTTGTGTCCGGGTTATTATCACTATCAGTACTATTGTTACCATCATTACGATTAGATCCGCCCTTACACATAGCTATGTGATGTCTTCCCTTGTTACACTTATAATAATGGTGCAAGTTAGCACGGCAATCCCTTACATTATGATTTCCTAGACACCTGATACATCTAGCAAGCTCTTCCAATCTTTCCACTTTAACATCACATGAATTATAGGCATTACAGTTCTTAGAGAAATGAGTACCGTTGCAGAAGATACAATCTCTCCTTTCTTTGCCTGACCTCTTATCAACTGGGCTACCCTTATTGTGGTACTTCCTCCTCTTGCTTTGATGTGGAGAACCACTATTACTGGCCCATGTCACTTGATATGTGCCTACGTAACCCCGTTTAGTAGGTGACTTATGATTATTGATATTGGGATAAAGTTTCCTTTTGTGGAACTTGACAGGTGCACTGGAGTCTGTAGACGTGGTATTCCTAGAGGTAATGGGTTGGCTGGTCTGCAGTTGGACAGTTAGCTCCTGCAGGCCCACTCTTATTTCTTCCAACCCGAAGTAACCCTTGTGATATCTGTTAGATAGCCACTCTACTGCGTTGTGGTTCAATTTATTCTGAATCAAGGCACTCAACAACCACTCTGCTCCCTCCAGATCATATTTATTACTCAAGGTCTTAAGAGTGCTTTCTAGTTTGATCCTAAATTGCTGTAAGCTGTTGCGGTTGTGATCTGGAGTCTTCAAACTAGCCAAATTAGCTACTAGATCCAGCCTACTTTGCTCCAAGTTACCGTAAGTGACCTCCAACAAGTCAACTGCCTCACTATAGGAGTCATCTACATTTGGGAATGCTTGTATGAGAACATGCACATCTCCCCTTACTTGTCCCTTTAAATAGCATAATTTGGTAACACTTGCAAGATCACTCCTATCATGTACGACTGCTTTAAAGATAGACCAAAACTCCTCCCAGTTTTCTCCCAGATTAAACACAGGTATGCATAATTCTGGGAGTTTTGGTAGATTTTCCTTACTAGGTTGACCAACAACATTGTTTACACCCTTTACCTTCTCTAATGCCTTAGTTTTGCAGGACACAATGTTGTCCTCCACTTCATAATATTGATCCAGCAGCCGCTCCCTTTCAGCATCATCTGCACAATTCACCAGAAGATCGCTCTCACAGTCCTTATACCACAATTTATATGACTCATATCTACTTTCTAAGGCATCTAGGTGTAGCTTTAATTCATCAGGGTTTACCGTTTCTTGTCTCATTAACTCCATACACTTGTATGATTTAGTAACATGACCCTTCCGAGCTTGTAGTGATGCTTTCTTTGCTTCGGCATCCATGGACTTGCCAGCCGCACTAACTTCCTCAGACCCAGCCATGGTTAGGGAATCAATAATCACCAATTATACAACTTAAGTAGACACCTTGTGAGAGTATTTCTTGCACTTTACTCTTGTATAAATCCTAGCCACCCATGTGCTAGTAATTAATTGGGCTAATTATCATCCACCGCACGACCGATTAAATTTGTGTACCCTGTACCCACTTTCTTCAATCAGTCACTTAATTACTAAGTAATTAATTCAATTAATTTTTCACTGATTGCATCCGGTTCAGGAAGGACCAGTGGGCAGATATGGAAAATTTTCTAGGGTGATTACCTGTATGTACCTCAACATTATATACATACAAATAATCTCATTGGGAAACAACCCTATATTGTTTACCGTAGTCACCCCGTGTAGATATATGAGAAAACTTCACCACCCCTGGTCACTGGAGGTGGGCCTTCGACCTCACAATCTTATCCATATCTATCCGAGACCAGTATAGATTGGATAGCATCCACAAGTATGGTGCTACTAATTAATTGTGGACTGTATAGATTATATTAGTGCAACTGAATGAAGGGGGGAGGGGTAGGTTACACATTGATATATCCATCAAAGAAAAAACATTTGTATAATCCCACCACTTACCAGATATTCTCTGGTGGTCACTTGATGTAGCTGGATCACCCATAACCTATCCAATTACAACATACCTAACTGGCCAGTATCAGTCTGCTATAACTAGAAGGGTTACTTAACTGTGGGTGATTGATACTCCTTATTTCCTCCATTCACCATCTCATTTCGGTGTCCTGCTACACCGACACGGTTCTTATTCCAGCAGGACGAGGTATCCGTTGGTTTGTTCCGGTTTAGCAGTCGTGACTTAATAAACTTCACTTTCCTCGGGACGGGAACAACGTGGTCTAGCGTGTTCACTCGGAGCAAGGCGACTTATTTCACTTCACGCATTCTCTTAACTTAGCGTTATTGTCATTAATTACATTACAATTCACAAGACGATTTAATGTCTCATAATTATTATACACAGTAGAGATCACTCCATTAAGACCTGAGACCGATGAGTGATGATTAAACCATGATTGTAGCCATATATAAACGTAAGTAACCATTCTTACAGGATTCATTACCTTTGTAACTTGTGAGTTCATTACCTTGTACCTAGTTCAGCCATCACAACTTTGGGAGCCCAGTCCCTGGACCCATTACTCTGTAATCTGTAAATACCTTTGTAACTTGTCATGATTGTGACTAGACCTACCTGGAGTTCATTACCTTTGTAAATTGTGAGTTCATTACCTTTGTAAATTGTGAATTCATTACCTCTGTAACTTGCTCAACTATCAAAACTTTGGAGTCCAGTCCCTGGACCAATTATGTACCTCTGTAATCTTTTGACTACCGCCCACAGGATGGGTATGGGGTGCATAATAAACATATTAAACTAACAAGGGTAATTTTCCCCGGGACCCAGTCCATGGCGACGCGCCAGTCACCACCGGTCCTACCCTTATTCACTCATTTTACCACTCTATTACGGTGGTCCCGTAAATCATGTTCCCTCACTCTCCACCAGGAACAGTTACGACACTTCCTATTATGAAATGAGGCCTATATTAATCCGTAGGCCGCCGTGAACGCCAATTTCCTGGTCCCATGTTTCACAGCCTCTTAAACCCATTCAAAACACTGCCGCCCCCTCGTGCCCCAGCTCGACCTATACCCCCGCACATCTGCGCAGGCGCAGCGGGAACCCAGTTGGTTCCATTCAAAATACAAATACATTTTGACCCAAATCAACATATTAAACACTCATTAGGCACTATAGCTTCGGAAATTAAATAATTTCCACAGAATGAGAACAATGTTCAACAGTTTCTTAAATGCCAACAGAACGTATCTCTATTTACCCGTGGCCTGGTGACTAAAGCTCTCGCTTCACACGATGAGACTGCGTTCGAGTCCCAGCGAGGATAGAAACATTGGGCGTGTTTCTTTACTTCGGTTGTCTATGTTCACCCATCAGTAAAACGGGTACCTGGGTGTTGACTGGTGTGGGTCGCATCCTGGGACAAGGACCTAATTTGCCCGAAATGCTCAGTGTGGAAATTTATTTGGTCCAAATAGTTCCACAGCTCAGATCCAGCATGGCCGTCTGGTCGTCTGAGCCGAGCGGCCCTTAAACCCTCCCAAACAAGGCATTCTCTGGTTGGTGGTTGTTGGTAAGCTTATTTAATTTATAGATTTACTCTTCAGGGAAGGAGCAGGTAGTTTTACTAGTAGTACACTAATATTAGGTTTACTAAGGCATCTGTAGATAATGATAAAGTAGACCTAAGACCTTAACATAGGTAGTAATAGGCCGATAATGTAGGCAAACACTAGGATAAGTTAGCTAGGGAGAACTGGCAGCCCTAGCTTGAATGGCGGGGCGCGGGTCACAAAGACAGAATAGCGCCCTTCTTACGACAGACACCGACTGGACAAGACGTGCCGTGAACAGCAGTCGGCGCCCCCACGTGTCTTCACATCTGAGACCTGGGGAAATCTGGTAGAGGCACCTCGATGTACCCGTAGATGATCTCCTCCATCAGCCCATACAGTAAGACGAGATATTCACCTTTTCCCGTAGGTTCTGGCCAGTGTCTTAGGAGATTGTGGGTTGAGTTAACTAAGCTCGGCGTGCTACAGAGAGAGCATGCCCAGTAAGTACCAGTGTCTCAGAGCCGTCTGAAGCTAGTGTCTAAGTCTGCATAGTTATACTAGGGGATACATACCCTCTGGGATATAGGAATTTCTGAGGTGCAGGCAGGACACTAATTACGATTGAATATTGCAGGAATTAATGCTCCCGGTTGCACGTGGTTTCCAAGGGGAAGTCCAAAGGGGCTAAAGCTAGGCTTAGGAAGTTGAAGATCAGGATATATGCTGCAACACCAAGTAAGTTAGTCCTTTATACGTGCATGCAGGCGAGGTTTCTTGCAATAACAATCATTTGTGAAAATCTGTTCTATAAGCCACTTGTGAGGCTGAGGTACCCACCTCAGAGCTCGGTGTCAACAGAGTTTGCCAGGGTAGGCGACCCACTTGGAGGCAGTCCACACAAATTTTCACACTCAGCATAACAAGGGGCTTTTTATATAATAGTATGTCATTAATGTCAACTAGGACTGTATGCCTTGTACATGTACTTGTAGTAAATAAAGATAGTATATTATTATTATTAGTAGTAGTAGTAGTAGTAGTAAATTTCTGCTCAAAACTCATTCGTTTCTTTGCATTTAAGGAATCTAGTATAATTTATAGCGATAAATGACAGACAAGCTGAAATTTTTTGTAAGCTTATGGAGAAATTAGTATTTTATTTCAGTTTTTAATAGATATTTATATGTACTTTGGGGGTACCATTGTAACGGTAAAAAATTGTCCTTATGTGCATTTCATAGATTCTTTCTTGGCCTTGGAGAAATGTCTTTTAAAATGATGTAAATATAGCCCATTTTATTGTATTTATGAAATATTTGAACTCTCAGTTTATTTAATGTAACAGCAAATTACTTAATAAAAGCCGTGTATTGTCGTTTTTAGTGTATGGGTCGAATTAAATATTAATAATAATTTTATAAGCTGCTTTAGGCAGACCAATCTTAAGCTGAAAACGTTCTGTATATTCAGATTACTTTCAAATAATAGTTAAAAGCATTTGTAACGTGTAAAATAGATTAAAAAGCTCATAGATCAAATATACATGGAATGTGTGTTCGTGTGTGTAGGAATTTGATTATTGGAACAGTGTTAGTGGTGGTGAGGTTCCCCCCCCTCCACCCAGGGTCCGTCCACTCCAGCAGCAGCCAGAAACAAGATGTTCCGCTGTGGTAGTCTGGCCTCACGGATTGCTCAGCCTTCCTCCAGAGTTGCTAGGCATGGCAAAGCTCGGGGTATTAACAGATGTGAGTATTGTATGAATGTGTTAAAATGAACCTCATGACTGAGCTAGGGGATAAGTTTCGTATTTGGTGTAATGTACGAGGCTGAACCGGCATGGGAATAACAAGAGTCAGCTGACTGGTATGTATATATATGAAGTAATTTATATTAATATGAAATTCAGAGGAGGTGCCTTGATGCTGGTGAAGTTGTTCTTAATTAAGGTCTACAACTCGTTTAACCCTTAAACTGTCCAAACGTAGATCTACGTTTTTTCAGCATTTGAAAGTATGTAAAAATACATAGTGCTTCATTTTCTTTTTTTACATTTGAAAACGTGTAAAAAAACTTGGATCTACTTTTCTTTTGTTATATTTGAAAATATGTAAAAAAAAACGTAGATCTGCTTTTGGAGCACTATGCATGTGAACGTAGATCTCTTTGGATAGTTTAAGGGTTAAAAAAAAAATGTGCAGAAGTAACAGTTACTATAATGATCCTTTCAGCACACTGTGATAGAGGGTATTCCAACGCTTCCAAGAAGCCGATGACGATGAATGACTTGCCACAACCACAAGGCTCCTGGGCCAAGCGCCATGAACGTATGCAGAAGAAATACAATTTGCAGTTGGCAGTAGGCCTTGGCTTTGCCGGGTTTACTCTTTTTGCAGTGAGTATGAGTTTTGTTAAATCAGAAACATGTGCAAAATTTGGGTATCTTTATTGTGGAAACGTTTCGTCACACAGTGGTTTCTTCAGTCCAGTACATAGAATGGTGAAGATCAGGAGGAGTTTGAGGTAATCAGTCCCTCAACCTGGGGTTGATTTAATCAGTCCCTCAGCCTGGAGTTGATGTAATCAGTCCCTCAGCCTGGAGTTCATGTAATCAGTCCCTCAGCCTGTAGTTCATGTAATCAGTCCCTCAGCCTGGAGTTGATGTAATCAGTCCCTCAGCCTGGAGTTCATGTAATCAGTCCCTCAGCCTGTAGTTGATGTAATCAGTCCCTCAGCCTGGAGTTGATGTAATCAGTCCCTCAGCCTGTAGTTGATGTAATCTGTCTGTCAATCAATCTTGATAGACTGATTACATAAACTTCAGGCTGAGGGACTGATTGCTTCAAATTCCTCCTGATCGTGATTGTTGTTCTTTATATAGGACTGATGATGCCGCTGTGTGGCGAACCGTTACCATGTGTGTATTTTATCGGCTTTCCAGTTCTCTGAACCATTTATCTACACATTACGAGTTTTGTTGGTGTTTTAGTAATGTTCAATGACACTGATTAGGAACCTTAACCCCTTGACTGTCACAACCCCAAATCCTGAGGTGTCTCCTGGTGTCGCAAAATTTCCAAAAACGAAAAAAATTATTTTTTCTTATGAAATGATAGAGAATCTTTTCCCAATTGTAATGACACCAAAAGAACGAAATTTGATGGAAAACTGATGGAATTATGCCTCGCGAAGTTAGCGACCTCGGCGATATTTACAAATTGGCGATTTCGCCCAGTTTGAGCCCTATTTTCGGCTAATTCCATTGTTCCAGTTGACCACTCATAGCTATTTCTTTAGAACTCCATTTTTTCTATCGATTGAGTAAAAGAAACTGCCCATTTACCAATTTCAACTACCCAATAACGTGATCAGAAATTTGCAATTTGGCCAATTTCACGAAAATTAAAAAATATGACAATTTCAAAATAAGGACCAGAATGAACAATGCAGACATTCCTGGCTCTAAAATAACATTTTCTTTGTTCATCAATCACATCTCCAGGCCCCTCTGATATTGCTCTTGCTTTCTATTTTGAATTTTTATTCAAACAAAAAATAGAAGATTTACTGTTATGCAGACTACTGCAATATTGTAATAATTGTATAAATAATGTCAAACCATTCGTGACTGCATATTAGAATGGCTACTTGGACATTTATTGGAAAATGACATCATTTGTTTACTTTTGAGCATCTGCAAACATCAAACATTTCCCCTACTTTGAGCTCCATTTCAAGGTTCTTTTCATAGTAAAACCAATCAAAATCACCTCTATTTCTATAATATGTTTTTCATTCTATCAAATGAGACCAAGAAAGCGAGAATACAACCATAAATACTATACTAAAATAAACCACCAAGTCTGAATTTTAATTAAAAAAAAAACGGTTGGAGTTTTTTTTTTCTCATTATGCACTGCATGCTGCAGGATTTTTTTATATGGTGCACACTGACCACACAGACCCATTCTCTCACATGTGGGCCTACCAGCTTTCTCCTGCTTGATTTGAAGCCACTAGAATTTATGAGTATATATACATCAAACACGGTGGCTCGTAAGACGTATATATACGACCGAAACAGTCAGAGGGTTAAAAACTTTTTGTATGTTTATGAAAGACTATGAAAAATAGCCAGGTAGTCTTGATACCTTTGTAGGTGCAACAATACAATTAAAACACCATTACACTTTCTGCACACTTCGCTTAACGCATTCCACATCATGTAATGTCAAGTTTCTAGTGGCTGTATGTACTTCCTCTGTGCTCTCATTCTAGCTGTTTACTATACTTATTTCTAGAGTATTTATTGCACTACCTTCATTTAGTGGTTTATTGTTGAGATCTCTTAGTCTCCTCCTTGGTCCTCATAAAAAATACAGCACAGCCATGCTTTAGAAAATATTGGATTTTTTTTTTTTTTTTTTTTTTTTTATATATTAACACACTGGCTGATTCCCACCAAGGCAGGGTGGCCCGAAAAAGAAAAACTTTCACCATCATTCACTCCATCACTGTCTTGCCAGAAGGGTGCTTTACACTACAGATTTTTGGAAATATAGGACAAAATTTGTAGAGCTAATTGCTTCAGAAACCAAAAAAAAAAGGT
Source organism: Cherax quadricarinatus (assembly GCF_038502225.1). Lineage (NCBI taxonomy): Eukaryota > Metazoa > Arthropoda > Malacostraca > Decapoda > Parastacidae > Cherax > Cherax quadricarinatus. The sequence goes on from NC_091300.1 coordinate 16,702,842, forward strand.
TGGATTATTGAATGGCTCATTATTTTGCAATGACAGCAAAACAATTTCAACTACAGGTAGATTGACACAGAAGCACCCACTGGATATTAATTGATTACATAAAGGTTGCTCAAGCATTCTTTAAATTTTCCCCAAGTTTCACTGTAATTAATAAATTAAAATAGAAAGTGTGTTCTTGCAAGTAGGGGGGGTAAAGGAGGCTAATTTTTTTTTTAAATTTGCTACAGTTGGCAGTAGTAATTTGTATGATTGTTACTGTAACACTGTCCCCTTGGCTTGGTTGGCGACACTTTACCCCCACACTGTGTGTCCGTAGCTTGATCCCTGACATGGGTGGAAATGCTGGGCATGTTTCCTTACACCTGCTATCCCTGTTCACCTAGCAGTTAGTAGGTACTTGGGTGTTAGTAGATTTTTGTTGGTTGCATCTTAGGGGACATGATTAAAGGACCCCAATGGAAATAAGACACCATCCTTGATGACATTGATTTTCTTGGGTTATTGTGGGTGACTAACCCTCTGGGTTAAAAATCCAAAGAAATCTGATCTTAACTCACGAAATTGTAATAACGCAATTGCAAACAAAACACTCATGCTTATCTTGTCCAAGGTCTTACATACTTGCTTATTAAACAGTAGTTACTACTATCAGTAAATTCCTTACAACAACTTTGGTGATGTGATGTTCTAGGATCTTTGGTATCTTTTTTTTTTTTTACAGGCCAAACAGAGTGGGTTGGTTAATTTTTATTTTGGGCCTGGCAAATTAAAGTTTGGTAAGGGAGTCGAGTCAAAAGAGCAGGAGGCTGCTGCAGTTGAGGAGGAAACAATTACAGAGCCACCTGCAGATGTTGAATCTGAAGCATTACCAGAAACTCCAGCTGAAACACCACTTGCTGCTCCTATAGATACAGAATCTGCTGCTGCACCATCTGCCCCTGTTGATACAAAACCTGCTTCAGCACCACCTACCCCTGTTGAAGGTAGTGAAAATTAATTTGTTCATGCACAACCCATCTTAGATTCCACATAAGTATAATACTAGTGATAACATTGTGGTGCATATGGCCTGCTACTGCCAAAGATAACCAAGTTTAATGTGGTGTATGAGATGATACTAAATTGTTAATAATAGTGTGTATATCTTTTACATTCATATCATTATTAAAGGCACGAAAAATATGCAGATTATTATTGCTTTTATTTTTAATTTTGATTTACTGTATGGGCTCTGGTGGCCTGGTGGTTAACGCTCTCGCTTCACACGGTGAGGGCCTGGGTTCGATTCCCAGCCAGAGTAGAAACATTGGACGTGTTTCTTTCCACCTGTTGTCTATGTTCCCCATCAGTAAAATGGGGTACCTGGGTGTTAGTCGACTGGTGTGGGTCGCATCCTGGGACAATGACCTAAGGAGGCCTGGTCACAGACCGGGCCGCGGGGGCGTTGACCCCCGGAACTCTTTCCAGATAAACTCCAGATACCTTAGTAGATGGCTAATTGGCAAACTTTTCAAACAAGTCATTAAATTCTATGAGTATGATAGGCATTTATAGTTTCATCTAGATATTTTTTCTACAGAAATTCTCCAAGCTCTTATTTAGCTTGTTATTCACTACATATGGTATGCATTAGCTGTTTAATGTGGCTTATGTCTTATAGGCAATAATTTGATGTCAGTACATGGCAAATTTTAATTAAAACAATTATTCTCTTGTTTTACTAATCCTCTTGCTTGTCAGCTTCCTGCAATGGTTGTAAAACTGATTTTTTTATCCTCTTAGTTTCTCAGTTTTTTTTTTTTTTTTTTTTCATTTGGGGACCTGACCATTGATTCTCTTTCATAGCATTAAAAGACTTAGTGCTTTTCTGCAAGGAGACATTTAACTTTTATATAATCTTGTACTCCAAATACTTATCCATGTTTCATAGAAATATTGCAAAATTGTATAAATCAGTTGTTCTTTCTTTCTTCTTTCAACACACCGGCCATATCCTACCGAGGCGGGGTGGCCCAAAAGGAAAAACGAAAGTTTCTCCTTTTACATTTAGTAATATATACAGGAGAAGAGATTACTAGCCCCTTGCTCCCGGCATTTTAGTCGCCTCTTACAACACGCATGGCTTACGGAGGAAGAATTCTATTCCACTTCCCCATGGAGATAAGAGGAAATAAACAAGAATAAGAACTAGAAAGAAAATAGAAGAAAACCCAGAGGGGTGTGTATATATATATGCTTGTACATGTATGTGTAGTGTGACCTAAGTGTAAGTAGAAGTAGCAAGACGTACCTGAAACCTTTCATATTTATGAGAAAGAAAAATGGACACCAGCAATCCTACCATCATGTAAAACAATTACAGGCTTTTGTTTTACATTCACTTGGCACGACGGTAGTACCTCCCTGGGTGGTTGCTGTCTACCAAACTACTACCTATAAAATCAATTGTTACTTATATAATTATAATTTGATGACTTATACATGATGAATTCAACAGTGCCTGCAAAGCCTAAACAAGTTGAAGAAGCTGCTATTACTGAATCTTCAGCTGTTGTGTCTAAAAGTGAAGAAGATGCCAAGTCTGCCTCAACTGCTAAGGAGTCTGCTGGTGAGTCTATTGATCCGGATTTAACTTGTGGTGAATCTGCAGTCATACATGCTATGACTTGTAATATTGTAGTTGATACACAGCCTGAAGTTATGAAACCTGTGACTACAGAGATACCATTTGTTGAGGCAGTGGCTGTAGAGCCTTCAGCTGTCAGCCCTGTGTCTTCAGAGTGTGCATGTACTGAACATGTTACTGTAGATGGTGAATCTACAGCTGTATAACTTTTAGCCACTGAAATAATAGGATGATTAAAAAGGTAGTCACAGTAACAAATTCTAGTCAGTCACAGGGTTATTACACCAATGTAATGTGTAGTATTGTAATGTTTATATTGTCAAGTAAAGAAAATAATATGCAATTACATAACTATTGTAGTTCCATAAAATTAGAATTATGTAACATTTCCCAAGGAGTATAAGCCCTCTGGTTTATATTCCTTAGGAAGGTTTATAAGCTTGATGTAGGTATTTGCATGTTTATTTAAGGAATATTAATGTATAGCGTATTAGTAATATTTCCTCGAGTGCATGACATCACTTACAAAATAAAGATAAAATTGCATTTACTTTTATTTCATTGTACTTTTGTTCTTGTATGAGGTTATACATCAATATTTTTTTTTTTCGCCATGGCACTTGTTTAACCCCTTGACTGTCGAAACCTCAAATCCTGAGGCGTCTTCTGGTGTCGAAAAAATTTTCGAAAAAAAAAAATTTTTCTTATGAAATGATAGAGAATCTTTTCCCGATGGTAATGACACCAAAAGAATGAAATTTGATGGAAAACTTACGGAATTACGCTCTCGTGAAGTTAGCGGCCTCGGCGATATTTACGAATCTGTGATTTTGCCCACTTTGAGCCGTATTTTCAGCTAATTCCATTGTTCTAGTCGACCAAACTCGTAGCTATTTCTTTAGAACTCCGTTTGTTCTATCGATTGAGTACAAGAAACTGCCCATTTACCAATTTCAACTACCCAATAACGTGGTCAGAAATTTGCAATTTGGCCAATTTCATGCATATTAAAAAATATGCCAATTTCAAAATAGGGTCCAGCCCTCTGATATTACTCTTTTGAATTTTTATTCAAACAAAAAATAGAAGATTTACTGTTGTGCAGACTACTGCAATATTGTAATAATTGTATAAATAATTTCAACCCATTCGTGACTGCATATTAGAATGGCTAGTTGGACATTTATTGGACAATGACATCATTTGTTTGCTTTTGAACATCTGCAAACATCAAACATTTCCCCTACTTTGAGCTCCATTTCAAGTTTCTTTTCATAGTAAAACCAATCAAAATCACCTCTATTTCTATAATATGTTTTTCATTCTATCAAATGAGACCAAGAAAACGAGAATACAACCATAAATGCTGTACGGAAATACACCACAAAGTCGGCGTTTTAATCCAAAAAAACGGTCAGTTTTTTTCCTCATGCACTGCATGCTGCAGGATTTTTTTATATGGTGCACACTGACCACACAGACCCATTCTCTCACATGTGGGCCTACCAGGTTTCTCCTGCTTTATTTGAAGCTGCTAGAATTTTTGAGTATATATACGTCAAACACGGTGGCTCGTAAGACGTATGTATACGACCGAAACAGTCAAAGGGTTAAATAAAATTACAGTGGACCCTTGGTTTTCGTATTTAATCCGTTCCAGAGCCATTGGCCAAAACCAAAACCATTTTCCCTGTAAGAAATAATGTAAATGGAATTTATCCATTCCAGACATCCAGCAATATCAACAAAAAAAAAATTTTTTTACCTTAAAGATAGTTACAAGCACAAAAGAATGAACATTACACATAGACACTTACCTTTATTGAAGGCTGTTGTTGCTGGAAGGAAGACAGCGAGGAGGGGAGAGGGAAGAGAGGTTATTCTCTGGAAGGGAAATCCCCCACCATAAGGAGACTAGGTACCAAGTCCTTATCTGGGGTCACTTCCCTGCTTTGTTTTTTAATGCCACTTGGACCAGCTTGAGAGTCACTGGACCCCTGTCTCTCAAAATATCTGTCTAGATAGGTTTGTTTCTGGCATCTCTAAGATTTGCCTAAAATGGGACATGGCATTGTCATTGTAAAAGTCACCAACATGGATTGCAACAGCTTTCTCAGGGTGATGTTCCTCCACAAATGAATGCACTTTAGTCCACATTGCACAGATCTCCTTAATCTTTGAAGAAGACACCTTCTTCCATCTCTCTTACTCCTCCTCTGAAGCAGTTTCCTTAGTTGTGGTCTATTGCTGTTGCAGATGAAGCTCTTCATTGTGGTCCTCCACTAACTCTTCCACATCCTGGCCACTCGCGTCCAACCCCATGGAATTCCCCAATGCCACAATTGATTGCACGACAGGTGTAGGGTTGACAGGGTCAGCCTCAAACACTTCTTTTGGACACAATCTGGCCACAGTTTTTCCCAAAGAGAGTTCATCATCCTGGAAGTCACTCCCTGCCAAGCCTTATCTATAAGGCCTATGCAGTGGAAGATATTGAAATGAGTCTTCCAGAACTCTCTTAGGGTCCAAGGTTATGTCAGAGTACGTTTGAAACATTGCTTTAGTGTACAGTTTTTTGAAGTTTGCAATGATCTGCTGGTCCATGTTACAAAAGTGAATTCCTTAGACAATTGGTCTTCCAAGTCTGGAGGATGAGCAGAAGTGTTGTCCATTAACAGGAGGCACTGGAGTGGCAATTTATTATCCAGGAAGTATTTCTTCACACTTGGGCCAAACACTTCATTGAACCATTCCAGGAAAATTTCCCTTGTGACCCATGCCCCACTGTTAGCCTTCCACATCACACACAGTTTACTCTTGACAACACTGTTTTTCTTGAACACACTGGGATTTTCAGAATGATGCACCAGTAAAGGCTTCACTTTGAAATCCCCACTAGCATTACCACACAACAAGAGAGTTAGCCTGTCTTACATAGGTTTGTATCCTGGGAGTGCCTTTTCCTCCTGCATAATGTAGGTCCTCTTAGACATTTTCTTCCAAAATAGGCCTGTTTCATCACAAATGAACACTTGTTGGGGTTGGAATTTTTCGGCCTCTACATAACATTTGAATTTCCGCACGAATTTTTCAGCCGCTTGCTTGTCTGAACTGGCACCCTCACCGTGCCTTACAACACTGTGTATGCCACTTTGCTTCTTGAATTTTTCAAACCAGCCTTTGCTGGCCTTAAATTCACCTACATCAGCACTTGTTTCAGGCAGTTTCTTTGAGATCGTCATGCAACTGCCTTGCCTTTTCACAAATTATAGACTGCACAACACTATCTCCTGCTAGCTCTCTCTCTCTGATCTACACCAACAACAATTTCTCCACTTCTTCAATTGTTTGGGATCTCTGTTTGGTTATTGCATTCACCCCTTTTGCACCATCAGCTTCCATGATTTCTTTTCTCTCTCTGCCACATTGGAGCTGATTGTTGATGGCGACATCCTGCCGAGTTCAGCAATGCGTATGCCACTATCTTACTTTCTTAGGATTTCTTTTTTCAGTTCTGTGGTGTTCCTCACTTTCTTTACTAAAGCACTGGCACTAGGAGCTTTCTTTGGGGCCATGGTCGCTTATTTAGCAGTCACACACAATAAGCAAGTGGCAAAAGCAGTGGATTATTACGAAATGTTTCATGTGACCTGGCAGGATATGTTCACTCACCGAGAAACAACGCTACACTGGCTGAGAATGGTGTGGGAGGCAGCTTTGTCTGCGCACTGGGCACTGGACAGGTTTTGTATGAGCAGCGAAAACAGAGGTAATCTACGAAAACAGAACCAAAAATTCAATGAAAAAAGTCGGCCAAAACCGAAAACGGCAATAACGGAGATAGACGAAAACGGAGGGTCCACTGTACGTGGTTTTGGTACTGTTAAACCATATTTTACACTGTTGACAAACAAGTGTTTTGAGATTGACATTCTTGTTACACATGAATAATGTTACTCTCACACATTCACTGTTTCATTGTCATCGGATTGAACCAGTTCCAGTGCTTGATAGTGTAGTGTGGAACAATAAAAGTTACTGTAAATATCTTTACTCTCCTTCCCTAAAATACTTTTCTGTCCTTTCCTGGTGGGTTCATCCTTGGCCCATGACAGCATCAAATTGGCTAGAAATGAAGCCAGTTTCAGTAACTACATAGTAAGTAGAGTTGTATACCTTTCAAAGGTAACTGTACATGAAAGGGAAAAATGCTTTTTTTTTTTTTAACATCCATAGTGGCTGCAGTCTGTAGGATCATCTGAATTCAGAGGAGCCTGCAAACTGCAGCATCCTAAACCCTTTCCTTAGATTGCAGGCACTGCATTTCCTACCTCTGGAACTCAAAAGTCCAGCTAACTGGTTTCCCAGAAATCTTTCATAGATGTTAACTTACACTCCAACAGCTTATCAGTTCATCAATACCACTTAGTCTCAACTCTGACCTAATATGCTCACACAGGTCTGGTGGATGTTTAAGCTCCTAGCACTCAGAACCTCGTTTAACCCTCTCCAACCCTTCTTGCGATGACCCCTACCCATCCTTTCTTCCACCCCATATATGTATATACTGTACCATTTTAATCCTGTGCTGCTCCACCCTCTCTAAATGCCCAAATCACCTCAGTAACCCCTCCTTGGCCTCCTAATTCTGCTTTTGGTAACCCCAAACTGTGAGAGGTGGGGATGTTAGTCAAAGGTTACACTGAATTGTGACATCATATATCTGGCAAGACAGAAATTGAATAAATGACAATGAATGTGTTTCCTTCTTTAGGTCACCCTGCCTTGACAGGAGACTGCTGATGTGTTGAAAAATATTTTTAAAAAAGATCAACAATCTGAGTATGTGAATGGAGAGAAGTAACATGAATTCAGCGAGGTGTATCTGAAAAAGTTAGCCAATGGAGTAGAAGTTATTATAACTCAGTAATTTTGGAAAAAAAAAAAGTGTGGTTTGTAGTAAAAGTGGGTTATAATTACTATACACCCAGAAATGAAAGAGAATAAATGAATGTGTGTGTAAACGAATAGATAAATGAAAGAACAAGATTATCTTGGCAGTAATAAGTGAATATTTATTGGATTTTGAACCAAGTAAAAGAATTGATTTGGGATATCTTTTTGCTAAAGTGAGGTACTCTTGTAAAGAATATAATAGGAAAATTTAACCCCTTTGCTGTCACTTGTGTAGATCTACGTTCTTGATCTACATTTTAAACACAGCACCCACAGATATGCAGTGAACATGCACAGTATAAAAGAAAATCCTGCCCCATGCAGTGCTTGATGGGGAAGGCAAACCTCAGACCTTATGTTTGGTTTAAAAAAGCAACTTTGAGGCAATGTTCAGGATGTTTTTTTATGGTTTAAATAGCTGTTAGGTGTCACTTGATTGAGTGGAAGACATGCTACTGAAATGGGTGATTTTGGTTGGTTTTAGGCCCAAAAGAAGCTTGAACTGGGCTCAAAATAATGGAAATATTTGATCTTGGACATTTTTTTTTTGTTACCTGAATAAGGATAAGGCCCTCTCCAATACTTCTTGGTTTATTTTATAGGGTTTTATTAGGTCTGTTATAATTTTTGGGGCTCCCTAAACCATGACCAATCATTCCTGGTTATGTATTATTACTCGAGAAATACAGTACAGCTTTGTTTTTCTTTTTTTTTTTCTTTTGTGTGTGTGATGATGGATTCAAATTAGAGGGCGACTGTAATATAGGAGAAGCTTAGGGATGTCGTTAACCCTTTGACTGTCGCGGCCGTATATATACGTCTTACGAGGTACCATGTTTGACGTATATATACTCATAAATTCTAGCGGCTTCAAATCAAGCAGGAGAAAGCTGGTAGGCCTACATGTGAGAGAATGGGTCTGTGTGGTCAGTGTGCACCATATAAAAAAAATCCTGGAGCACACAGTGCATAATGAGAAAAAAAAAACTCCGACCGTTTTTTTTTTAATTAAAATGCCGACTTTGTGGTCTATTTTCGTATAGTATTTATGGTTGTATTCTCGTTTTCTTGGTCTCATTTGATAGAATGGAAGACATATTATAGAAATAGAGATGATTTTGATTGATTTTACTATAAAAAGAACCTAGAAATGGAGCTCAAAGCAGGGGAAATGTTTGATTTTTGCCAATGTTCAAAAGTAAGCAAATGATGCCATTTTCCAGTAAATGTCCAACTAGCCATTCTAATATGCAGTCATGAATGGGTTGATGTTATTTATACAATTATTACAGTATTGCAGTAGTCTGCATAATAGTAAGTCTTCAATTTTTTGTTTGAATAAAAATTCAAAATAGAAAGCAAGAGTAATATCAGAGGGGCCTGGAAACACGACTGATGAGCAAAGAAAATGTTATTTTAGAGCCAGGAATGTCTGCATTGTTCATTCTGGACCTTATTTTGAAATTGTCATATTTTTTAGTTTTCGTGAAATTGGCCAAATTGCAAATTTCTGACCACATTATTAGGTAGTTGAAATCGGTAAATGGGCAGTTTCTTGTACTCAATCGATAGAAAAAATGGAGTTCTAAAGAAATAGCTATGAGTTTGGGCGACTGGAACAATGGAATTAGCCAAAAGTAGGGCTCAAAGCGGGCGAAATCGCCGATTTGTAAACGGCGCCGAGGTCGCTAACTTCGCAAGAGCATAATTCCGTCAGTTTTCCATCAAATTTCGTTTTTTTTTGGTGTCATTACAATCGGGAAAAGATTCTCTATCATTTCATAAGAAAAAATATTTTTTTTTTTTTTTTTTAAATTTTGCGACACCAGGACGTAAGACGTATATATACGGCCGCGACAGTCAAAGGGTTAATGAGCTGACGATGGATTGCTTTACTAGGAAAGCATACAGTGTTTATTTTGGAATCTGCTTTTAAATTGGAATTTGTTGAATTTTGTGTAAAATTGGCCAACTTGCTTACCTCTGCACTTTATAGGATAGTTCTGATAATTGAATGGGCAGTTTCTTGTGCTCATTCGTAAAATGGAAGGCATACTAGAAGTTTAGCTATGAATTTTGTAAAATTGAGCAATGAAATTTTCTTAAAATGGGACTCAACCCTTTCAGGGTTTCAGCCGAACTAGTACGGCTTACGCCCCAGGGTTTTTGACGTACTATTACGCCTAAATTCTAGTGCCCTCAAATCTAGTGAGAGAAAGCTGTTAGGCCTACATATGAAAGAATGGGTCTATGTGGTCAGTGTGCTCAGTATAAAAAAAATCCTGCAGCACACAGTGCGTAATGAGAAAAAAAAAAACTTTGGCCGTGTTTTTGGATTAAAACAGCGACTGCACTGTATTTTCATATGGTATTTATTGTTGTATTCTAGTTTTCCTGGTTTCATTTTATAGAATGGAAGAAATATTACAGAAATTGAGATGATTTTGACTGGTTTTACAATGAAAAGTACCTTGAAATTGAGCTCAGAGTAGCAGAAATGTTCGATTTTTACCAAAGTTCAAAAGTAAACAAATCATGCCAAGCGTCCAATACACATCAACTGGTGAGTGTAGTATTCTTTCACAAGTGCATTGATATTATTTATACCATTTCTACACTAATGCAGTAGTCTGCATAACAGTAAATCTTCTATTTTTTGTAAGAATAAAAATTCAAAGTGGAAAGCCAAAGAAATATAAGAGGGGCCTGGGGATGTGACTAATGAACAGAGAACTTGTTATTTTATTGCCAAGAATGTCTTTCTTGTTTATTCTGGACCCTATTTGGAAATTGGCATCTTGAAATTTGTGTAAAATTGGCAAAATTGCTAAATTCTGACCACTTTATTGGATAGTTGAAATCAGTAAATGGGTGGTTTCTTGTACTCATTCTATAGAAAAAATGAAGTTCTAGCAAAATAGTTATGACTTCTGTCGACTAGTACACTGGAATTGGCCGAAAATAGGGCTCAAAGTGGGCAAAATCACCGATGCATAAACATCGTCGAGACCGCTAACTTCGCGAGAGCATAATTCCGTAAGTTTTCCATCAAATTTCATACTTTTGGTGTCATTATGATCGGGAAAAGATTATCTATCTTTTCACAAGAATTTTTTTTTTTTTTTTTTTTAATTTGGGGGTCCTGAGAACAAGTCTCGGAGAGGGCCTGGGGACCCTGAAAGGGTTAAATTGGACAAAATTCCTGGCATGTAAATAATGCCCAGACCACCAACTTTGTGCCTGCGTAATTCTGTAAACTTTACATGAAATTTCATATTTTTGGTGTCACTGTCTTCAAAAAATCTTGTCAGTGTCAGCACTTAATTTTGGGGATCCCGACAGTGAAAGGGTTAATATACCAAGGAAAAAAGATATTTGGGAAAATTGAAATGAATTGTATTTTAAATATTTTTTAATGATAGAGAATATAGTGCATCTTTTAAGAAAAGAATAAATATACGAGGTAAGATTAATTGTGCAATGAAAGCAGTTTGCTAAACCATATAATGGTGGATAAAAGTTAAAGAAGAACTTATGAGATGGTTTGGTCATACAGAGAGGATGGAGCAAAATAGGTTGACTCGGAGGGTGTATAAATCTGTAGTGGAGGGGAGGAGGAGTTGGAGCAGGCAAGTGTGAGTGTGTTAGATAGGAGTGAATGGAGACGAATGGCTTTTGGGACCTGATGAGCTGTTAGTGTGAGCAGGGTAATATTTTGTGAAGGGGTTCAAAGAAACTGGTTAGCCAGACTTGAGTCCTGGAGGTGGGAAGTACAATGCCTGCACTTTAAAAGAGAGAGGTTTGAGGAGGAGGATGATTCAGGAATGTTGAGACATGAGTAGTAAAGAAGAGAAGTTAGAAAATGAAAGGGTTTTGCAATATAAAAATAATACAAGGAAAAAAATGTGAGGGAATGAAAAGGCTGAGCAAATGAAAGAATGGGCAAGTCATTACAATGTATCGTTGGTTTTTGTAGTTTGAAATAAAAGTGGTGAGATATTAGATTGGGAAGTAGAGGTATTTTAGAGAGTATTTCATGTTGTTAAATCTGGATGGAAGGGAGACAAAGATTTCATTGGCTTTATTAGGAGGCAGAAGCTACAGGTGAATGTAGAAATAGATGGGACTGAGCAGGTTGGGAAGGGATTAAAACAGCAGAAACAAACGAGATTATGACCTGAGATGCCAAAAGCAGGAGGGGACGTAGTTTTGGAGCACTGTGGTTGATCATTTGCTTAACTTTGTATGAAAGCTGAGAAAGTACACTAAGATTGACAGAGAGCATGCATAGTTTCTTTGTATAAGGAACAAAAAGAAAGTAGAAGAGAGTGCAAATATTACTAGCAAGTCTTGAAATTGAGCATGCCAGGTGAAGAGTACAGTAAAATTATCAAGAGTTGATGGGAAAAGAGAAAGTAGAATTGCAGATGCAAGAAGATTAGGAGGATAAGCAGATTTGTGAATCGTGTGTTCAAATTTGTGCAATATTTAGAGCAACACTGAAGTATAAGGTGCTGCGTGTTGAATTTGTGGATTTTAAAAATTCATACGATTGGTTGACAAGGGAATGTGGAGACACTGGCAATGGTACTGAACAGATGGTAAGTTAAAAGCTGTAAAGGGTTTTTATACGTATTTGTATAGATGGGGTGGTAAAAGAAGTTAATGCTAGAATGTTGGATACATGCTGATTGAAGTGTAAGCAAAGAAGCATTTATGAAGAGATTCAAGGAAACTGGTTAGCCAAATATACTGTATTGTGTCAGCGTTTTGAAGGATGATTGATGATGATGCATTTTGGTGGATCATTAGAATTGTGTTGTCAGTGCTTTTCTGGAAAGATAGCTAGGAAATGATTAATGGTGAATGTGATTTTTCTTCTGTGAGTGGCCCTGCCTTGATGGAAAATGCTCAGTGCTAAAAAAAGTAGTAATATTCGAGACTAATAGCATTTAATAATATAGTCTTAAGAACTATGGCATGGAAAATACATACTGTAGTGCTTGTTAATATTGTATTTGTAAATTATTTAAAAAGAATACAGAATTGTGTATAGTACTATAGGTATTAATGTTTACAGGTTTTGATAATGTGACTAGTCAAATTGTAATATTCTTTAAATAACAAATTAATTTTAGTGGTGAAGATGTGTGTGCATTAATTGGCTTTAGGATATTTGCCATAAATTTTAGTTGTAGTATATAGACTAAGATTTTTTCCTAATCTCCATAGTCATGCTACTATATTATTCATAATTTAGATTACAATAATGCCTGACATTTGTAGACATTAACCTGGAAATTTGAATATAAAAGATACTGAAAACTTGCCAATAAATTAGAGGCTAACATACTCATAGTTTTTTACTACTTTAGGTTAGAATTATAGTTATCTCATTCCATAAAATTCTTTTAGATATTCAGTGTTCACATTGTCAAAATCATCTTGCCAGTACCCGAAAATAGTCCTGAAGAGGAACCTTCAGTGTTATCAGAGACAGTCCCGATGCTGTTAGAGAAACAGTCAATACCACAACAGACTCAGGAACAGTCTTCGTATGTGATTGGTAATGGGACTGTGTTGGTAGAACCTGTGGTTGAAGAGCCACCAAACTCAGTTGAGGCTGAACTTGTCAAGACAGCTGACCTTTGTATAACTGAATCTGAGACTTTGGTAGAGCATTCAGTAGCTGAGCCAAAGCTTCTGGTTGAGACTTCTGTAGTTGAACCAAAGCTTTTGATCGAAACTCCTGTAGCTGAACCAAAGCTTTTGATCGAAACTCCTGTAGCTGAACCAGAGCTTGTGGTTCAGGCTCCTGTAGCTGAACCAGAGCTATTGGTTGAGACTTCTGTAGCTGAGCAGGAATGCATTCTTAAGACAGATGTCAGAGCAGAACCAACATCTGTAACACCTGCTCCTATGGGATTTGAAATAGTTACTGGGAATCTCACAGTAGAGTCAAGTAAGCTTGAAGGTTGGACAATTCATGTTTTATATTAACTGCCTGCTCTTGTAGTTTTAAAGAGCATAAATGCTTAAAATACTAACACATGCAGCTATTGCTCATACAATGGAGCATGGCCTATATATTAAGGCTATAAACATTCCCAGGAGACCTGGTCATGGACTGGGTCACGGGAGTGTTGATCCCCGGAATACCCTCCAGGTAGACTTCGGGTAGTACCAAAGTTATAAGTTTTAAATAAACAGCATGGCATAAAAAAGTATTTTCCTGTCTTATTGGTCCTTAGATTTTGCTGTGTTGACTTGAATACTACTTGGTGATATTAAAGCATGGTTGTGGTTTTATGCATCAAAATAACAATGATGTGGAAGCATGTGTGAAGGGACAACTTTAGATTCATTAATAAAAAAATTTCAGTGTATAACAGTGGGTGTTAGACATTTCTTAAAAGCATCCTGGAAACACACCAGATCAAAAGGTACATACCAGAGAACTATAAAACAATCTAAATTTGTGTGTACAGGAGGGCCTTGCTTTTGCGACTGTTAGGTTCCCTGCCAATAGGCGAAAATTGCCGACAAGTAGGAGAATAGCTTTTCAATACCGAATGCATCTAAAATGCCTGATAACTTATTTACACTATCATATACAGTGGACCCCCCCGCCTTACAAACGCATCGCCTTACGTTAAATCCGCCATACGAAGCATCTGAACGCAAAAGTTTTGACTCACCTTACGTGATTCATCCAGGACGTGTCCCACATGTGGCCTCAGCTGCCCCGTGGGTGCCAGTGTTTACAAGCCAGCCAGTGCAATCGCGTCCACGCATACATTTGGTACATTTCACCTTATCCCAGTGTTTTTTGTGCTTGTAACTGCAAAATAAGTCACCATGGGCCCCAAAAAAGCTTATAGTGCCAACCCTGTGGTAAAAAGGGTGAGAATTAGTATGGAAATTAAGAAAGATTTTGAAGGGTTTGGGGCTAACCCTGAGAAGCCTATGCCAGTTGTGGAATCCATTGTTCCTACTTCAAAGATTAAGGAAATGTGTGCAAAGTGGGTTGAAGTGCAAACCTTTATGGATGATCACCCTAACACAGCTATTGCAAGCTGTGCTGGTGACTAATACAAAGACAGTGTTGTGGCCCATTTTAGGCAAATTTTAACCCTTTGACTGTTTACGCCATATAAATACGTCTTACGCGCCACTGTTTCTGACGTATATATACTCATAAATTCTAGCGGCTTCAAATCAAGCAGGAGAAACCTGGTAGGCCCACATGTGAGAGAATGGGCCTGTGTGGTCAGTGTGCACCACATAAAAAGAGTCCTGCAGCACACAGTGCGTAATGAGAAAAAAAAACACTGACCATTTTTTTTGGATTAAAACGCCGACTTTGAGGTGTATTTTCTTATAGTATTTATCGTTGTATTCTCGTTTTCATGGTCTTAGGTGATAAAATGGAAAACATATTAAAGAAATGGAGATGGTTTTCATTACTTTCACGATGAAAACAACCTTGAAACTGAGCTCAAAGTAGCGGAAATGTTCGATTTTTACCAATGTTCAGGAGTAAGCAAATCACACCACACGTCCAATACACGTCAACTGGGGAGTCTAATATTCTTTCACTAGTGCACTGATATTATTTATACCATTTTTAAAATAATGCAGTAGTCTGCATACCAGTAAATTTTGTATTTTTTTGTATGAATAAAAAATCAAAATAGAAAGCAATAGTAATATACGAGGGGCCTATGATGTGACTAATGAACAGAGGATATGTTACTTTAGTGCCAAGAATGTCTACCTTGTTTATTCTGGACCCTATTTTGAAATTGGCATCTTTTTTGATTTGCGTGAAATTGGCCAAATTGCCAATTTTTGACCACTTTATTGGGTAGTTCAAATCGGTAAATGGGTGGTTTCTTGTACTCAACTGATAGATAAAATGGAGTTCTAAAGAAATAGCTATGAGTTTGGTCAACTGGAACAACGGATTTGGCTAAAAACAGGGCTCAAAGTCGGCGAAATCGCCGATACATATATGTCGCCGGGACTGCTAACTTTGCGGTAGTGTTTTTGACCAACTTTCGAACTTTTGGTGTCATTACCATCAGGAAAAGGTTCTCTAGCATTTCATAAGTTTTTTTTTTTTTTTTTTTTTTTTTTTTTTTTTTTTTTTTTTTTTTTTTTTAAAAATTTTGCGACATAGAATGACAGTTTCAGAAAGGGGCCTGCGACAGTCAAAGGGTTAAAGGAATGGGAGGTACAGACCTCTGTGGACAGATTTGTTGTGCGACAGAGGCCCAGTGACTCTTTATCTGGAGAGAGTTTCGGGGGTCAACGCCCCCGCGGCCCGGTCTGTGACCAGGCCGCCTGGTGGATCAGCGCCTGATCAACCAGGCTGTTGCTGCTGGCTGCACGCAAACCAACGTACGAGCCACAGCCCGGCTGATCAGGAACTGACTTTAGGTGCTTGTCCAGTGCCTGCTTGAAGACTGCCAGGGGTCTGTTGGTAATCCCCCTTATGTGTGCTGGGAGGCAGTTGAACAGTCTCGGGCCCCTGACACTTATTGTATGGTCTCTTAACGTGCTAGTGACACCCCTGCTTTTCATTGGGGGGATGGTGCATCGTCTGCCAAGTCTTTTGCTTTCGTAGTGAGTGATTTTCGTGTGCAAGTTCGGTACTAGTCCCTCTAGGATTTTCCAGGTGTATATAATCATGTATCTCTCCCTCCTGCGTTCCAGGGAATACAGGTTTAGAAACCTCAAGCGCTCCCAGTAATTGAGGTGTTTTATCTCCGTTATGCGCGCCGTGAAAGTTCTCTGTACATTTTCTAGGTCGGCAATTTCACCTGCCTTGAAAGGTGCTGTTAGAGTGCAGCAATATTCCAGCCTAGATAGAACAAGTGACCTGAAGAGTGTCATCATGGGCTTGGCCTCCCTAGTTTTGAAGGTTCTCATTATCCATCCTGTCAAGGTGGTCCTAGTGGCATTAAAAGAAGAACGGAAGTAACCCCGGAAAAGGACTTAATACCTCAAGTCCTAATGGAAAGGGATTCCCCTTCTAAACAATAACTTCCACACACACACCCCTCCTCCCATCCCATCAATCATCACCAGATCTTCAATAAAGGTAAGTGTCATGTATTCTATTCTTAGTAGAGTAGTAACTGTGCATATCTTCTTCAGTTTGTGTGTATTAAAATTAATATTTCATGTAAAATTTTTTTTTTTTTTCATACTTTGGGGTGTCTTGCACGGATTAATTTGATTTCCATTATTTCTTATGGCGAAAATTAATTCGCCTTACGATAATTTCGGCTTATGATGAGCTCTCAGGAACGGATTAATATCGTAAGGTGGTGGTCCACTGTATTAAGGGGTCAATACAGTTAGGCATAAAAAAAGATACACAAGTAAAATAAACACACAGTACAAATAATACTTACCTTAAAATATGGCGCCGGTCATCCTTCCCTTACACAACTGTTGCGAAGGAAAGCCCTGAACATAATGAACAGTTGCTTAATTTATAACTGCCAAAAGAAGATGGAGCGAGAAATGCAGGGCCCTCCTGTACTCTTCGACAACTTTTTCCGTCGAAATTTTGTTCCAGTTTTTGTACATCACCTCGGTTTTCGTAGAGTTGATGATGGTCCATACCAATCGCATCTGCCTGCCCACCCGCGTCACTCAGCCACTCAAGTGCTAAGTGATTCAGTCTGCCTTTGTTTATCATTGAGTGGGCATCACCCTGCATGTTCAGCTGAAACATTTCGTAATAATCTATTGTTTTTTTGTGCTTGTTTATTGAGTGTGACTACTAAATAAGCCGCCATGGGGCCAAAGAAAGTTCCGAGTGCCAGCCCTTTGATAAAGAAGGTAAAAAACACTATAGAATTCAAAAAAGAAGTCGTAGCTAAGTATGATAGTGGCATATGGGTGGCTGGTCTCACCAGGTTGTAAGGGAAATCCGCATCAATGATTAGTTCCATCCTGGCAAAGAAAAAAGAAATCAAGGAAGCTGGTGTTGCTAAAGGGATAAATATGCTAATGAAACAGATCGCAAACAATCGAAGATGTTGAAAAGTTGTTGTTGGTGTGGATCAACGAAAAACAGTTAGCGAGAGATAGTGCTTTGGAGTCGATAATTTGCGAAAAGGCAAGGCAGTTGCATGCGGATCTTGTAAAGAAAATGCCTGGAACGAGTGCTGCTGTTCATGAATTTAAGGCCAGCAGAGGCTGGTTCAACAGATTCAAGAAGCGATCTGGCATACACAGTGTGTTAAGGTTTGGCGAGGCTGCAAATTCAAACAAACGTGTAGCCGAAGAAATTGTTGATGAATTCAAGGAGTATGTAGAGGCTGAAGGATTCCACCCCCAGCAAGTCTTCATTTGTAACAAAACAGGCCTCTTTTGGAAGAAATGCCAAAGAGGACCTACATCACGCAGGAGGAAAAGGCACTGCCAGGACATAACCTATGATGGATAGGCTAACACTTTTGTTCTGTGGTAATGCTAGTGGGGATTTCAAAGTGAAGCCTTTACTGGTGTATTACTCTGAAATTCTCAGAGTGTTCAAGAAAAACAGTGTCATCAAGAGTAAATTGTGTGTGATGTGGAAGTTTAACAATAAGGCATGGGTCACGAGGCAAATTTTCATTGAGTGGGTCAGTAAAGTGTTTGGCCGGGTGTGAAGAAATACCTCCTGGAAAATCAGTTGCCACTCGAGTGCCTCCTGGTAATGGACAATGCTCCTGCTCATCCTCCAGACTTAGAAGACCAGTTGTTGGAGGAGTTTAGTTTTTTCACAGTGAAGTTCTTGCCCCCTAATACCACTCCTCTCATCTAGCCCATGGACCAGCAGGTCATTTCAAACTTCAAAAAACTCTACACCAAAGCAGTGTTTAAAAGGTGCTTCGAAGTGACCTCGGACACTGAATTGACTGTAAGAGAGTTCTGGAAGAATCACTTCAGTATCCTCAATTGCATAAGCCTTATACATAAGGCTTGGCAGGAAGTGACTTCCAGGATGACTAACTTTGCCTGGAGAAATTGTGGCCAGAATGTGTCCAGGACAAGGATTTTGAAGGGTTTGAGGCTGACCCTGACAACCCTATGCCTGTTGTGGAATCTGTTGCGTCTTTGGGGAAGTCCATGGGGGTTGGATGTGAGTGGTCAGAATGTGGAAGAGTTGGTGGACGACCACAGGGAAGACCTTACCTTACCACTGAAGAGCTGCAACACCTTCAACTGGAACAGCAACAGATCGCAGCTGAGGAAATTGCGTCAGAGGAGGAGGAAGAGTGAGGGGAGAATGTGCCTTCTTCAGTGATTAAGGACATGTGTGCAAAGTGGAGTGAGTTGCAAAGTTTTGTGGAGAAATATCACCCTATGTTGAATGTTGAATGACAATGCCTTGTCCCATTTTAGGCATATCTTAGAGACACCAGAAACGGACCTCTGAACAGATTTTTTGTGCGACAGGGGTATAGTGACTCAAGCTGGTCCTAGTGCCAGTAAAAGACAAAGAACGGAAGTAACCCTGGATAGGGCCTTGATACCTGAAGTCCTTATGGAAGGGGATAACCCTTCCAAACAACCTCTCCTCCCTCTCCCCTCCTCACCGTCTTCCATACGCCATCAAGAGTCTTTAGCAAAGGTAAAAGTGATGTTAAATGTTCATTTATCCATTTCATTAGTCATTTATATTTATTTCTCATTGTTTTATGTACGTAAAACTATAGTTACTCTCTATAAAATGTATTTTGTTGTTAATATTTTTGGGTGTCTGGAACAGATTAATTGGATTTACATTATTTCTTATGGGAAATATTGCCTCGGTTTTTGTACATTTCGGTGTTTGTCAGACTTTCTGGAATGAATTAACCCTTAAACTGTCCAAACATAGATCTACATCCACGTGCAGGGGGCTCTGAACGTAGATCTACGGTTTTTTTTTATATGCTTTCAAATGGGGAAAATCAAGGTCGGAGCACAACACACGTGAACATAGATCTACGTTTGGACAGTTTAAGGGTTAGTCACAAAAACTAAGGTTCCACTGTACACAAACAAATTAATACCATATGATAAGCTGCAACCCAAATTAATATTTGTTGTGAGGGATTTTCGTTAAATTCAACTAATAAAGAACAAAAAAGGTCAATTTGAAAATTAGTTAAATCCCCAAATCTTTTCAAACCTGTAAAAATCATATTTAAAAAATTCGGCTATTAAATCCTCTACTTACAGGAGGTACACACCATACATTGAATGATAATTACAGCACATAAAAATGAGTAAAATCTAAGAACAGTACAAATGTGTTAGAGGACAACCCAGATTGAATTTTCATAAACTCCAACCCCGCTAGGAATTGTCTGATATTAGTACAAATCTAATGCAGTGGAACCTCGGCTTGGTTCCAGAACGCTGTTCGAGTACAGAACAGATTTTTTGCAGTCAATTTTCTTTTTGGTTTGCTGTTATCAGTAACCCTCTTAGGGCCCATGGTGACTTATTTATACAAATACATAATATGAAAAAAATTGTGAAGAAACGCATAATAGTTTACAGCCAAATTCTGGCAGGTCATGTTTGTTTGGTCAACTACCGAGCAATTTGTTTACCGAACAAAGTGTTCCATCACCGAATTGTTCGAGTACCGAGGTTCCACTGTACACTTTATAAAGAAAAAATTACATGATCATTCACTTAGCACCAGAGCTTGAATTTTGGAATGTTGTATATACAGTGGACCCCCGCTTAACGATCACCTCCCAATGCGACCAATTATGTAAGTGTATTTATGTAAGTGCGTTTGTACGTGTATGTTTGGGGGTCTGAAATGGACTAATCTACTTCACAGTATTCCTTATGGGAACAAATTCGGTCAGTACTGGCACCTGAACATACTTCTGGAATGAAAAAATATCATTAACTGGGGGTCCACTGTACAGTGGACCCCCGCATAACGATGGCATCACATAGCGATTTTTCCGCATACCGATTACTTTTATCGCAAAATTTTTGCCGCGCATACCGATTAAAAACCCGCTCACCGATTTTCGTCCGAGACGCGTCCAATGTGCCCTCAGCCAGCCTCACATGTGCCGCCCGTCCCATTGTTTACCAGCCAGCCTCCGCGGTAACATCCAAGCATACACTCGGAATATTTCGTATTATTACAGTATTTTCGGTGCTGTTTCTGGAAAATAAGTGACCATGGGCCCCAAGAAAGCTTCTAGTGCCAACCCTACACCTCAAAGGGTAAGAATTACTATAGAAATGAAGAAAGAGATAATTGATAAGTATGAAAGTGGAGTGCGTATAGCCGACCTAGTCAAGCTGTACAAGAAACCCCAATCAACCATCGCTACTATTGTGGGCACCAGAAAGACAATCAAGGAAGCTGTTCTTGCCAAAGGTTCAACTGTGTTTTCGAAACAAAGATCGCAAGTGATGGAAGATGTTGAGAGACTCTTATTGGTGTGGATAAATGAAAAACAGCTAGCAGGAGATAGCATCTCTCAAGCGATCATATGTGAAAAGGCTAGGAAGTTGCATGAGGATTTAATTAAAAAAATGCCTGCAACTAGTGATGATGTGAGTGAATTTAAGGCCAGCAAAGGTTGGTTTGAGAGATTTAAGAAGCGTAGTGGCATCCATAGTGTGATAAGGCATGGTGAGGCTGCCAGTTCGGACCACAAAGCGGCTGAAAAATATGTGCAGGAATTCAAGGAGTACATAGAAACTGAAGGACTGAAACCTGAACAAGTGTTTAATTGTGATGAAACAGGCCTGTTCTGGAAGAAAATGCCAAGCAGGACCTACATTACTCAGGAGGAAAAGGCACTCCCAGGACATAAGCCTATGAAAGACAGGCTTACTCTTCTCATGTGTGCCAATGCTACTGGTGATTGCAAAGTGAAGCCTTTATTAGTGTATCACTCTGAAACTCCCAGAGCGTTCAGGCAAAAGAATGTCCTCAAGGATAATTTGTGTGTGCTGTGGAGGGCAAACAGTAAGGCATGGGTCACTAGGGAATTTTTCTATAACTGGTTACACCATGCATTTGCCCCCAATGTGAAAAATTACCTAACTGAAAAGAAATTAGAACTTAAGTGCCTCCTGGTGTTAGACAATGCCCCTGGTCATCCTACAGACGTGGCAGAGCGACTTTATGGGGACATGAGCTTCATTAAGGTGAAGTTTTTGCCTCCTAATACCACTCCTCTCCTGCAGCCCATGGACCAGCAGGTTATTTCCAACTTCAAGAAACTGTACACAAAAGCTCTGTTTGAAAGGTGCTTTGTAATGACCTCAGAAACTCAACTGACTCTAAGAGAGTTTTGGAGAGATCACTTTAATATCCTCAATTGTGTAAACCTTATAGGTAAGGCTTGGGAGGAAGTGACTAAGAGGACCTTGAACTCTGCTTGGAAGAAACTGTGGCCAGAATGTGTAGACAAAAGGGATTTTGAAGGGTTTGAGGCTAACCCTGAGAATCCTGTGCCAGTTGAGGAATCCATTGTGGCATTGGGAAAGTCCTTGGGGTTGGAGGTTAGTGGGGAGGATGTGGAAGAGTTGGTGGAGGAGGACAATGAAGAACTAACCACTGATGAGCTGATAGATCAACTTCAAGAGCAAGAGGCCAGACCTGGGGAAACTGGTTCAGAGGAGGGGAGAGAGAAATTGAAGAAGTTGCCTACTACAAAGATAAAGGAAATCTGTGCAAAGTGGCTTGAAGTGCAAACCTTCATGGATGAAAATCACCCTCACACAGCTATTGCAAGCCGTGCTGGTGATTATTACACTGACAATGTTGTGAAACACTTTAGGCAAGTCATAAAGGAACGAGAGGTACAGGCCACTATGGACAGATATCTTGTGCGAAAGAAGTCCAGTGACTCTGAAGCTGGCCCTAGTGGCATTAAAAAAAGAAGGGAAGTAACCCCAGAAAAGGACTTACTACCTCAAGTCCTAATGGAAGGGGATTCCCCTTCTAAACAGTAAGAAGATAATGCTCTCCCCTCCTCCCATCCCATCAATCATCACCAGATCTTCAATAAAAGTAAGTGTCATGTAATTGTGCATGCCTTTTTCAGTTTGTGTGTATTAAAATTAACATTTCATGTGGTAAAAAAAAATTTTTTTCATACTTTTGGGCGTCTTGCACGGATTAATTTTATTTCCATTATTTCTTATGGGGAAAATTCATTCACATAACGATTATTTCGCATAACAATTATCCCTCTTGCACGGATTAAAATCGTTAACCGGGGGTCCACTGTATAAGGAAATGCAAAATATTATTTTACTTTGGCACATGGAGGTTTGGTCATGGACCAGGCTGCAGCACACCCTCTAGGTATATTCCAGGTATACTTTAG
Organism: Cherax quadricarinatus; assembly: GCF_038502225.1. NCBI lineage: Eukaryota > Metazoa > Arthropoda > Malacostraca > Decapoda > Parastacidae > Cherax > Cherax quadricarinatus. Next base: position 16,725,792 of record NC_091300.1, read on the forward strand.
CACCATGTAGCACCAACTTTGCATCTTGAAGACCTTCAATGGTGTACTAAAAAGTGGTAGGACCTAGCGCTCTGTTTATACCTCTTTATAACTAGTAAATCAAAGAAGACTACAATGGGAGTATGTTTATATGCTTAACGATAAAGGACCCACACCGACAGTTATACCACTGACAAAACCAGAAGTGTTGGAGGAAAAAGAAATGTAGATGTGGTTTACACAGATTTTGCAAATGAGGTCAAATGGTATAACAGCTAGGAAGTACAGTGGTACCTCGGGATACGAACAGCACAAAATGCGAACAATTATGTAAGTATATTTATGTAAGTGCTTTTGTAAGTGTATTTTTGGGGGTCTGAAACAGATTAATCTAATTTACATTATTCCTTAGGGCAACAAATTTGTTTGGTATCAGCACTTGAACAGCCTTCTGGAACAAAATAAGTTCATATCCCGAGGTACCACTGTATATACGTATCTAACAAATGGACCACGATCTTAGTAAACCATTAAAAATTCAATTCCAAAAGTATTGTATTGGTTCTTTTAACTTTTCTTAGCCTCATTGCAGCTGCAAAAAAATCACTGCTTCATGTTTTTGTTTTGCATTTTTAAAAAGAGAAACTTTCATTTTTGTTTTTGGGTCACCTTGCCTCTGTGGGATATGGCCAGTTTGTTGAAAGATTTAATGATGCATGAAAGGTACGTCAGCAGAAAACACTTCAGTGAGCATGTAGATAAAGGGTTCAGAGAACCGACAAGTTGATAAACGAGACACTTGCAACACTTGGGTATCTTTATTGTGGAAACATTTCACTACACAGATCAGTCCAGTACAAAGTTGAATGGTGGAAAGTCAGAAGGAGTTTGAGGTAATCATTCCCTCAGCCTGGAGTTGACGTGATCAATCCACCAATCTTGAAAATAATACATCATATGTATGAAAGGACTGCTCATATACCGTAGACAGGTGAGGTGAAGCAGTCGTGAGTGGTGTCACCTTGGCCAAATCCACAGGTGGAAGTGGGTCATACGTATAGATTAGACAAGTGTAGAATTCCCTGTATCAAGATTCCAAGATGTTGCTGTGTCTGACAAGAATGTAGATAAATGGATAAATTAGACACCTGTGCATTATGAGAATTTTCAAAACATTGGCAACCATAAAGTTATTTTCTGTAAAACCACAAGGTGTCGATAATCGAAAGCAGTTGCGCAACATTTCTTATCTTGTTTTCATATTTAAGTGACATTTGATGAGAATAAAATTTAAGCCTTATTGATGCTGCTTACAGTATATTATCTAGCTTAGTCATCAGTGCAGATGTATCACAAAAACTGTAATAAGGAATCATAGCTTTTAAAATCCAGCAGGCATGTGTAAGCATGTTAGATAGGAATGAATGGAGTCAGATAGTTTTTATGACTTGATGTGCTGTTGAACTGTGATCAAGGTAACATTTATGAAGGGATTAGAGAAACCAGTTAGCCAGACTCGAGTCCTGGAGGTAGGCTGTACAGTGCCTGCATTGTAGTTTGGCATCTCCCACGTTACCTCAGTTGGAGATGGCCGATGTGTTTACAAGAAAAAAGTTCATATAAAGAATTTACATAGTTACAGCTGTTGGAGTATGAGCAGGGTAATATTTAGGGAGGGATTCAGGGAAACCGGCAGGCTGGACTTGAGTCCTGGAGATGAGACATACAACGCCTGCACACTGAAGGAGGGGTGTTAATGTTGTACTTTTATAACTGTAGTGTAAGTGCGCCTCTGGCAAGACAGTGATGGAGTGAATGATGGTGAACGTTTTTCTTTTTCGGGCCACCCTACCCTGGTGGGAAATGGCCAATGTGTTTATAAAAAAAATGTATAGGCATACAACTGTGACATCATGATCATAACCAAGGATAACACAATTAAAAATATTAGAGTTTATCAATTATTGAAAAATTCTGTAGAGATTTTCTTATGGCGGAAAAGGGGCAGGGGTGTAACCATGAAAGGGTTAAATACAGGCATCGTGTGACAGCTGCCTATACTAATTTGTGTTTTACATAAGTAGTAGACAATTTACTTTAACATGTTTCTGTCCATATACTGTGAAGCATTTTTAGAATTGGCTAATGTTGTCTGTGTGACTCTTAACAGTTACATTTATATAATAGTCATCCTCTTGATAATTTTACATTACCATCTCATCCTTAAATAAAATACTTTTCTGCATTAATAATCCCTTCTTCAATATTATAAAGTTCTTTTTATTTAGTGCAGTGATTTAGCAATTATAAAAAATCTCATTAATGTGCTTAAAATTTGTATTTAGCGTATCTCCTATTCCAGGTTAAATAAAATAATTTCCTGCTTTTTTTATCCTTATCTATATAGTAAGTCTTGTCTTGTTTATCAGTATAGTTTCTTTCGACAGGGAAGGTATCTGACATTCCTGAACACGTTCCTTACTTAATTATTGGTGCTGGTACCTCTTCTGTTGCTGCTTTCAGAGCCATTAAAGCCAAGGATGCTAAGGCCAAGGTTAGCTATGAAACAACACTTTACCACGAAAAATTATCTCTGCACATTGGTGCAATTGGAAGCATGATATATGTACTAAGTTTTGTGTGAGTGAGATGAGTTGTAAAATTTACAGTGTAATATATAATTTGATTAAATTTATTTTTTAGAATCTTTCCAAATATTTTAAGTCCTTTTTTTTTTCAGTGTGATTTGTGTGTGAAATATACTATGTATGAGATTGCTATATGCATTTTGGAAACGGCTGTAGAATACTCAATGCTTAATTTCAGGTTCTGGTGATATCGGGAGAAGGTGAAAATCCCTATATGAGGCCACCTCTTAGCAAGGAATTATGGTACAGTGATGACATTGAAGCTACCAACAAATTACGTTTCAAGCAGTGGAATGGCAAAGAAAGAAGGTAAGACAGTAGTTTGCATTTTAGATGTGTCCTACTAATAATCTTGGTAGGGCAGTTTGCAAAAAACTTTAAACACACTAGCTGTCTCCCACCAAGGCAGGTGACCCAAAAAAGAAGAGAACATTTTCACCATCACTTGTTCCATCAGTGTCTTGCCAGAGGTGCATCAGCATGAGAGCTCAGATGCCCCTCCAAACTGCATTATCCCCCACCCGTCCTTTAGTGTGTAAGCACTGTACCTCCTACCTCCAAGACTCAAGTCCAGCTAATTGGTTTCCCTTTTTTCCTTAATAAATGTTAACTTGCTCACACTGCAACAGCTCATCGTGTCATAAAAAACAATTGCGTCCACTCCTCCTTTACCCACTCCCTCCAACCTTTCCTAAAGATAACCCCTACCCTTCCTTTCTTTCGCTTCAGATTTATTCACCCTCCAAGTCATTCTGTTTTGCTCCATCCTCTCTAAATTTCCAAACCACCTCAATAACTTCTCAGCTCTCTGGATAATACTCTTAGCAACCTCACACCTTCTAATCTCCAAACTACAAATTCTCTGCATAATATTGACACCACATATATTACCCTCTGACATGAAATCTCCACCGCCTCTAGCCTCCTCTTCACTGCAGTGTTCAAAACCATGCTTCGCATCCATATAATAGTGTTGATACCACTGTATACAGTGGACCCCCCAAGTTTCATGATTAATCCGTTCCAGAGAGCCCGCCGAAGGTCGAAATTCACGAAACTCAAAATTCACGAAACTCGAAACCATTTTCCCCATAAGAAATAGTGGAAATAAATTAATCCGTTCCAGACACCCAAAAATATTAAAATAATTTTTTTTTTTTTTTTTTCAAATTAAATAAAGATTTACCTGATGAAAACAATCAGAAATCAAGTACATGCATTTAAAATAAATAATAATAACATTACACTTACCTTTACTGAAGACTTGTGTGTGGATGGAAGATGGGAGGAGGGGATAAGAGGAAGGTGTACACTGTTGTTTGGAAGGAGAATCTCCTTCCATTAGGACTTTAGGTAGCAAGTCCTTATCTGGGGTTACTTCCCTTCTTCTTTTAATGCCAATGGGAACAACTTGAGAGTCACTGGACCCCTGGCGCACAAAATGTCTATCCAGAGAGGTCTTTTTCTGGTGTTTCTTTAAGATTTCCCTGAAGTGGGACACAAAACTGTCATTGTACATGTTGCAGATACAGCTTGTTTCAGCTTGGTCAGGGTGATACTTTTCAACAAAACTTTGCAACTCATTCCACATTCCACATATGTCCTTAATCACTGAAGAAGGCACCTCATCAACTCCCTCTTCCTCCTCCTCTGAAGCAAGTTCCTCGGCTGTGGTGTGATGCTGTTCCAGTTGAAGCTCTTGAAGTTCGTCAGTGGTTAGCTCTTCCCTGTGGTCCTCCACCAACTCTTCCACATCCCCGTCACTCACTTTATTTACCAAAGGGCTTGCACTAGCTTTCCTTGGGTCCATGATGACTTATTTAGCAGTTGCAAGCACAAAAAACAATGGATTATTATGAAATGTAATGCATGAACCCGCAGGGTGATGGTCACGTGTTGGTAAACAATGGCACACTGAGCGTGAATGGCGTGGGAGACTGGCTTTATGTGCGCGGTGACGGGTGGACGGGTACCGGACGGTCGCCAAAACACGAGTATTTTCACGAAACTCGAGGCCAAATTTTTCCAAAAAAAAAACTCGCCGAAGGTCGAATTTCGCAAAAGTCGAGGCTGCCAAAACTCGGGGGTCCACTGTAATCCACTTTTCCTCCATGGAGAATGTTCTCTGTCTCCATAGATACCTCATTGCACCATCCACCTTTATACCCTAATCAGTTCTGTGGTTTGCTTCATCTTTCATAGACCCCTCTGCTGATAAATACACTCCCAAATATCTGAAGACATTCACTTCCTCCATACTTCCTCCTTCCAGTCTGATATCCAATGTTTCATTATCTAAACGTTTTGTTACTCTCATCACCTTGTTCTTTCCTATGTTCACTTATAATTTCCTTCTTTTACATACCCTCCCAAATTTGTTCACCAACCTCTGCAACTTCTCTTCAGAATCTCCCAAAAACACCATGTCATCAGTAAAAAGCAGCTGTGACAATTCCCGCTTTATATCAGATTCTTTATCTTTTATTCCTACACCTCTTCCCACTGTACAGTATTGTGCTTTAAAAGCTGCTGCCATTTAGTGGAAATTATTTAATATGGTAAATTCTCACATATCTGCCATTTATAGATGTGTAGTTCCACAATTGCATTTAGGTAGCATCTCACTAAGGCTTGATCCTCCTCCACTCCTTGCCCTGCAAGACCCCTACAGGCTTAGGTGTAACATGTTAAAATTGCATAATCATTATAATAATTAACATAGACATGTGCAGTCCTTGGGTATCTTTATTGTGGAAACACTTTTACCAACTGCAGCTTTATCAGTTGTATACAGAGAACAATTGAGGAGATAGTGGAAAACATGTAAGAGTTAGAGGTGAAAATACCTCATCCATGATAGGTGTTCAGTCCATCAGTTTTTATGAATCATAATCACTTCGAAACTAGGCCTCTTTTAGGTTATCTCTACCTCCTGGATCTCTTGGGAGGGTTAAGCTATGACTCTTAGCTCTCTTATGGAAATTGACCTATTGATCAACAGCTCTGCATCTTGAGGATTTTGAAGGACAACTCCTATGCCTCTTTCTTAAACTGATGTACATAGGGATGGAGTTAGGGTATGGTGGGAGGAATAACTTTTTTTTTTCAGATTGTGCAGCGACCAAAACACACACAGTTGTTATTCAATATTAAATAATAAACCAAATAAATTTTGCCTTAGACTTCAGAACTGAGTAGTAACTATACATAATGAAGTTTTCTATGGTTTCAGTATATACTTTGAGCATGAAGAGTACTACACCCCAGTTAAAGAGTTAGCAACAAGGGAGAATGGTGGCATCTCTATTGTAAAAGGTCGCAAAGTTGTGAAGCTGGATGTGCATAAGAAACGTGCCTTCATAGATGATGGGAGTGAAGTCTCATATGACAAGTGCCTTATTGCTACAGGTAAGTTTGTTAAAACCATCCTTCTCCCACTGAGGAAGCTCGATCTGGAAGAGAGGTTATGCCGTCATTCATTCAGTCACCTTCTGAACTGCAACATCCTCCACCCCTTCAGAGTGTAGGCACTGTACCTCCCACCTTCAGGGCCCAAGTCTGGCTAACCAGTTCCCCAGAATTTTAGGTATAATCCTTTAGCAACACAACATACATACATATAGTTACATTGGGAACTGGGAGAGACGTATGTGCATAAATTATTTTTTGCAGGCCAGTAAAAATATTTTCATTTGCTTCGTGCTCCATTAAGGTTGCTTTGTAATAAAGTAATTACCTATATATAGCTACAAGCACACAGTTATGCTTGTGCTTTCTTGTTTTCATTATTATATTCATCATATACGTAATTTTCTCTTACATTTTCACTGGTTTTAACATTTGCTATCTCCTCTCTCATTCCGTTCTTCCACCGCTGTCTCCCCTTTCATTCCATTCTCCCAATATTATAAAGAAGAATTTCAAATTAACTGTTCACTTACGTTATTATTCTTAATTTTACATCTGAGATGTCTTATTATTCCTATTGAAAGTGCTTAAAAAATAACTTCTGTTCTTTCGTTTTCTTTTATAATTATACAGCAGTGACATTCTTTTATAACCTTATATGCTGTATCCTATTTTCATACTATCAGCCACTGTGAGCATCTTTAGTGTTTTCAAGCTTTCATCATAACTCCAGTTATTTTGCTCTATGATTCAGTTTCTTGCATTTTAGACTTTTTTTTTTTATCTTATCCATATGTGTTTTCATTGATGTGGTGACCACACAGTAGCTGCATATTCCAATTTTGGTCTAATATATGTTGTAACTGACTTTTTCAGTGTCTCTCTATCAATATATTTGAAAGCTATTTTAGACTTAGCAAGTGTAGCATATGTGCTTCTCACTTTTATATATATGATCTGGTATAAAAAAATAATACTAGTGCTGAATTACTGAATAAAAGTCATGATACCAAAGCTAGAAAAGATTTTCTAAGTTAGATATAATAACAAAAGTAACTTGCTTCATATGGTTTTAATTGAAGTGTATTGCACTTATTAGAAAGTTGTGTGCTGTATGAAATGTATTAATGCAAGTAAGATGATTCATATTTTTGTCTCTATATCTTTTAATTAAATATTTCGATATCTAGGTGGAACTCCTAAATCTCTGCCAGTATTTGATAATGCTGGAGAAGATATACTGAAGAATGTAACTTTGTTCCGTTCTGTTAGTGACTTCCAGCGACTTCACAATGTGGCACAGCAAGGAAAACACATCACTATTATTGGAGGTGGTTTCTTAGGCTCAGAGCTGGCATGTGCTTTAGGTTATAAATGTAAGTATTGTAATGTATTTATTGAAATACTTACACTGATTCTTGTTTCACTTTTTATTCACATTCATGAGATAATTAGCTTTGTGTATGATCCATTCCATTTCTTTTTGTTAAAGGAGGTACAGATAATAAACTAAGAATTTGAGATAAAAAGAAAAAGAAGTGTTGTCAGAGTAAGGCTTGACAGGATGGTTACTGCCCTGCTTTTGGGAAATATGATTGGAATTAGATTAATTTTATATGCAGTAATTCTTCGGTATGTTTGCGGTAATAATGAAGTAGAATATTACTGTAGAGGGATAAAGAATGATCTGGCTGAATTTGCAGTGAGTGAAAATAAATAAGAGGATAATTATTTTGTTTGGGTTATTTCACTTTTTATGTTTTTACTCTGGGTTTACACAGTAAAGGCAACTAGTGGCTCAGTAACGCAGATATATCCCGAGGCAGGCAACATGGGTCGAGTCCTGCCTGAATACCTCTCTAAATGGACTACAGAAAAAGTAAAGTCTGAAGGGGTAGAAATTATCCCCAACTCATTTGTTGAGGAAGTCAAGTCAGCAAAAGATGAGAAAGTAAAACTCAAACTTAACACTGGAAAGGAGGTAAGGATTTTTGTTACCATTTGTATTGTATAATAATTTTTTTCACATTTAGGCATAGTGCTTGTTAATTTATCCTTGTTTTGGAATATTGGCAAATACACATTGAATTTGAAAAGTATAACATTTGGTACAGTAAGACTGATTATCTGAACTGGTCAGATATTTTTATTAGTAAGATAGCCAATGTAAAGTGCTTCTATTTTTTAAACATACCCTGCTTAATGTATTTTTAGTTTTCAACACTCCATCTATACTCATCTGTAGTCCCCTACCACGGCAGGGTAGCCAGAAAAAGAAACACTTTTGCCATCATTCACACTCACTGTTTTGCTAAATGGCACTGTACTTCCCATCTCTAGGACTCAAGTCTGGCTAATGTATATAAGAGCATATAAAATGTAATACACAGTGTTAGTGTGCTGGAGCTATTGGGGAAACAGTGATACATTGCTCATTTGTGCTTAAAATGCACAATTTGGTATTAGCTTGGTCTACAAATTGTATATACATTATACCTAAATATTGATAATGATAAACCATTTCTAATATTTTGTAGGGAGAATTGTTAACCCTTTGAGGGTTTTCGTCGTACTAGTACGTCTTACGCGTAGGGGTTTTTGACGTACTAGTACTCATAAATTCTAGCGGCCTCAAATCTAGTGGCAGAAAGCTGGTAGGCCTTCATATGAAAGAATGGGTCTATGTGGTCAGTGTGCACAGTCTAAAAAAAATCCTGCAGCAAACAGTGCATAATGAGAAAAAAAAAACTTTGACCATTTTTTTTTAATAAATCAGCGACTTTGCAGTGTATTTTCGTATGGTATTTATTGTTGTATTCTAGTTTTCTTAGTCTCATTTTATAGAATGGAAGACATATTACAGAAATTGAGATGATTTTGACTGGTTTTACAAAGAAAGGTGCCTTGAAATTGAGCTCAAAGTAGCAGAAATGTTCGATTTTTACCAAACTTCAAAAGTAAACAAATCGTGCCAAGCGTGCAATACACGTCAACTGGTGAGTCTAATATTCTTTCACAAGTGCACCAATAATATTTATACCATTTTTTACACTAATGCAGTAGTCTGCATAACAGTAAATCTTATATTTTTTGTGAAAATAAAAATTCAAAGTGGAAAGCAAAAGAATATAAGAGGGGCCTTGAGACGTGACTCATGACTAGAGGAAGTGTCATTTTAGTGCCAGGAATGTTTTTCTTGTTTATTCTGGACCCTATTCGGAAATTGGCATCTTTTGAAATTTGTGTGAAATTGGCAAAATTGCTAAATTCTGACCACTGTACTGGATAGTTGAATTTCATAAATGAGTGGTTTCTTGCACCCATTCGATAGAAAAAATGGAGTTCTAGCGAAATATTCATGTTTTTTGTCGACTAGTACAGTAAAATTGGCCGAAAATGGGGCTCAAAGTGGGCAAAATCGCCGATGCGTAAACATTGCCGAGACCGCTAACTTTGCGAGAGCATAATTCCGTAAGTTTTCTATCAAATTTCAAACTTTTGGTGTCTTTATGATCGGGAAAAGATTCTCTATCTTTTCATAAGAGAAAATAATTTTTTTTTTTTTTTAAATTTGGCCGACCCTGAGAACGAGTTTTGGAGAGGGCCTGTCGACCCTCAAAGGGTTAAAGCAATCCCTCAGTTATCTGAGTTGCTCAGATAAGAAATAGACCACAATGAGTAACATTCACTTAAGTCAAATGTAAGGAAGAATACCTGAAAAAAAAAGGGTTAGGGACATGAAAAATGGGAAAACCACAAGGACAAATTCATTACACCAAATCTCTTAAAAGTAGAGAATAGAAGCTGACATATATCAGTCTCATGACACATTTAACATCTAGTTAAACTCCTTATATATTTGTTCGTACAATGAATTCCACGTACCTACCAGTAGACATATATTTAGATTGTTTTTACTAACCATTGACAAATATAAATGAACTCTTTTTTCAATTAAGTGGATATGTATGTGGAAATGTTAGATGGGGAAGTGGCAGTACTGGAAAGATGAAGAGGCTATTTTGACGAGTTGTTGAAAGTTTAATGATGAAGGGGAAGCAGTGACTTCATGCATTGAAGAAGTAGGATTACAGAGAAACGGAGGATTTTCGAAGGGTAAGGGATGTGTATAGCAAGTGTTTACATGAAAAATAAAAATGAGCAGTACTTTGAAAAGGGTAAAGAGTTGTTTATTGTATTCAGAAAAGGCATATGACAGTGTAGATAGCTAAGCCATGAGGCAGATGTTACAGAAGTGTGGCATAGAAGGTAGGTTACTAAAACCAGTTAAGTGTGTTTATGCAGAGTAAGGCTCAGGCTAGGAGGAAGGGAGGGGACTATTTCCCAGTGAAAGTAGGATGCACACAGGAGAGGGATGTCACCATGGTTATTCAACATAATTTATAAATGCGGTTGTAAAAGAGATGAATGCTAGGGTGTTGGGAAGAGGTGAGGGATTAAAAGATGCATCTGGCACACGTGGGAATTATCACAGTTGGTCTTTGCTGATAAGAGTTCTTTAGAAAAATTATGAAGACAAGTTGCAAAGGTTGGTTCGACATAATTTTAAGAGCTTCTTAGATTCTCAGAGAATTTAAATTGACTTAAACATTCTTTAAATATATTTCTCTATCTTTTAAAAACATTCCAGATTGTGACAGACCATGTTGTTGTAGCAGTTGGCCTCGAACCAAATGTGGAATTAGCACAGTCATCAGGCCTAGAAATTGATGACACACATGGAGGTTTCAGAGTCAATGCTGAGTTAGAAGCACGGTCTAATCTATGGGTGGTAAGTGCTATGATACATTCACCTCTGAACTGTCATAAAGATCATGGCAGAGCAAAAACATTTTCTAATGTCTTTCATCACCTTGATAGTTTAAGAATGATACTAAACTAAATCTTACATCCAGGGATGCTAGTAGTGTGCATCTTTTTTTCAATTTCTCTAAGGGAACTAGAATACTGCATGATTTTACCTGTTGGAGAAAGGGGGTGTACCATCCATGCCATCATTCATCCACAATCAACTACCCTGACCCAAATTTTTTTTTTTTTTTAACACATCGGTCGTTTCCCACTGAGGCAGGGTTACCCAAAAAGAAAGAAAAACCCCAAAAAAAGAAAGAAAAAAAATTCATCATCATTCAACACTTTCATCATCACTCATACATAATCACTGTCTTTGCAGAGGCGCTCAGGTACGACAGCTTAGACATCCCTCCAAACTGCCACCGTCCCAAAACCCCTCCTTTTAAAGTGCAGGCATTGTACTTCCCATTTCCAGGACTCAAGTCCGGCTAACTGGTTTCCCTGAATCCCTTCACAAAATATTACCCTGCTCACACTCCAACAGCTCATCAGGTCCCAAAAACCACTCATCTCTACTCACTCCTATCTAACACGCTCATGCACACTTACTAGAAGTCTAAGCCCCTCGTCCACAAAACCACCTTTACCCCCTCCCTCCGACCTTTTTGGGGACAACCCCAATTCTGTCTTCCTTTCCCTATAGATTTATACACTCTCCAAGTTATTCTACTTTGTTCCATTCTCTCTAAATGACCAAACCACCTCAACAGCCCCTCTTCAGTTCTCTGACTAATACTCTTAGTAACTCCACACATCCTAATTTCCACACTACGAATTCTCTGCATAATATTCACACCACACATTGCCCTTTGACACAACATCTCTGCTACCTCCAGCCACCTCCTTGCTGCAGCATTTACAGCCCGTGCTTCACACCCATATTAGTGTTGGTACAACCATACTCTCGTACATTCCCTTATTTGTCTCCGTGGATCACGTTCTTTGTCTGAACATGTACCTCAACACACGACTCATAATTTTTCCTTCAATTCTGTGGTTAACCCTTAAACGGTCCAAACAGATCGACGTTCAAATTCATAGTGCTACAAAAGTAGATCTATTTTTTTTTTACATATTTTCAAATATAACAAAAAAATAATGTATATAAAAGTTTTTTACATGTTTTCGAATGTAAAACAAAAAAAAAAGATCTACCTTTTTTTACATACTTTCAGATGTTGAAAAAACGTATATATACCTTTGGACCGTTTAAGGGTTAAACTCATCCTTCATAAACCCATCGGCTGATAAGTCAACTCTCAAATATCTGAAAACATTCACTTTTTCCATACTCCCTCCCTCCAATATGATACCCAATTTTCCTTTATCTAAATCGTTTGATGCCCTCATCACCTTACTCTTATCTATGTTCACTTTCAACTTTCTACCTTTACACACCCTCCCAAACTTGTCCTCTAACCATTGCAACTTTTCTTTAGAATCCCCCAAAAGCACAGTATCATTAAGAAAAACTAACTGTGTCAACTCCCATTTTGTATTTGATTCCCCATAATTTAATCCCACCCCTCTCCACAACACCCTAGCATTTACTTTTTATAACCCCATCTATAAATATGTTAAACAACCATGGCAACATCACACAGAACACTCGGTGCAAAGTGTAAGTAGCATTTCAGTTATGTCCAGTGCAATACAGTGAAGTCTCAATGTAATAAATTTTTGAAAATACAGGATAAAATCTCCTGGATTACTTGGTTTGGAAACCATGGATAAAGTCCATGAGGTACAGAATTGTCCATTATTATTGTTTATAAGTGCCATGGTTACTTACATTCCTGAAGATTAGAACTTTTCACTTAACCACATTGCATCTGCCATTTTCATATCATAACATTTGTGCACTTAGGAAAATATAGTTTTTCTGTTCTCTATGCATTTCTTTAGAAAATTGATTCCATGATTTGGTCTTTCTTATGGCTTCATTCTTCACCACTTTGTTTCTTAGTTGTAACCATATTTGATGTAATATTTATCCTTAGCACTCTCCCTTCTATATATCATTTTGGTATTTTTTCCCATTTATGTCATTTGTGAGTAATATGCCATCACTAATCCGGCATCAATGGGACCTGTGGTGTGCCAGATTAGTGAGTTTGCCAGATTACAGAGTGGTTAGGTTAGAATACACTTAACCCTTTGACTATCACAGGCCCCTTTCTGAAACTGTCATTCTATATCGCAAAATATTCGGAAAAAAAAATTATTTTTCTTGCCAAATGTTAGGATTATTTTACTGAGTGTTTTAAGACTAAAAAAAATTTTTTGCCATCAGTACCGAGATATAGAGGTGCAAAGTTGGCAGAAAATGAGCGGCGTATGGCAACAGCGGCGAATGCCGCCCACCCAGTATTCTTTTATTTACTCCAATTCGAAGATTTCTTGTATTTTCCAATATTTTTCTTTTCTAAGTAACTTACGTGGCCTGTGAGACCAGAGTAAGGTGCATTGTTCAAATATACACTCATTGTGTACAACACAATAAGTGAACAAACATTATCACTATTAGATTGTGTATAAAACTTGTTTACACACCACTTATAATTCTTGCGTACACAATCAGCAAACCCAATCTGCATGTCACATTTGTTCACTAAGCGCATATTGGGGTTGTTTACCTAGAGAGAGTTCTGAGGGTCAACACCCCGGCTGCCCGGTCTGTGACCAGGCCTCCTGGTGGATCAGAGCCTGATCAACCAGGCTGTTACTGCTGGCTGCACGCAATCCAACGTACGAGCCACAGCCCGGCTGGTCAGGTACCAACTTTAGGTGCTTGTCCAGTGCCAGCTTGAAGACTGCCAGAGGTCTATTCGTAATCCCCCTTATGTATGCTAGGAGGCAGTTGAACAGTCTCGGGCCCCTGACACTTATTGTATTGTCTCTTAACGTACTAGTGACACCCCTGGTTTTCGTTGGGGGGATATTGCATCGTCTGCCAAGTCTTTTGCTTTCGTTGTGAGTGATTTTCGTGTGCAAGTTCAGTACTAGTCCCTCTAGGATTTTCCAGGTGTATATAATCATGTATCTCTCCCGCCTGCGTTCCAGGGAATACAGGTTCAGGAACTTTAAGCGCTCCCAGTAATTGAGGTGTTTTATCTCCGTTATGCGCGCTGTGAAGATTCTCTACATTTTCTAGGTCAGCAATTTCACCTGCCTTGAAAGGTGCTGTTAGTGTGCAGCAATATTCCAGCCTAGATAGAACAAGCGATCTGAAGAGTGTCATCATGGGCTTGGCATCCCTAGTTTTGAAGGTTCTCATTATCCATCCTGTCATTTTTCTAGCAGCTGCAATTGATATAATGTTATGGTCCTTGAAGGTGAGATCCTCCGACATGATCACTCCCAGGTCTTTGACGTTTGTTTTTCGCTCTATTTTGTGGCCGGAATTTGTTTTGTACTCTGATGAAGTTTTGATTTCCTCGTGTCTACCATATCGGAGTAATTGAAGTTTCTCATCGTTGAACTTCATATTGTTTTCTGCAGCCCATTGAAAGATTTGGTTGTAGTCCATGACAGCTGCAGGTTTTAGAATGGGTTCATTGGCCTCTCTTTTGTGCCTGCCAGTGTGTGCCATTTTGTTTCGGTGAACTGATGTCAACAATGTGACATCACGTTTGTCAGACCTCCGAAATGCCATGATGTCATTGGCAGCAAAGGCCTGCACCTCACCTCTGTGAGTGCAAGTGTCGCACCTTGGCATATGCTTACGATTACCACGCACTGTGCCACACACGTCTGTCATGTTCACTCGCAAGAAATCACTGAGTATGGGGCTTGTGTACCAGTTATCAATATATAATATATGCCCCTTGCCAAGATATGGTTCCATCATTGTTCGAACCACATCACCAGAGATACCCAATAACTTCCTGGTATCTTTCAATGTATTACTGCCAGTGTACACAGTGATATCCAAAACGAGACCACTTTTGCAATCACACAGTACAAATACAGTGGTCCCTCGATAATCGTCGGGCTCGACAGTCGTCCTTTTAGGAAATCGTCGCGTTATTTTCGTCCAGACATTGGCTCGCAAATGGTCGGTTGACTCGCTAATCGTCGTTCGTCCTGGATGCGTACTCACGGCTCTGAGCTGCCTCAGCCTCCCTTCCCTGCCAGTGTGCCATTGTTTACCAGTGAGCGACAGTCCCCTTACTTGTTCATACGAAATATTTCATAATATTCCATTCATTTTAGTGCTTGCATGTGCTAAATAAGCTACCATGGCTCCAAATAAAGCTCCTAGTGCCAAGCCTTTGGTAAAGAAGCTGAGAAATACGATTGAATTTAAGAAAAACATCATTGAACAATATGAAAGTGGCATACGTATGGCCGAACTGGCCATGATGTGTAACAAACCCTATACAACCATATCTTCCATCATGGCAAAGAAAAAGGAAATCAAGGAAGCTGTTGTTGCTTGGAGAAAATTGTGGCCAGATTGTATCCACAAGAGGGATTTTGAAGGGTTTGTGGCTGACCCTGATGAGCCTATGTCATTTGTGAAATCTATTGTGGCATTGGGGAGTTCCATGGGGTTGGATGTGAGTTAGGAGGATGTGGAAGAGTTGGTGGAGGACCACAACAAAGAGCTAACCACTGAGGAGCTGCAAGAGCTTCAGCAGGAACAGCAACAGATTGCAGCTTAGAATCTTGCTGCAGAGGAGGAGGAAGAGAGATGGAAGAAAGTGCCTTCTTCAGAAATTAAGGAAATTTTTGAAATGTGGGGTTGGATAGAAAGATTTGTGGAGAAACATCACCCTGAGAAGGATGTTGCAAGCCATATTGGCAACTTGTACAGTGACAGAGTCTTGGCCCATTTTAGGGAAGTTTTAAAGAGACGCCAGAAACAGAGCTCTCTGGACACTTTTTTTGCAAGACAGGACTCCAGTGACTCTCAAGCTGGTCCTAGTGGCATTAAGAAACAGAGAAGAGAAATATGTAACCCCAGAAAAGGACTTGGTACCTGAGGTGTTGATGGAAGGGGATTCCTCTTCCAAACAGTAACTAATCCAATCTCTCTCCTCCTCCAGTCTTCCATACACTAAGAAGAATCGCCAATAAAGGTAAGTGTTATGCTGTTAATGTTTCATTCATCATGTCCCATTGTATTGTTTATGTACTACATCTATATTTCATGTAAAAAAAATTTTTTGTTTTAATACTTCTGGGTGTCAGGAACAGATTAATTGTATTTACATTATTTCTTATGGGGAAAATTTATTTGAAAATCGTCTATTTCGATAATCGTCGCACTTCCAGGAACGGATTAACGATGGTAAACGAGGGACCACTGTAACTTTATACCAAAGCGTTTCCTCTTGCTTGGTAAGTACTGCTTGAATGAGAGTCTTCCTTTGAATAAAATCAAAGACTCATCAATAACAAGCTTCCTGAAGGGATAAAAATACATGCAACACTTTTGTTTCAGGTACATAAACATGTTTCTGATCGTATATAACCTGTCGCTTCTGTCAGGCCTTGTTTCATCTGAAAAGTGTAACATGCGTAACAGTATCAAAAAACGATTCACACCTATAATGTCACTAAAACCTGGGGTTGAAATCAGGCATTCTGTTGACCAGTATGTGGTGACAGTGTGCTTATACACATGTGGCATAAGCATTATTGTGGCAGAGAACAGGTACATCTCTGCCACAGTTGTGTCCTTCCACTGGTGTAGCTGTGATCTTGGTGAAAGAATTGTATTTGCCATGGTGTACTCATAGTATGTGTTGGTTTCCCTGACAATAATGTCCATCAGGGGTTCATCAAAGAATAACTGAAAGCATTCTAGTTCAGTGGCATTGTTCCCAAGTGTACACGATGGCCATATTCCACTTTTTGTTTCATCAAAGTCATGGGGATTGGGAATAAAATTGTCACCTTGCTGCCAATTCCAGATGTGGTCTGCTGGTGGGTTCTAAATATTGAAATGTGGTTTTGGTTGTGCAGGTTGTGGTTGTGGTTGTTGTGGGAGTGTGGGGTTGGGTGAGGCTGGTTGTAGTTGTGCAGAGTCAGCAGCGTTGGTAGTAGCATGGCCTGCTGCCCTCACTCGCATCATTCATACCCATCGTAACAATATCGTCATCTTCACTATCATGTCGTGGTGTAGGGCCAGGGGATGTGCTTCGAGATTTACTCCTTCCCCTTGGAACAGCATATGACACTACCAGACCTCATGCTACGTCGTATATACTGCCGCTTCACTGGGGAATATTCATCCTCACTGTCACAACTAGAACTGCTTTCAGTAGCTTTGAAATCACTATCACTTTCACTGCTGAGTCTTGTACATGGGCAAATAGTTTCCTCTTTCGACCTGGTACAGGTAAACGTGAACGAACCGGCCCAACACCAGAGGTGGAAGGTCGTGGGTCATCTGGGTTTTCAACACTAATTACGTTATCCTGGGCACTGTTTTCAGTCACACCCGCTTGAAAACCATGGAATTCACTTTCACTGACACTTCCATCACTGAAGAGTGAGGTACTTCTTACTGCGAGGCATGTTGAAAATGGACTACCAAAATGGCATTCCCACAGTGCACCACTGAGTCCCAGATTTTTTTCACAGGGTGCACACCCACCACTCAGACCCATTCTCTCTCATGTAGGCCTACCAGCTTTCTCCTGCTTGATTTGAAGCCGCTAGAATTTACGCGTATAAATACGTCCGAAACAGTGGCGCATAAGACGTATATATACAACCGAAACAGTCAAAGAGTTAATTAACCTATCAATGGAGATTCTTTCTGTTACATTTTCATTTTCATCACTGCTTTCTTCTCCACTGGCTTGTTGCTGTGGATTTACAACTATCTGCACAATTTCCAAGTCGGTATAATGATGAAATTTGAAATTATGCTAGCTGAAATTAGTGCCGGATTACTGATGGAACTGGATAACTGATTGCCAGATTAGTGATGGCTGACCTGTATAGCTAAAATTGGATTCAATGGCTCTTAACAAATTTTGATTTTACTTAAAAATCTTATTTCTATTCTAGGCTGGAGATGCTGCCTGCTTCTTTGATATCAAGCTTGGTCGTCGGCGTGTTGAGCACCATGACCATGCCATTGTATCAGGAAGGTTAGCTGGCGAGAACATGACTGGCAGTGGTAAGATACCCCAATACATTTTGATGTGCCATATGTCCATTTAGACATTAAAGTTATTCCAAGAATTTCACTTTTGCAAACAGTCTGGCAGTTGGTTAGAGTTTGTGTTTGTCTATTTGTGGTTGCAAAGGTTGAGTCTCAGCTCCTGGCCCTGCCCCTCCACTTGCCACTACTGGGTTTCCTATCTCCTGGCTACATGAGCTTTGTCTTACCAATTCTTAAAGCAATGCCTGGATCATACCTCTACCACTTTGCTGTTTAGGTTGTTCCACTTCCTGACCTCTTTTAGGCTAAAGAACTATTTCCTAACATCCCTATAACTCATCTAGTGTTTAACTTCCAGCTGTGTTTTCCTGTACCCAAGACTTGCCTCTAACAGACTTGCCTTGTTCACCTTGTCATTTCCTTTCAATTTATTGTACATTTTAATTATGTCACCCCTAGTCCTGTCATCAGGTTTAGCTTTTGGAGCCTATCCTCATGACTTGTACCTCTGAGCTTTAGGACCAGTCCTGTTGCAAACGTTTGTACTTTTATCATCTTGGCATGATTTATCAGATGTGGATTCCATACTGGTGTTGCATACTCCCAGATAGGCCTCACAAATGTCATATATGTATATAGTGTCAGTGACTTCTTGTTGAAGTGGATGGTAATTTTTTTTTTTTAAGACATATAATGAGAAAATAGACACTGTACTGTACCAACATTTAGTGCAAATTTGGGTATTACGTATATTTTTTGTGTAACTATTATTGATTGCTTTTATGTTATCATATTGAAATCACATTGAGAAATTTAGTTGACCCTTTTTTTCAAGCTTTCAGACCATTCATTCTGATTTCCTTTTAATTAATTTTTTTTTTTTTAACACGCCAGCCGTTTCCCACCTAAGCAAGCTGACCCAGAAAGAAAGAAAAAAACCTTCATCATCATTCATGCATAATAAAAATACCAGTGTGTCTAATAGCAGATATTGTATGGAAATTGAAAAGTAACAGATTGAGTTAAAGACCCTTTATGTATTGGCCGAGTATGTCTGTGCATTGTAAAAATGTCTAAATTGAATGAATGGTTTTAAAAAATAATGTATGATGGATTGTTTAGCAGAATAGAGACAGGTTGAATCATAGTTGAAAAGCGAGTCATATTAGCACCGAGGAGTGTAATTCAGGAGGGCTCTACATAAGAGAATTAGTTATCTTATAAAACAGATGTCCATGAAATTATATTTCTTCTAATTTCAGGTAAGCCATACTGGCATCAGTCCATGTTCTGGTCTGACTTAGGTCCAGAAGTAGGCTATGAAGCCATTGGCATTGTTGATTCATCGTTACCTACAGTTGGTGTTTTTGCCAAGGCCACTGCCAAAGACACACCTAAAGCTGTTGTGGAAGCAACTGGAGAAAGTTTAAGATCTGAAACAGAACAGGCAAGTCAGTTGTAATATAGCATATAAATCAACTCAAAGAATTACATTTAAATTCATATGCAGTATTTAAAAATTATTTGAAGGTTTAACATTTGGTTTA
This sequence comes from Cherax quadricarinatus, assembly GCF_038502225.1. Classification (NCBI taxonomy): domain Eukaryota; kingdom Metazoa; phylum Arthropoda; class Malacostraca; order Decapoda; family Parastacidae; genus Cherax; species Cherax quadricarinatus. The sequence continues at coordinate 16,745,372 of NC_091300.1, forward strand.
AATATGTATTTCATTTCCTATTATGTTACTATGTGTATTAGCTATACTGTATGTGCAAATTGCGAGAGATTTCAGATTTTGTATTTCCTCTGCTTATCTTCATTTTCAGGGTGTAAATGAGAGGAAACTGGATACAAGCGAGATACAGGCAAGACCCCAGTGAAGGGGTGAGCGGGAAAGACTAGGTCTTGAGAGGATTGTCCTTAGTCTTAGAAAAAGAGCCAGGGCTTCACCCAGCAGCTAGGTGGATGGAGGGAAGGATGAGGATGTCAGCACTGCAGCGGGGTTGAATGAAAACTGAGGGGCGAGGCGAGGAGCGTAGCTGGCTGCGTCCGATCTGCGTTGTGAAACTCTGGCTTGTGATTAGTGGAGACCGGCGGGAGGCGGGGCTGGAGAGGGAGGAGACGTCTAGTGGTGGATTAAACCTTTAAAACACTATTGAGTTGGTGTAGGAACCGTTTTTGATTCTTTTGAATACTGTTCTGGATATTTTTGTTTGAAGGACGTAGCTGGTAGTGTCCTTGTGCAGGTCTTCGAATAAGGGATCTATTACACTTTGTTCGCACTCATAGGCGAGAGTGTACTTGGTCTCGCCATGCTCAATGTTGTAGATAGCTTGGGCAGCACGTACAGGGAGCCATTCAGGGTTGCATGTAAACATGGCAATTGGGGTTGTAGATCTGAAGTGGAATGTTGGTTCAGTAGCCATTTCTTCTGCAGGTGGTGGGGTTTTTGGAGGCAATGCTTTGGCTTTCTTGGCTAGTGGTGACTGGAACGAAGGTGGAGAGGTAAGGTCGGTGGCAGTGTACGAGGCGGTCTCGGGTAGAACTTGTGGGGTCGCTGATAGGTCAGTGGCAGTGACGGTGTTTGATGTCTCTTGCGTTATGGTTGCTGATGTAGTGACGTTGACTGGTGCTTGGGTGATCTTGATGATGTCAGCAGAGGGTGGAGAGTTGGGAAAAGTGAATGCAGGCATGTTATTCAGTCAAAAAAGTTCATTGATAGTGGTGTTAAAGGAGCCTGGAGAAGCCATGTTGTGCATATGAGCATATAGCAGGCAGTACTGTATTTTGGTGGAATCACAAGCAGGAGTGGTGGTGCTGGTAATGGAGAGTTGGGTCATTTTTAGGAGTTTGGTGGTGTCAGCCTGGAGTTTGGCGATAGCAGAATACGTCAGTGATCTGGATGGAGACTTCTGATCTGCTTCTATGTTCTTTTTGATAATTTCACAACGGGTAGGACATTTTGCTGCGAGGGTGTGGTGGTTGTTCTTGCAGTTTAGACACTTGAGAGTAGCGGTGGAAGTGCATGTCCTGGAGTCGTGGCCCTCAGTACCACAGGTGGAACAGAATTTCTTGTCTTTGGTGGGGCAATCTTTTGTTGAGTGGAGGTATGAGAAACAGGTCCAGCATTGAGTGACGTGGTAACGTTCAGCTTCAATGTGGCAGGCGTTGATGAAGTAGTAGATGGCTAGTCCCTTAGCCATAGCTTGGGAAGCCATCGTGACATCAGTAAAGGTGATCTTGAGCATTGAAGAGGCCGTGGGAATCTTTGTAATACTTTCCACGGTGGCCCAAGGGTTCTGGTCTTCGACAGACTTTTTGAGGTCTTTGATGGTCTGAGACGTAATCAGTTTGTCCAATCGCTTCAGAAAGACAGTCTTCTTAGCCCTTAAGGCTGGAGAGGACATGATTCTGTAGCCACGTTCTTCTAGGGTAGTCAGGGCAGATGTAGTCAGTAGTTTCTCAGCCTCCACGTCGTCCTCGCAGATGACAATAAAGGATTCTTGGAGGGAAAGGATCGTGTTAATCGTGACGTTCAAGCCCCTGACAGCCACAGCAAGGGCAAGCTTGGTGGAGTCATTGATCAAACCACCGGAGGGTTTAATTTTTACTCTGTTAGAGTAACTCATCTTGAGATGGGTAGTCGGCGAGGTAGAGGTTCCCCTCCCCAACGGGGATCGCAGGGACACTACTTGGTGAGGAGCGACTGTGTCTTGCCAGTAGCAAGGACAGCAGTGCAATGTGAACTGGATACTGTATATCAATACAGTACTTGCTGTATATACACCATGCATCAGTTTGATTCTGATAGCTAAGTGCACGTGGCTCAACTGTGTGCTTTTTTCCCCCCTCCCTCTGCTTCTCCCTCCTTCCCACTCTTAATTGGTTTCAGACTTTTGCTAGTTTAACATTCGTGAAGTGTAATTCCAAGGATATAAATCACCGGTGGTTAAATGGCAGCATACTTTAGTTATGGTTCTGGTCCATAAAAATGGAGGAGCACTGCACTAGCCCTCAAATCCAACCCTTTTTCACAAACATATTTGTCCAACCTAATTTTTAAAGCTACCAAGTATTTAGTTGGTTAAAAAAAAAACTGCATACCACTAGTGAATCTCAGCAATCAGATTCAAGTATACAAGTGAAAGTGGGTATCTCTAAAGGATGTTAGGGTACTGAGGACTTTTTAAAACTCAGAATAATTGATTGGAATGAAAAATTAAGGATAAGAATGAATGTAGGTAAGTACTGGTTAGACATTAGAGTTGAGTGGAGCAGTCTGTCAAGTACAGTAATCACAAACTTTGTGTAACTTTGAAAATAGGTTGGATGAATATGTGACAAGGGTAGGATTTCACATGCCTAGCTTCTGCAGTGTTTCTCCATTCTTACAGACCTGGGTAGCTTTAAAAATAGGTTCTACAATTTTTTTTTTAACATCCATTTTCCACCAAGGCAGGGTGACCGAGAAAGAAAGAAAAACCCAAAAAGAAAGAAAAAACTTTTGTAGTCATTCAACACTTTCGCCATCACTCATATATAATCACTGTCTTCGCAGAGACGCTCAGATACGACTGCTTAGACATCCCTCCAGACTGCCATTATTCCAAACCCCTCCTTTTAAGCGCAGGCATTGTACTTCTCATTTCCAGGACTCAAGTCTGGCTAACTGGTTTCCCTGAATCCCTTCACAAAATATTACCCTGCTCACACTCCAACAACTCGTCAGGTCCCAGAAACTATTCGTCTCCATTCATTCCTATCTAACATACACGTGCACGCTTATTAGAAGTCAAAGCCCCTCACCTACAAAACCACCTTTACCCCCCTTCCTTCCCCAACAGATTTATATGCTCTCCAAGTCATTCTACTTTGTTCCATTCTCTCTGAATGATCAAACCATCTCAACAGCCCTTCTTCAGCCCTCTGACTAATACTTTTAGTAACTCCACACCTCCTCCTAATTTCCACACTACGTATTCTCTGCATAATATTTACACCGCACATTGCCCTTAGACATGACATCTCCACTGCCTCTTTGCTGCAGCATTTACAACCCATGCTTCACTCCCATAATAAGAGTGTTGGTACCACTATGCTCTCATACATTCCCTTCTTTGCCTACATGGATAACGTTTTTTTCTCCAGGTACCTCAACGCACCACTCACCTTTCTTCTTTCATCAATTCTATGGTTAACCTCATCCTTCATAAACCCATCTGCTGACAAGTCAACATTCACTTCTTCCATACTCCCTCCCTCCAATGTGACATCCAATTTTTCTTTATCTAAATCGCTTGATACCGTCATTGCCTTACTCTTATCTATGTTCACTTTTAATTTTCTACCTTTACACACACCCCAAAACTCGTCCACTAACCATTACAACTTTTTTTTAGAATCCCCCAAAAGCACAGTATCAGCAAAAAGTAACTGTGTCAACTCCTATTTTGTATTTGATTCCCCATAATTTAATCCCACCCTTCTCCCCAACACCCTAGCAGTTACTTCTTTTGCAACCCCATCTATAAATATGTTAAACACCCATGGTGACATAACATATCCCTGTCTAAGACCTACTTTTACTGGGAAGTAATCTTCTTCTCTCCTACACACCCTACCCTGAGCATTTAGTATCCTACTACATATTCTATACACTTGCAACATCTGCCACATTGCTCCTCTATCCACTTTATCATATGCCTTTTTCTAAATCCATAAATGCAGTGAAAACTTTCCTACCTTTATCTAAATACTGTTCACGTATATGCTTCAATGTAAAAACTTGATCTACACATCCCCTACCCATTCTAAAGCCTCCTTGCTCATCTGCAATCTTGCTTTCTGCCTTACCTTTAATTCTTTCAATAATAACCCTACCATACCCTATACAAATATGTGTGAGACCTGCTAAGCATGGGCCAGTAAACCTACTGCAGTGCTCCTATGTTCTTGTGTTCTTGCACACTTTTCTCCATTTCCATTATTAAGTATTTTTTTGGGTAGTATGTGCTCATAAGGTTGGGGATATAAGTCTGGGGTATATTTACTTAAGAAAAATGTGACTTATGGCTGGTAATATGTGCTATGTGAATTTCCTTGTTCAGTACAGTATTTTCACAATTTTTGTTACCCCTCAGGTTGCTGATACCAGTTCCTTGATGCACTCCAGTGATCCTCATGCACCTCTCAAGGGTGAAGACTATGGAAAGGGAATAATATTCTACCTGAGAGAGAACATTGTGGTAGGCATTGTCCTCTGGAATGTCTACAACCGGATGCCAATTGCCAGAAAGGTGAGATATAATTTAATCAAATTGAAAATTATCTGCCCTTTCTTATTCTGTTTCACATTAATTATTGTATTCAGAACTAAAGATGCACTGTTTTTTATAGGCTGTGCATTTTGTCATTAACTTCTTCATTTTAACTTAAGGGTGTAGCAATCTCACGTCTTCAGATTTTTTGTTTGCATCTTCTTTTCCCCATGTTTTAACAGGGGATGACATCTGGAATTACCATTGAGTAGATATATACAGGAAGGCCCCACTTTTGCGGCTGTTAGGTTCCCAACCCCCAGCTATAAGCAAAAATTGCCAGCAAATGGAAAGGAGTAGTTTTTTCAATATCAGATGAGCTTAAAATGCCTGTTAACATGATTATACTTCATGTAAGTGCTCAACACAGCTAGGCATGAATATCAAAATGGTATATAATACCGACAGGTTGGTAAGTAAGACACATAGGCAACAGTTAGGCAACTTTATTCCGAAACATTTCGCCTACACTGTAGGCTTCTTCAGTCAAATACAAAAAGTAGGCAGGAACAGTAGAGATGTGAAGACGATGTAATCAGTCCATCACCCTTGATGAAGATTTGAGGTTGTCAGTCCCTCAGCCTGGAGAAGTTCAGTTCCATAGTCTGGAACTATCTGAATAACAAGCGACAGTGCGGAGACTTAAATACTGTCAGAAGGAGAGGTGCAGAGTAGTAGTGGTGAAAATGCAGCCACTGAGAGGTCATGTCCCTCTCAGGTCAAACAATTCTCACTTGAAAGAGTTGTCCAAGGTATTTTCTGTACCAAGATGCCATTGTGTTGCAGTGTCTGACAGGGTGAATATCAAAATGGTATACAGTACCGACAGGTTGGTAGGTAAGACACATAGGCAATAGATAGACAACTTTATTTCGAAACGTTTCGCCTACACAGTAGGCTTCTTCAGTCGAATACAGAAAGTAGGCATGGAACAGTAGAGATGTGAAGACGATGTAATCAGTCCGTCCATCAGTACGTATTTAAGTCTCCGCACTGTCGCTTGATCTTCAGATAGTTCCAGACTATGGAACTGAACTTCTCCAGGCTGAGGGACTGACAACCTCAAATCTACGACTTCAAGGGTGATGGACTGATTACATCGTCTTTACATCTCTACTGTTCCTGCCTACTTTCTGTATTCGACTGAAGAAGCATACTGTGTAGGCGAACGTTTCGGAATAAAGTTGCCTAACTGTTGCCTATGCATCTTACCTACACAGCTAGGCATAAAAAATATATACAGAAGTAAAACAAATACACAGAATATACAATACTTACCTTAAAATATGATGCCCGTCGCTCTTCCCTTACACACCTGTTGCCAAAAACAGAAGAAAAATAACTGAACATAATGAACAGTGGCTCGGTTAAAAACCCCCAAAAATGCGGGGCCCTCCTGTATTTTGATTATAGCCTGTTATGTCATCAAAATGGCTGAAGCTTCATTCCTGCAAAAACTTGAAAGCTTTTGTAATAGATTTTTTTCTTCACGTTTACATTTTGATGAGTATGTTCATTGCCCAGATAAGAACCCTGTGAAATATATTTATATTGTGTACAGTACTGACAAGTGGATGAGCAAGACACATGTGAAACAGTTTGATATTTTTATTTTCAAAACATTTTGCCTCTATGGTAGGCTTCTTCAGTCAAATAGAGGAAACAGCAGAAGCTGTGTAGTAAATATGATGTGATAGTCCATCAGCCTTGAAGGACTAAGGGACTGACCATCTCAGAAGCTACTGATCACATCTTTGCCTCTTCAATGCTTCTGCAGTTTGTTATTGAAGAAGTCACCTGTGTAGGCTAAACTTTTTAATGAAGATACCAAATTGTTGCACATATCTCATCAACTCTGTGAGGGGTCAGTAATTGATGAGTCACGGGTCACTTCATGGCAGCCTGTTGAAAATAAAGTAATCTAATGTCTATATAGCCTCCCCTCGCTTAGCGACGTACTCATTTACCAATGACTCGGACTTATGACGGGCTCTGACCAGTTGCACAACTAAATAATATATATTAGAATAATTTCCTCCATTCTATTTATTACATTATACAATACACTACTGTATAAACATTTAAAAATATGCTAAAAATGTTATAAATGGTGCAGAGATGACATTAAAACATTATCAAAGATGGTTGACACAAACACACTAACATTATAGTATGCTCCTTGCTTAGTGACGAATTCGTTTACCGACATGTCTTAGGAACGGAACTCTGTTGTTAAGTGAGGAAAAGCTGTATATGGAATAAAATTTCAGTAAAGTAGAAGTACCACAAGGCATACAGAACATACTTTCTCTGGAATGGAGATGAGATAGGAAATGTCAAATAAACCCAATGAAAAGCAGGGGTGTCATAAGCATGCTTAAAAGTTTGTGTTAACACTTGAAGTCCATGTGTCTCCAAGTTACTGCTGGTAAACAGGACATATTGCAAGAGCAAAGGTAGAAAGAAGGCTTGAGGAAATTAAAAAAGTTTCTGCTGGATTAGTTAAATTATGATGACTAAATGTGTGGGCTACAAACTGCAACAGCTTGATTAATCATCTGGACACCAGAGAATCATTGCAACTGGCAGCAACCTAGTTGATCAGTCAGTTACCAGTGAATTGTGGCCTTAAGCTGAACCAAATGAATGAAACACCACAAACAACTAGTCATTGATGTGGCACAAGGGAGTTTGGGCACTTTTTTGGTCTGTTCAGTGCCTTTGAAGGACTTGGTTCCTTTGCAGAATATTGGCATTGCCCATTCTCATTAGTACTTAGTTTTGATAATCATGCATCCCATAAAGTTCTTACAGATGTAAATTTTTTTTTTTCTTCAAGTCAGCCATCTCCCACCTAGGCAAGGTGACCCAAAAAGAAAGAAAATTCCCAAAATGAAAATACTTTCATCATCATTCAACACTTGTACCTCACTCATACATAATCACTGTTTTTGCAGAGGCACCGAGATACAACAAGTTAGAAGTATATATAAAGATACAATATAAAGAGTGACCTGAAATAATATAATAAACTCCATATAGAATATAATATCAGGGCCCCAATTATACACCGTCCTATTACACATCCCTCTAAACTGCCAATATCCCAAACTCCTCCTTTAAAGTGCAGGCATTGTACTTCCCTTTTCCAGAAATCAAGTCCAGCTATATAAAAATAACCAGTTTCCCTGAATCCCTTCACTAAATATTACCCTGCTCACACTCCAACAGCTCGTCAGGTCCCAAGAACCATTCGTCTCCATTCACTCCTATCTAACACGCTCATGCACGCATGCTGGAAGTCCAGGTCCCTTGCCCACAAAACCCCCTTTACCCCCTCCCTCCAACCTTTTCGAGGACGATCCCTACCCCACCTTCCTTCCCCTACAGATTTATACGCTCTCCATATCATTCTACTTTGTTCCATTCTCTCTAAATGACCAAACCACCTCAACAACCCCTCTTCAGCCCTCTGACTAATACTTTTATTAACTCTACACCCTATCCTAATTTCCACACTTTGAATTCTCTGCATATTATTTACACTACATGTTGCCCTTAGACAGGACATCTCTACTGCCTCCAGCCGCCTCCTCACTGCAGCATTTACAACCCAAGCTTCACACCCATATAAGAGTGTTGGTACCACTATACTTTCATACATTCCCTTCTTTGCCTCCATTGATAACGTTTTTTGTCTCCACATATACCTCAACGCACCACTCACCTTTTTTTCCCTCACCAGTTCTATGGTTATCCTCATCCTTCATAAACCCATCCACTGACATCAACTCGCAAATATCTGGAAACATTCACTTCTTCCATATTCCTTCTCTCCAATGTGATATCCAATTTTTCTTTTCTAAATCATTTGATACCCTCATCACCTTACTCTTATCTATGTTCACTTTCAACTTTCTACCTTTACACACCCTCCCAAAGTCATCCACTAACCTTTGCAACTTTAGAATCACCCATAAGCACAGTATCATCAGCAAAAAGTAACTGTGTCAACTCCCATTTTGTATTTGATTCCCCATAATTTAATCCCACTCCTCTCCCCAACACCCTAGCATTTACTTCTTTTACAACCCCATCTATAAATATATTAACCATGGTGAAATTACACATCCCAGTCTCAGACCTACTTTTACCAGGAAGTAATCTCCCTCTCTTCTACACACCTTAACCTGAGCCTCACTATCCTCATAAAAACTCTCTACAGCATTTAGTAACTTACTACCTATTCCATGTACTTGCAGCATCTGCCACATTGCTCCCCTAGTCTTTATCATATGCCTTTTCTAAATCCATAAATGCAATGAAAACTTCCGTACCTTTATCTAAATACTGTTCACATATATGCTTCAATGTAAACACTTAACCTACACATCCCCTACCCACTCTAAAGCCTCCTTGCTCATCCACAATCCTACTCTCTGTCTTACCTCTAATTCTTTCAATAATAACCGTACCGTACACTTTTCCTGGTATACTTAGTAAAATTATTCCCCTATAATTTTTACAATCTCTTTTGTCCCCCTTCCCTTTATATAAAGGAACTATACATGCTCTCTGCCAATCCCTTGGTACTTTCCCCTCTTCCATACATTTATTAAACAAAAATACCAACCACTCTAACACTATATCCCCCGCTGCTTTTAACATTTCTGTCATGATCCCATCAGTTCCTGCTACTTTACCCCTTTTCATTCTACGTAATGCCTCA
>NC_091300.1:16757200-16774700 GCF_038502225.1 Cherax quadricarinatus
AGATTTTCAAATGAAAAGGATGATGCTTCAATGCCTGTTTACAAAACTACCAAAATGTTATTTGTATTGCACATAAAAATTTAATTAGTTTTTGTTAAACTAATTCTTTGCTGCATGAGCATTAGTGGTGTAACACTTCAGCAAAAATATACCAATAGTATTATGCATTTTTAATGTGTATTTTTTCATCTAGATTCATCAAAATATCTACCATAAATTGTGTCAAAAGTGTGGAAGATGAATACTTGGATTCTGTAAATATAATATGCTGTAGATCATGAAGATATTCAGCTTTGTATATAATGTAAGTGGTACTAAATAAAAGATTAATGCTATAATAGTATAAAGTATTTTAATAAATAGCTGTGTCATTTATTCCTTGATCACTGCAAAGAATGTTGGTCTGGTCTACTCGTGATGAATTTAGAAGGATTTTGTGTTTACTTGGAATCTCTCTTAGGTTTAGCACTTCCTTTTGATTATAATAATAATTGGAATCTGTTATGCATCTAGTTACTAAAGAAGAAACCAAGTAAAAACTTATTTCTTGATTAGTTTTTTTCTGGGGTTGGGGGGGGGGGCATTTTTCTGCTAAGGTTCCATGGTCTTGCAGTTAAAGCATATTAGTGTAGCTTCAAGGAAGGTGCCTTCATCTTGAATGGCTCTTGATACTATGACTTAAAACTATTCCCTTTCCCTTGCATCTGATTGTCATATTTTTTTCCTGGCACTATACAACCCCCATGGGTTTAGCAAACCACCCCCCTCCCCCTCCCATGAATGTAATAATTTTACAGTTGAATTCTAGTATCCCTGCCCTGACAGCTCTCTGAGAAGCAGAGTATTATTATAATAACTAATCGCTAAGCTCACAAGGGTCAAATAGTGCTGCAAGGAAGCATATTAGTTGCTGCTGTGAGGATGTGATGGCAGTAGAGACGTTGAATGATACAGGCTTACCTGGGAAGGGTTTTGGGAAGTCTGTGGCCCAGTCTGTGACAAGACCTTGCGGTGGACCAGGGCCTGATCAAACAGGCTGTTACTACTGGCCACATGCAAACAATGTACAATGTAGATGCTTTTCCTTCAAGGAAGATGTCTAGATTCCAGCAAAGAACTCTTAATTCTGGGAATTATTTATCCTCCACTTCCTTGAATTAAACTTAATTATCTCCACTTGCCTAGATGCTGTGTGACCCCAAAAAGTTTAGCACTCCCAATGAATGTAACAATTAAACTACTAGTTAGTGTGAGAAGTAAATTTATCCTAAGAGAAAAACCTGATCAGCTTTAGTTCCTGAGTGAGAAAGCATTCCTCAAGGTGATGCACTGATCCAAGGAATTTGAGCTTCCTTCCCCTTGGATTATTATAATGATGGGGGAGCGCTAAACCCGTACGATTATACTGCACCTGGGAGGGGGGGGGGGATGGAAGGTATTCAGGGAACCGGAGCATAGATACAATTCTCTATCTAGATTATGAGCCCCTCACCAGCATCAAGGAACTTCTTTTGAGGGGCACCCTTCCCTTTGGAATAAACCCAATTACCTACCATTACCCCCAGGAGCTGTATGACCCCATCTGGTTTAGCACATCCACTTAAATGTAATAATGATCCAAGGAATTTAACCAGTCATTCCCTTGAAGCTAATTGTCTGAGGTCTCCAAGAGTTGTCTGGCCCTTAAGGGTTTAGCACTTTTTTTTTTTCAACAAGTCGGTCGTCTCCCACCGAGGCAGGGTGACCCCAAAAAAGAAAGAAAATCCCCAAAAAGAAAATACTTTCATCATTCAACACTTTCACCACACTCACACATTATCACTGCTTTTGCAGAGGTGCTCAGAATAAAACAGCTTAGAAGCATATACGTATAAAGATACACAACATACCCTTCCAAACTGCCAATATCCCAAACCCCTCCTTTAAAGTGCAGGCATTGTACTTCCCATTTCCAGGACTCAAGTCTGACTATAAGAAAATAACCGGTTTCCCTGAATCCCTTCACTAAATATTACCCTGCTCACACTCCAACAGATCGTCAGGTCCCAAGTATCATTCGTCTCCATTCACTCCTATCTAACAAGCTCATGCACGCTTGCTGGAAGTCCAAGCCCCTCGCCCACAAAACCTCCTTTACCCCCTCTTTCCAACCCTTTCGAGGACGACCCCTACCCCTCTTTCCTTCCCCTATAGATTTATATGCTTTCCATGTCATTCTACTTTGATCCATTCTCTCTAAATGACCAAACCACCTCAACAACCCCTCTTCTGCCCTCTGACTAATGCTTTTATTACTCCACACCTCCTAATTTCCACACTCCGAATTTTCTGCATAATATTTACACCACACATTGCCCTTAGACAGGACATCTCCACTGCCTCCAACCGTCTCCTCGCTGCTGCATTTACCACCCAAGCTTCACATCCATATAAGAGTGTTGGTACTACTATACTTTCATACATTCCCTTCTTTGCCTCCATAGATAACGTTTTTTGACTCCACATATACCTCAACGCACCACTCACCTTTTTTCCCTCATCAATTCTATGATTAACCTCATCCTTCATAAATCCATCCGCCGACACTTCAACTCCCAAGTATCTGAAAACATTCACTTCTTCCATACTCCTCCCCAATTTGATATCCAATTTTTCTTTATCTAAATCATTTGATACCCTCATCACCTTACTCCTTTCTATGTTCACTTTCAACTTTCTACCTTTACACACATTCTCAAACTCATCCACTAACCTTTGCAATTTTTCTTTAGAATCTCCCATAAGCACAGTATCATCAGCAAAAAGTAACTGTGTCAATTCCCATTTTGAATTTGATTCCCCATAATTTAATCCCACTCCTCTCCCGAACACCCTAGCATTTACTTCTTTTACAACCCCATCTATAAATATATTAAACAACCATGGTGACATTACACATCCCTCTCTAAGACCTACTTTTACCGGGAAGTATTTTCCCTCTCTTCTACATACCCTAACCTGAGCCTATCCTCATAAAAGCTCTTTACAGCATTTAGTAACTTACCACCTATTCCATATACTTGCAACATCTGCCACATTGCTCCTCTATCCACTCTATCATATGCCTTTTCTAAATCCATAAATGCAATAAAAACTTCCCTACCTTTATCTAAATACTGTTCACATATATGCTTCATTGTAAACACTTGATCTACACATCCCCTACCCACTCTGAAGCCTCCTTGCTCATCCGCAATTCTACATTCTGTCTTACCTCTAATTCTTTCAATTATAACCCTACCGTATACTTTTTCTGGTATACTCAGTAAACTTATTCCTCTATAAGTTTTACAATCTCTCTTGTCCCCTTTCCCTTTATATGAAGGTACTATACATGCTCTCTGCCAATCCCTAGGTACCTTTCCCTCTTTCATACATTTATTAAACAAAAGTACCAACCACTCCAACACAAAATACCCCCGTGCTTTTAACATTTCTGTCATGATCCCATCAGTTCCAGCTGCTTTACCCCCTTTCATTCTACGTAATGCCTCGCAGCGCTGTATAGCCCTTGTGGCTTAGCGCTTCTTTTTGATTATAATAATAATAATACGTAATGCCTCACGTACCTCCACCACACTTACATTCTGCTCTTCACTCCTAAAAGATGGTATACCTCCCTGGCCAGTGCATGAAATTACTGCCTCCCTTTCTTCCTCAACATTTAAAAGTTCCTCAAAATATCCTTGCCATCTACCTAATACCTCCCTCTCCCCATCTACTAACTCCCCTACTCTGTTTTTAACTGACAAATCCATACTTTCCCTAGGCTTTCTTAACTTGTTTAACTTACTCCATTTTTTTTTTTTTTTTTTTTTTTTTCATTAAAATTTCTTGACAGTGCCCCCTCAAGGAAGGTTCCATGATGTTGGTGAGGGGCTCTTGATTTAGGGAATTGGAGCTGTGCTCCAGTTCCCCGAATTAAGCCTGAATACCTTCCACATCCCCCCACCAGGCACTGTATAATCCTCCGGGTTTAGCGCTTCCCCCTTGATTATAATAATAATAATCTTGACAGTGCCTCTCCCACTCTTTCATCTGCTCTCCTTTTGCACTCTCTCACCACTCTCTTCACCTTTCTTTTACTCTCCATATACTCTGCTCTTCTTATAACACTTCTGCTTTGTAAAAACCTCTCGTAAGCTACCTTTTTCTCTTTTATCACACCCTTTACTTCATCATTCCACCAATCACTCCTCTTTCCTCCTGCCCACACCCTCCTATGACCACAAACTTCTGCCCCACATTCTAATACTTCATTTTTAAAACTATTCCAACCCTCTTCAACCCCCCCACTACTCATCTTTGCACTAGCCCACCTTTCTGCCAATAGTTGCTTATATCTCGGCCGAACTTCCTCCTCCCTTAGTTTATACACTTTCACCTCCCTCTTACTTGTTGTTGCCACCTTCCTCTTTTCCCATCTACCTCTTACTCTAACTGTAGCTACAACTAAATAATGATCCAATATATCAGTTGCCCCTCTATAAACATGTACATCCTGGAGCCTACCCATCAACCTTTTATCCACCAATACATAATCTAACAAACTACTTTCATTACGTGCTACATCATACCTTGTATATTTATTTATCCTCTTTTTCATAAAATATGTATTACTTATTACCAAATTTCTTTCTACACATAGCTCAAATTAAAGGCTCCCCATTTACATTTACCCCTGGCACCCCAAATTTACCTACTACTCCCTCCATAACATTTTTACCCACTTTAGCATTGAAATCCCCAACCACCATTACTCTCACACTTGATTCAAAACTCCCCACGCATTCACTCAACATTTCCCAGAATCTCTCTCTCTCCTCTACACTTCTCTCTTCTCCAGGTGCATATACGCTTACTATAACCCACTTTTCACATCCAATCTTTATTTTACTCCACATAATCCTTGAATTTATACATTTGTAGTCCCTCTTTTCCTGCCATTGCTTATCCTTCAACATTATTGCTACTCCTTCTTTAGCTCTAACTCTATTTGAAACCCCTGACCTAATCCCATTTATTCCTCTCCATTGAAACTCTCCCACCCCCTTCAGCTTTGTTTCACTTAAAGCCAGGACATCCAGTTTCTTCTCATTCATAACATCCACTATCATCTCTTTCTTATCATTTGCACAACATCCACGCACATTCAGACTTCCCACTTTGACAATTTTCATCTTATTCTTTTTAGTAATCTTTACAGGAAAAGGGGTTACTAGCCCATTGTTCCCGGCATTTTAGTTGACTTTTACAACACGCATGGCTTACGGAGGAAAGATTCTTATTCCACTTCCCCATGGATATAAAAGGAAAAGTAATAAGACCAAGAACTATTAAGATAAAATCAAAGAAAACTCAGATGAGTGTGTATAAATAAACGTGTACATGTATGTGTAGTGTGACCTAAGTGTAAGTAGAAGTAGCAAGACATGCCTGTAATCTTGCATATTTATGAGACAGACAAAAGACACCAGCAATCCTACCATCATGTAAAACAATTACAGGCTTTCGTTTTACACTCACTTGGCAGGACGGTAGTACCTCCCTGGGTGGTTGCTGTCTACCAACCTACTACACTTACCCATTAATAATGTAATAGGGATCAAGTCCATAAAAATATTCAAGTACAGTACGTTGTATGATCCTTGGGTTTAATGAAACAGTTAAGAAAAACTCCGTAGAGTTTACCGTGTTGGGACCCTTCAAGGAGGGAGTCTTGGTGCATGTGAGGGGCTCTTGATCCAAGGAATTTAAACTACCCTTCCCCGTGGATCGGTCCTGACTAATTCCCATTCTCCATGCGTTGTATGATTCCTACGGATTTAGAGCTTCTAATCACCTGTTTGTTTAATTCCTTTGTTTGTTTCCAGCGTTCTCTGTTACACCATCATTCGCCATTTCTTCCCTTTTTGTCCCCTTGCCCCTCATTCTCCCTCTCCTCGTTTTCCTTTCAAACACTTCCTCCTCTTCCTTCTTTGTCTTTCTCCCTCTCATTTCTCTATTCCTCATTTTTCTCCTCTTATGTCTTAACCATGTACTTCATTCTCTCTGGATTACCTCCGTTTTCTTTTCTTCTCCCTTCCTAGCTATCCTTCTCTCATTTAGCGTTTTCCTCATCTAAACAATCCCCCATTTTCTTTCTCTTTGTCATCCTCCCGACCCACTTCTCTTCATCCTTATGAAAAATATTCACATATTTCAGCCTGTACATTATGTGCGTCTTGACATGAACTTAATTAACTAGAGATAATATGATTTAATAATGAGTTAGTGTAGCTTCATTAACATTTATTTATTCTTAATTAGCGTTTACCAGTTTCGATATCGGCTAATTATGATGGTATCGGTATCGGCAAAATGTCTGATATCGTCCCATCCTTATTCATAATTATTTAAATATTCAATGCCTGTGAGTAACCATAATAATAAACCCTTTGTATAAAAAGTGGCGCAAAATGCTATTACGTTCCATGGTTCTCATATCAATGAGGTCAGGTTAGACTTCACATTGTAGTCAATGAGGATTATAATATAACTGTATGACCCACAAGGGTCATAGAGTCAACAAGGAATGGAACCTGACGAACTCAGGAACACTTAGGATTACTATAATCTATAGTAAAACACTGTTGAAACCCCCACCACCGTATATTATCTTTTAACTTCAAACTGACACCCAGGGTTTATATACCGATTCCTCTTAGTCATAAGAGAAGAAAACAAACACCACTTCCCCCCCCCCCCCACACACACTGTTTCTTAGTTAAACACACCACTGTAATCGAGGAAAATATTGATTTCATAATGTGATTAAAACAAAAATAATACATAAGGCCTGGTCATGGACTGCTGACCCCTGGAACCCCCTCCAGGTATCCATAATTAATGTTAGTTTTAGATCATATTTATTATTATAATCAAAAAGAAGGGCTAAACCACAAGGGTTATACAGCGTCAGATTTATTAAATGGTCTTCGCTGGCGTGCCTCAGGGTAGGGAAAAAAGGAGATTTAATATAGTATGGGTGTCGAAGGTGCCGCCCTAGAAAATCGGCATTTTTTCCATTACGGCTTCATAATCTCCCTACAAGAACATAAGAAAGAAGGAACACTGCAGCAGGCATACTGGCCCATGCGGGGCAGGGCCATGTCAACCCCCGGCTTAGACCACTGGCGCACCCAGTCAGGTCACCTCCACTTAAGGAAGGAGCACGGCATCTGACCCAGTAGCACCAGCTAGTCAGGTCTAACTCACACCCACCCACACCCACTCATGTATTTATCTAACCTATTTTTAAAACTACAACGAGACTCAGCAAGTGATATAAATTGTTTTTAGACTACAATATGGTAAGTTCAATAAGACGGCTTAGCTCTCAGTTTGGATTATAATAATAATCATCAATAAGACGGTCACATAATTATTGTACCAGCTAACCTTACTAACAGTCACAAATGCCACCTACCGGGAGAGTTCACCGCGCTAATGGACACGACCAGGTAACATTACTATTTATTTAGGCATATTTATAAACGTACTAGTAGACGAGAGTGCCCCAAGATGTGCTAGGCATTGTACACTTATAAGTCTTGCCAAATATGCACTGTACGATTTCAATTCTGTAGTTATATGGAATATAAAATCTCTATAATTTGTGGTCTTCAATGTCTTCTCCACCCGGACACAATTCCTTACAACAGGGAGCCATCAAGCCGTTATATTAAATTCCACTCACCGCATCATCAGTCCGCGAGATATCTGTCGGACACAAAAATCTGTCTTCCCTCGGAACTTTAAATTTCGGGGGCGTTAAATTGGATCATGGAAAGCGAAAATGCACCATCATGGAGGATCTGCGTTTATGGCCTCATAGATCTTCCCAGTAAACGCCTGGATTATCTTGCTCTTCCTGGGATGAAAATAAACTGCTGGATCAGTTGATTCTGGGATTTAGACACTGTGATTGGGTGTATAATATCAATTTATATACGTGTAAGTAATAGGTAATAAGTTACTAAATGCTGTAAAGAGTTTTTATGAGGATAAACCCCTTAAGGAAGGTTCCTTGATGTTGGTGAGGGGCTCTTGATTTAGGGAATTGGATCTGTGCTCCAGTTCCCCGAATTAAGCCTGAATGCCTTCCACATCCCCCCCCCTCAGGCGCTGTATAATCCTCCGGGTTTAGCGCTTCCCCTTGATTATAATATAATATGAGGATAATGAGGCTCAGGTTAGGGTGTGTAGAAGAGAGGGAGAATACTTCCCAGTAGAAGTAGGTCTTAGACAGGGATATGTAATGTCACCATGGTTGTTTAATATACTCATGGATGGAGTTGTAAAAGAAGTAAATGCTAGGGTGTTCGGGAGAGGGGTGGGATTAAATTATGAGGAAATCAAATACAAAATGGAAGTTGACACAGTTACTTTGCTGATGATTCCCTGGTGAGGGACTCTTGATCTAGGGAACTGGATCTGTGCTCTGGTTCCCTGAATTGACCCTGAATACCTTCCATATCCCCCCCCCACATGCGTTGTATAATCCTACGGCTTTAGCGCTACCCCATATTTATAATAATAAAGTGCTGATGATACTGTGCTTTTGGGAGATTCTAAAGAAAAGTTGCGAAGGTTAGTGGACAAGTTTGGGAGTGTGTGTAAATGTAGAAAGTTGAAAGTGAACATAGATAAGAGTAAGATGATGAGGGTATCAAACGATTTAATTAAAGAAAAATTGGATATCACATTGGAGTGAGGGAGTATGGAAAAAGTGAATGTTTTCAGATATTTGAGAGTTAACTTTTCAGCGGAGGGGTTTATGAAGGATGAGGTTAACCATAGAATTGATAAAGGAAAAAAGGCGAGTGGTGCGTTGAGGTATATGTGGAGACAAAGAAGGGAATGTACAAGAGTATAGTGGTACCAACACTCGTATATAGGTGTGAAACATGGGTTGTAAATGCTGGGTCAAGGTGGCGGCTGAAGGTAGTGGAGATGTCGTGTATAAGGGCAATGTGTGATGTAAATATACAGACAATTTGTAGTGTGGAAATTATGAGGTGTGGAGTAACTAAAAGTATTAGTCAGAGAGGTTAAGAGGGGATCTGGAGATGGTTTGGTCATTTAGAGAGCCTATAAATCTGTGGGGGAAGAAGGCGGGGTAGGGATCGTCCCCGAAAAAGTTGGAGGGAGGGGTAAAGAAGGTTTTGTGGGCGAGGGGATGGGGCTTCCAGAAAGGGTGCGTGAGCGTGTTCGATGGGAGTGAATGGAGACGAATGGTTTTTGGGACCTAACGAGCTGTTGGAATGTGAGCAGGGTAATATTTTGTGAAGGGATTCAGAGAAACCGGTTAGCCGGACTTGAGTCCTGTAAATAGGAAGCACATTGCCTGCACTTTAAAGGAGGGGTTTGAGATATTAATAGTTTGGAGGGACGTCTAAGCAGTCGTATCTGAGCGCCTCTGCAAAGACGGTGATTATGTACGAGTGACGGTGAAAGTGTTGAATGATTAAAGTTTGTTCTCTTTCTTTTTGGGTACCTCCTCGGTGGGAAACGGCCGACTTATATATATATATATATATATATATATATATATATATATATATATATATATATATATATATATATATATATATATATATATATATATATATATATATATATATATATATATATATATATATATATATATATATATATATATATATATATATATATATATATATATATATATATATATATATATATATATATATATATCTATATATCTATATATATATATAAAGAAACTTGACTCAAAGAAACGCAGTCATCATGGCTCAAAATGAACTGAACTACAACATTCCCAATTACCCTCTAGGACTCGAGTCCTGCTAACATGTAGATCATATTCAGCACTCTATATCAAGCAAGTCATAATACCAAATATGGTCATTTACTTCCAGTATAACGTTGTATATGATGTTAATTTACCTCATGTTCAACAATATTCAGTGTACATCGTTACCCTCCAGGGAAGTTCCTTGATACCGGTCAGAGGATCTGGATTCAAAAATTAAATTTATCCCCAGTTTCTTTGGATCGAACCTGATTACCTTCTATTTCCCAGGCGCTGCATGATCCCCATGACAGCCACACACACAGCTAGATAGATGATTGCAAAAAAATATGACTCAGATTGCAGCTTTAAATCATATCTGAATGAATTGAAAAAGGAAGTAATATATGATGAGATTTTGGCGAGTTGCCAGAGAGCAGAAAGTTGTTCAGCTGAAGTCTGGCAACGTGTGTGCCAAGTGTTACCTTTTTTGTGTAAAAAAAAATCTTATTGAACATGTTTAATTACTTTCAGTAAAAATAAAAAAGAGGAAATAGTTCATGGTTCTGAACCGTCGCTTTAATTTCAGTATTTAGTTGTAGCTTCTTTCTTCCTTTTGGTCATGCCAAGAAATATTTTATCATTGTTCTCGTTTATTTTTATATATGGTTATCGTGTGTCTGCTCCTGTCACCAACGAGGGAATTTTCAAATGTTTAAAATTTTCTTCCGACTCACATTTCTTAGGTCTGGCACATGACGGAATGAAGAAAATATAATATAGATCGTGTTTGTGTGTATAGCGTGTGTTTATAGTGTATAGTTGTACTCACCTAGTTGTGGTTGCAGGGGTCGATTCACAGCTTCTGGCCCCGCCTCTTCACTGGTCGCTACTGGGTAACTCTCCCTGCTCCATGAGCTTTATCATACCTCTTCTTAAAACTCTGTATAGTTCCTGCCTCCACTACATTATTTGCCATATTATTCCACTTCCTGACAACTCTATGACTGAAGAAATACTTCCTAACGTCTCTTTGACTCATCTGAGTCGTCAGCTTCCAATTGTGACCCCTTGTTTCTGTGTCCCATCTGTGTGTACTCACCTAATTGTGGTTGCAGGGTCGAGACTCAGCTCCTGACCCCGCCTCTTCACTGATCGCTGTTAGGTCATCTTTATGTGTGCGCCTTGAGCTTTGTCATACCTCGTCTTAAAGGATGCTTTCAATCATCATTACAGGATGCTATCATTCTTCACCTACAGGATGCTGTCAGTCATCACTAAGGGATGCTGTCATTCATCACTACAGGATAATGTTATTCATCACTACAGGATGCTGTCAGTCATCACTACAGGATGCTGTCAATCATCACTACAGGATGCTGTCAGTCATCACTACAGGATGCTGTCAGTCATCACTACAGGATGCTGTCAGTCATCACTACAGGATGCTGTCAATCATCACTACAGGATGCTGTCAGTCATCACTACAGGATGCTGTCAGTCATCACTACAAGATGCTGTCAGTCATCACTACAGGATGCTGTCAGTCATCACTACAAGATGCTGTCAGTCATCACTACAGGATGCTGTCAGTCATCACTACAGGATGCTGTCAGTCATCACTACAGGATGCTGTCAGTCATCACTACAAGATGCTGTCAGTCATCACTACAGGATGCTGTCAGTCATCAATACAGGATGCTGTCAGTCATCACTACAGGATGCTGTCAGTCATCACTACAGGATGCTGTCAGTCATCACTACAGGATGCTGTCAGTCATCACTACAGGATGCTGTCAGTCATCACTACAGGATGCTGTCAGTCATCACTACAGGATGCTGTCAGTCATCACTACAGGATGCTGTCAGTCATCACTACAGGATGCTGTCAGTCATCACTACAGGATGCTGTCAGTCATCACTACAGGATGCTGTCAGTCATCACTACAGGATGCTGTCAGTCATCACTACAGGATGCTGTCAGTCATCACTTGCATCACTGGAGTAACCAAAGCACTTCTAGTTTCCTTCATTATTAGCTTCACTACATTACTATTAAAGAACCTTGAAGTAATATACTGTAGTTAAGACCTTGAAGTAATATAATATATTTAAGACCTTGAAGTACTAGAATATATTAAAGAACTTGAAGTACTATAATATAGTTAAGACACTGAAGGAGTGAAATCCTTGAGTGTGTCTAACTGTAAGTGTATAGTCTAAAGTGAAGCACTTCAGAGACTTACTATAACAGTACTAAATATCTTCTGCTCTTCGAGGGTAAGAAACACTGAAGGAGGGAACTCCTTCAGTGTGACTAACTATATTTTAAGTGTATAGTCTAAAGTGAAGTACCTCAGAGACTTACTATAACAGTACCAAATATCTTCTGCTCTTTGAGGGTAAGAAACCGTCCTCCAAAGATATTATCTTTAGTTGAAGACAAAGTGAAAGTCCAGAAGAACATCTTGAAACACAAGAGTCGCCAGCTGGAAGACCTCAATATGAAGAAATACGAGGAGAACATGCTGGTGGTCCTCGGATGTGAAAGAAATTACGTAGGCAGAGAAAGCTTTGAAAGCTTCTTGAAGGAAAATATTCTTATTTCCAAAGATCCTGAAGATTTTGTTTTCCGGGTGGAATTAATTAAACTATATGCAAAATACGCAGCCGAGGCAGGACTACGACTTGCTAATTCTATGGACTGTGGAAAACACTTAAGCACTTCTGGCATAGGCATCAAGAGAATGAGTGCCAGGTTAAACTTTGAGTATACCTATCAAGGAATGAGATGGATTGATACTTCTGGTAAAACTATTTATGAACGTAGTGTTAAGAGAAAAAAGCCTCTATTGGATGAAATTTCCCGAAAAAAACAAAAACTAGTAGACAGCAAAAAGGAGAAGGAACAGGAAAAAACTAAAAGAGAAGAAAAAAGAATGGAGAAGGAAGGTGAGGAAGATTCAGGCAGTGACAAGGAACTGCCACCTTCCACAACTGAACCAGAAGTACAGACTGATGAGGAATCTAACAAAGTCACAAGTCAGGAAACTACTACTGACAATGATTCTCTTATAAGTAATTACATAAACAACTTTATAGTTTCTACTGGAGCAGCAGCTGAGTCAGAAGAACAACGAGAACAGGAGACCTTCATTCAGGGGCTTCTCTTCCCTGACAAACCACCAAAAGAACAGCAAGAACAGGAGACCTTCATTCAGGGGCTTCTCTTCCCTGACAAACCACCAAAAGAACAGCAAGAACAGGAGACCTTCATTGAGGAGCTTCTTTTCCCTGACAAACCACCAAATCCTGTAGAAGAAACAACTCCACTTGTCAAATTTGACACAAAGCCAGAGTTTGTA
The DNA here is from genome assembly GCF_038502225.1 of Cherax quadricarinatus. NCBI lineage: Eukaryota > Metazoa > Arthropoda > Malacostraca > Decapoda > Parastacidae > Cherax > Cherax quadricarinatus. The sequence continues at coordinate 16,770,422 of NC_091300.1, forward strand.
CAGGAAACCCAAGATTATGATTTCGACCTGGATGCTCTCTTTCATTGAATCAATCCTTCTGGGCCGCCATCACTTGTAGTAACCAAGCAAGAACTACATCCACTGAAGAAGACCACAAAAAATATATGAGGATATTTTCACAATTGAAAACTTTATTTTTAAAATTTTTTAAGAAGATATTATTATTATTTTTTTAAATGAAAGGACTGATTTTAGTTGAGGTGATAGTATAATAATTATATAATGGAGTCTGTCTGTGTGAATAGTCCAGGTTAAGTACTTTAAAAAATAATAATGACAATATTGGTATGGTGAGGCATAGTAGTGATGAGGATAATGATAGGAGGGTAGTGATGAGGATAGTGATGATAGTGATGAAGATAGTGATGAGGGTGATGACCAGGATAGTGATGAAGGTAGTGATAAGTGTAGTGATGAATATAGTGATGAGGGTAGTGATGAGGATAGTGATAAGGGTAGTGATGAGGGTAGTGATGAAGGTAGTGATAAGGGTAGTGATGAGGATAGTGATGAATATAGTGATGAGGGTAATGAGGATAGTGATGTATGGTGACATGTATGGTAGTGATGTATGGTGACATGTATAGTAGTGTTGTATGGTGACATGTATGGTAGTGCTGTATGGTGAAATGTATGGTAGTGTTGTATGGTTACATGTATGATAGTGATGTATGGTAGTATTGTATGGTGACATGTATAGTAGTGTTGTATGGTGACATGTATGGTAGTGTGACCATGGCGTAATAGGGCACAAAATGTGTGCTAAAGGAATAACAGGAAAAGTTGGTAGATGGATCTATAATTTCCTCACAAACAGAACACAAAGAGTAGTAGTCAACAGAGTAAAGTCCGAGGCAGCTACGGTGAAAAGCTCTGTTCCACAAGGCACAGTACTCGCTCCCATCTTGTTTCTCATCCTCATATCTGACATAGACAAGGATGTCAGCCACAGCACCGTGTCTTCCTTTGCAGATGACACCCGAATCTGCATGACAGTGTCTTCCATTGCAGACACTGCAAGGCTCCAGGCGGACATCAACCAAATCTTTCAGTGGGCTGCAGAAAACAATATGAAGTTCAACGATGAGAAATTTCAATTACTCAGATATGGTAAACACGAGGAAATTAAAACTTCATCAGAGTACAAAACTAATTCTGGCCACAAAATAGAGCGAAACACCAACGTCAAAGACCTGGGAGTGATCATGTCGGAGGATCTCACCTTCAAGGACCATAACATTGTATCAATCGCATCTGCTAGAAAAATGACAGGATGGATAATGAGAACCTTCAAAACTAGGGATGCCAAGCCAATGATGACACTCTTCAGGTCGCTTGTTCTATCTAGGCTGGAATATTGCTGCACACTAACAGCACCTTTCAAGGCAGGTGAAATTGCTGACCTAGAAAATGTACAGAGAACCTTCACGGCGCGCATAACAGAAATAAAACACCTCAGTTACTGGGAGCGCTTGAAGTTCCTGAACCTGTATTCCCTGGAACGCAGGCGGGAGAGATACATGATTATATACACCTGGAAAATCCTAGAGGGACTAGTACCAAACTTGCACACGAAAATCACTCACAACGAAAGCAAAAGACTTGGCAAACGATGCAACATCCCCCCAGTGAAAAGCAGGGGTGTCACTAGCACGTTAAGAGACCATACAATAAGTGTCAGGGGCCCGAGACTGTTCAGCTGCCTCCCAGCATACATAAGGGGGATTACCAACAGACCCCTGGCAGTCTTCAAGCTGGCACTGGACAAGCACCTAAAGTTGGTACCTGACCAGCCGGGCTGTGGCTCATACGTTGGTTTGCGTGCAGCCAGCAGTAACAGCCTGGTTGATCAGGCTCTGATCCACCAGGAAGCCTGGTCACAGACCGGGCCGCGGGGGCGTTGACCCCCGGAACTCTCTCCAGGTAAACTCCAGGTATGTATGGTTCCTGCTTCCACTACATCACTTGCTAGACTATTCCACTGTGTGTGTACTCACCTATTTGTGGTTGCAGGGGTCGAGTCCTAGCTCCTGGCCCCGCCTCTTCACCGGTTGCTACTAGGCCCTCTCTCTCCCCGCTCCATGAGCTTTATCAAACCTCGTCTTAAAACTGTGTATGGTTCCTGCCTCCACTACGTCATTTTCTAGGCTATTCCACTGCCTTACAACTCTATGACTGAAGAAATACTTCCTACTATCTCTCTGACTCATTTGTGTCTTCAACTTCCAATTGTGGCCTCTTGTTTCTGTGTCCCCTCCCTGGAACATCCTGTCCTTGTCCACCTTGTCTATTCCACGCAGTATTTTATATGTCGTTATCATGTCTCCCCTGACCCTCCTGTCCTCCAGTGTGGTCAGGCCGATTTCCCTTAATCTTTCTTCATAGGACATTCCCCTTAGCTCTGGAACTAACCTTGTTGCAAACCTTTGTACTTTCTCTAGTTTCTTGACGTGCTTTATCAAGTGCGGGTTCCAAACAGGTGCTGCATACTCCAGTATGGGCCTGACATACACGGTGTACAGTGTCTTGAATGATTCCTTGCTAAGGTATCGGAATGCTGTTCTCAGGTTTGCCAGGCGCCCATATGCTGCAGCAGTTATCTGATTGATGTGTGCTTCCGGAGACATGCTCGGTGTTATACTCACCCCAAGATCTTTCTCCTTGAGTGAGGTTTGCAGTCTTTGTCCACCTAGCCTATACTCTGTCTGCGGTCTTCTGTGCCCTTCCCCTATCTTCATGACTTTGCATTTGGCAGGATTAAATTCGAGAAGCCATTTGCTGGACCAGGTGTCCAGTCTGTCCAGGTCTCTTTGAAGTCCTGCCTGGTCCTCATCAGATTTAATTCTCCTCATTAACTTCACATCATCTGCAAACAGGGACACTTCTGAGTCTAACCCTTCCGTCATGTCGTTCACATATACCAAAAATAGCACTGGTCCTAAGACCGACCCCTGTGGGACCCCGCTCGTCACAGGTGCCCACTGTGATACGTCATTACGTACCATGACTCGTTGTTGCCTCCCTGTCAGGTATTCTCTGATCCATTGCAGTGCCCTTCCTGTTATATGCGCCTGATGCTCTAGCTTCTGCACTAATCTCTTGTGAGGAACTGTGTCAAAGGCCTTCTTGCAGTCCAAGAAGATGCAATCAACCCACCCCTCTCTCTCTTGTCTTACTTCTGTTATTTTATCATAAAACTCCAGAAGGTTTGTGACACAGGATTTGCCTTCCGTGAATCCGTGCTGGTTGGCATTTATACTCCTGTTCCGTTCCAGGTGCTCCACCACTCTCCTCCTGATAATCTTCTCCATAATTTTGCATACTATACACGTCAATGACACAGGTCTATAGTTTAGTGCCTCTTTTCTGTCTCCTTTTTTGAAAATGGGAACTACATTTGCTGTCTTCCATACCTCAGGTAGTTGCCCAGTTTCCAGGGATGTGTTGAAGATTGTGGTAAGTGGTACACACAACATATCTGCTCCCTCTCTAAGGACCCATGGAGAGATGTTGTCCGGTCCCATTGCCTTTGAGGTATCGATGTCCCTTAGCAGTTTCTTTACCTCCTCCTCATCTGTATGTATGTCGTCCAACACTTGTTGGTGTATTCCTTGTTGGTGTCCCCATCTGGTCTGTCCCCCCAGAGTCCTTCCTGTCTCTACTGTAAATACTTCCTTAAATCTCGTGTTGAGCTCCTCACATACCTCTTGATCGTTTCTTGTGAGTTCCCCACCTTCTTTCCTCAGCCTTATCACCTGGTCCTTGACTGTTGTCTTCTTCCTAATGTGGCTATACAGCAGTTTCGGGTCAGATTTGACTTTCGATGCTATGTCGTTTTCATACTGTCTCTGGGCCTCCCTCCTTATCTGTGCATACTCGTTTCTGGCTCTTCTACTAATCTCCTTGTTTTCCTGGGTCCTATGCCTCCTGTACCTTTTCCATTCTCTGTTGCACTTAGCTTTTGCCTCCCTACACCTTCGGGTAAACCAAGGACTCGTCTTGGTCTTCCTATTATTTCTGTTTCCCTTGGGAACAAAACTTTCCTCTGCCTCCTTGCACTTTGTTGCCACATATTCCATCATCTCGTTTACTGATTTTCCTACCATTTCTCTGTCCCACTGAACCTCCTGCAGGAAGTTTCTCATACCTGTGTAGTCCCCCCTTTTGTAGTTTGGCCTGTCCCCTTCAGTTCCTGTTCCCTTCTCCACTTGTAACTCTACTATATAGTCAAAACTCAGAACCACATGATCGCTAGCTC
>NC_091300.1:16779700-16827200 GCF_038502225.1 Cherax quadricarinatus
TCTGTGGTCTTCTTCAAAGGTAATATATTTGAGGGATTACGTATTAATAATACGTAACACAGGAGAGTTCTTGATCTGAGAACTTTAACAACCATATTTTGAAGGTAGAGCTGAGATGTTAGTGATTATGAACATTAATAAACTAGTTTTGTGACGCACACGCTTATTGAACTGATTTACCTGTGCGTGCGTGCGTGTGTGGGCATGTGTGCGTTCTCAAGAGGTAGGTGCTTAGGAACTAGCCAGTATTGCCTCGCTTGATAACTACACTGAAGCTAGCACACTGGTTGCTGGGGGTTCCTTGGTCTGCCAAGGAAGCCCCCAGCCATGAGCCAAGGGTTGCCAAAGCTACTGTGACGAAGCTTTACCTGTGTACAAGGTGACTATAACACCGCTATTTGATCCACTGCCAGAGAAGACTGAGCCATTGTAGAAGTACATGTGAAGTCAACACTACTCATAGTAGCATGACTCCATCTGGATGCTTTTGGTTATTGGGTCTGTTTAATTGTACTTTTCTGTGTACTGGACGGTGTGGGCTGTGACAAGGACTCTTGATATTGTTAACCTCTCTGTGCTTTGTATTCTTTCCTTCTTAGGGGAAGAGAACACAACTTTGTAGTACCCACAGTCATTGGCCAGGCTTCAAACACCTTTTACTGTACAGCAATAAAGGAATGGAACAGACTGCCTGCACATGTCAAAGCCAGTCATAGCATGAACCAGTTCAAGAAGAGTGCCAAAAGGTGTCTGATGAATGTAGCTACAGAAAGGGAGGGGAATGATTTTCTATTTTTTAGCTAACATACGTGTAAATTTTACCTTATTCCTAGTAATGACCCTCGTATTGTAGATAGTCTTAATGACCCTCGTGTAGTAGATAGTCTTTTTAGTATGATAATAAGATGTTATCTTCATTATAGAATAAAATATTATAACCTTTATATTATAATAATAAGGTAAAAGGACCCCAATGGAAATAAGTCACTGTCTGACTTTTTTGGGTTATCCTAGGTTCTTTACACATATGCTGCTATGTATGATAATTCTATGTAACTATTTGTGTATACCTGAATAAACTTACTTACTCTGATCAACGGCAGACGAGACTATGGCCATTAAATCAGCCTGAAGATATAATGCCGCAGATTTTCCTGGTTTCGGTGAGGGACTGCAACTAAGAGTTTCCCTCGTGTGAATAACCTCACGCCAGCATCCAAGAAGTTATTAGGGAAAGTCAATAAAAAATCTTCAGCATCAACCACTCTAGCAGCTAAGAGACAATCTGTCCTTCCTCTGGGCTCTCGAAGTTAGGATCATGGATAAAAACAGTCTGAAGCACTCTGCAACAGACAAGAGAAGGAATTCAGACAATACTGTCTGTTACCTTGCATCCTAGGTCCTCCCAACCTATTCGTAGTCTTCTGGAAAAAAGTGAAAGCTTTTATAGCTATCGACATTAAGAGACTTTTTCTGCTCACTAAATCTCAGGCTGTCGAAGGAGGATACACAGCTAAGGAAATAAAATCAAAGTTTACGTCTGTAGTATGCATTACACCTTTTTAAAGTGACTGTTATAGTGGACGAGTCTCTCTCCCGAGCCTCTCACATTTTCCCGGAAACCAGACGACTTTTCCACTGAGTATGTTCATAAAAGGAAACCAAAAAAAGTCCTCTCATTTCAATTTTAATACAGCAACGCTTAATGACTGCAAAGCTCTCGAGTTTTATTCATTACGCGTCATCATAAATTAATTTCGGATAATTATACGAGATCCCCAAAATAATAGTGTTTGAGGTTGTAAGTTGGAGTTAGTGGTCGTTCATGGCTTGAACTTTGAGTAGACCATGGCTAGTACACTGCCAGCAGTAATATACTAGCACTTCACCATTAGTTTGCATCAACCCAGTAACCTATGAAGCTAACGGCCGCCTGGCAAATCTCAACAGCGTCTTTCTGGTACTTCATACAACAAATCAGGCTCATCTTCGAGCAAGCAACACTAGCATGGAACCCACACCTAAGAAAGCATGTTAAGGTTAACCTTAAGAAAGTGCAGAAGTCCGCAACAAAGCTTGTTCCTGAGTTAAGGGGCATGAGTTATAAAGAGAGGCTAATGGAATTTAATCTGACGACAATGGACGATATCAGAAACAGGGGAGATATAACTGCATACAAAATTTCTCCGAATTGATAGGGTAAACAAGACTAGACTGTTTGAGGGGAGAGAAACGTTAACCCGGGTACACAGCTGTAAACTAAGGACAAATAACTCACAGGGATGTTAGGAAGTATTTCTTCAGTCTCAGGGTGGTTGGAAAATGGAATGACCTCGGTGAAGTGGAGACAGGCAGGTTTCATACATAGCTTTAAGAGCCAGTACGATAAGGCCCACAAGGATAGGAAGGAGTGAATTTGGCAAACGGCAAATTGAGAGGCAAGAGCGCGAGCGCGCACACTCATACACACACAACCATGATACTCACAATATCTAGTGACTTGTGAAATTTTATTTCCTCTGGTTGAATTAAAATTATGAGAACTGCCTTGCTCCAGCAGCTTCAAGAAGCAAACTGTTAACAGTTTATAACTTAATGCTGCCTTTGCTGTACAGCTTCCTGTTATTTACCGTCTTTACTGTTGTACAGCTTCCTGTTTAGTTGCTTGACTGTTGCACAGCTTCCTGTTTCGTGTTGTATGGCTTCGCGTTGCCTGTTGTATAGTTTTCTGTTATTTGCATGTTGTAATTTCCAGTTTTTGTAGTAGTTTCTTGTTGTCCGTGTTCTATACCTTTTTTATGCATATTTTTTTGTACAGCTCGGCTTACACACTGAGCTGTTATCCTGCCTCAACTCTTATACAGTGAGCTGTTATCCTGCCTCAACTCTTATACAGTGAGCTGTTATCCTGCCTCAACTCTTATACAGTGAGCTGTTATCCTGCCTCAACTCTTATACAGTGAGCTGTTATCCTGCCTCAACTCTTATACAGTGAGCTGTTATCCTGCCTCAACTCTTATACAGTGAGCTGTTATCCTGCCTCAACTCTTACACACTGAGCTGTTATCCTGCCTCAACTCTTATACAGTGAGCTGTTATCCTGCCTCAACTCTTATACAGTGAGCTGTTATCCTGCCTCAACTCTTACACACTGAGCTGTTATCCTGCCTCAACTCTTACACACTGAGCTGTTATCCTGCCTCAACTCTTATACAGTGAGCTGTTATCCTGCCTCAACTCTTATACAGTGAGCTGTTATCCTGCCTCAACTCTTATACAGTGAGCTGTTATCCTGCCTCAACTCTTACACACTGAGCTGTTATCCTGCCTCAACTCTTATACAGTGAGCTGTTATCCTGCCTCAACTCTTATACAGTGAGCTGTTATCCTGCCTCAACTCTTATACAGTGAGCTGTTATCCTGCCTCAACTCTTATACAGTGAGCTGTTATCCTGCCTCAACTCTTATACAGTGAGCTGTTATCCTGCCTCAACTCTTATACAGTGAGCTGTTATCCTGCCTCAATTCATATACAGTGAGCTGTTATCCTGCCTCAACTCTTATACAGTGAGCTGTTATCCTGCCTCAACTCATATACAGTGAGCTGTTATCCTGCCTCAACTCTTATACAGTGAGCTGTTATCCTGCCTCAACTCTTATACAGTGAGCTGTTATCCTGCCTCAACTCTTATACAGTGAGCTGTTATCCTGCCTCAACTCTTATACAGTGAGCTGTTATCCTGCCTCAACTCTTATACAGTGAGCTGTTATCCTGCCTCAACTCTTATACAGTGAGCTGTTATCCTGCCTCAGCTCATATACAGTGAGCTGTTATCCTGTCTCAACTCATATACAGTGAGCTGTTATCCTGCCTCAACTCTTATACAGTGAGCTGTTATCCTGCCTCAACTCTTATACAGTGAGCTGTTATCCTGCCTCAACTCTTATACAGTGAGCTGTTATCCTGCCTCAGCTCATATACAGTGAGCTGTTATCCTGTCTCAACTCATATACAGTGAGCTGTTATCCTGCCTCAACTCTTATACAGTGAGCTGTTATCCTGCCTCAACTCATATACAGTGAGCTGTTATCCTGCCTCAACTCTTATACAGTGAGCTGTTATCCTGCCTCAACTCTTATACAGTGAGCTGTTATCCTGCCTCAACTCTTATACAGTGAGCTGTTATCCTGCCTCAGCTCATATACAGTGAGCTGTTATCCTGCCTCAATTCATATACAGTGAGCTGTTATCCTGCCTCAACTCTTATACAGTGAGCTGTTATCCTGCCTCAACTCTTATACAGTGAGCTGTTATCCTGCCTCAACTCATATACAGTGAGCTGTTATCCTGCCTCAACTCTTATACAGTGAGCTGTTATCCTGCCTCAACTCATATACAGTGAGCTGTTATCCTGCCTCAATTCATATACAGTGAGCTGTTATCCTGCCTCAACTCTTATACAGTGAGCTGTTATCCTGCCTCAACTCTTATACAGTGAGCTGTTATCCTGCCTCAACTCATATACAGTGAGCTGTTATCCTGCCTCAACTCATATACAGTGAGCTGTTATCCTGCCTCAACTCTTATACAGTGAGCTGTTATCCTGCCTCAACTCTTATACAGTGAGCTGTTATCCTGCCTCAACTCTTATACAGTGAGCTGTTATCCTGCCTCAACTCTTATACAGTGAGCTGTTATCCTGCCTCAGCTCATATACAGTGAGCTGTTATCCTGCCTCAACTCTTATACAGTGAGCTGTTATCTTGCCTCAACTCATATACAGTGAGCTGTTATCCTGCCTCAACTCTTATACAGTGAGCTGTTATCCTGTATCAGCTCATATACAGTGAGCTGTTATCCTGCCTCAGCTCATATACAGTGAGCTGTTATCCTGCCTCAGCTCATATACAGTGAGCTGTTATCCTGCCTCAGCTCATATACAGTGAGCTGTTATCCTGCCTCAACTCTTATACAGTGAGCTGTTATCCTGCCTCAGCTCATATACAGTGAGCTGTTATCCTGCCTCAGCTCATATACAGTGAGCTGTTATCCTGCCTCAGCTCATATACAGTGAGCTGTTATCCTGCCTCAGCTCATATACAGTGAGCTGTTATCCTGCCTCAGCTCATATACAGTGAGCTGTTATCCTGCCTCAAGTCTTATACAGTGAGCTGTTATCCTGCCTCAACTCATATACAGTGAGCTGTTATCCTGCCTCAGCTCATATACAGTGAGCTGTTATCCTGCCTCAATTCATATACAGTGAGCTGTTATCCTGCCTCAACTCTTATACAGTGAGCTGTTATCCTGCCTCAACTCTTATACAGTGAGCTGTTATCCTGCCTCAACTCATATACAGTGAGCTGTTATCTTGCCTCAACTCTTATACAGTGAGCTGTTATCCTGCCTCAACTCATATACAGTGAGCTGTTATCCTGCCTCAATTCATATACAGTGAGCTGTTATCCTGCCTCAACTCTTATACAGTGAGCTGTTATCCTGCCTCAACTCTTATACAGTGAGCTGTTATCCTGCCTCAACTCATATACAGTGAGCTGTTATCCTGCCTCAACTCATATACAGTGAGCTGTTATCCTGCCTCAACTCTTATACAGTGAGCTGTTATCCTGCCTCAACTCTTATACAGTGAGCTGTTATTCTGCCTCAACTCTTATACAGTGAGCTGTTATCCTGCCTCAACTCTTATACAGTGAGCTGTTATCCTGCCTCAGCTCATATACAGTGAGCTGTTATCCTGCCTCAACTCTTATACAGTGAGCTGTTATCTTGCCTCAACTCATATACAGTGAGCTGTTATCCTGCCTCAACTCTTATACAGTGAGCTGTTATCCTGTATCAGCTCATATACGGTGAGCTGTTATCCTGCCTCAGCTCATATACAGTGAGCTGTTATCCTGCCTCAGCTCATATACAGTGAGCTGTTATCCTGCCTCAGCTCATATACAGTGAGCTGTTATCCTGCCTCAGCTCATATACAGTGAGCTGTTATCCTGCCTCAGCTCATATACAGTGAGCTGTTATCCTGCCTCAGCTCATATACAGTGAGCTGTTATCCTGCCTCAGCTCATATACAGTGAGCTGTTATCCTGCCTCAGCTCATATACAGTGAGCTGTTATCCTGCCTCAGCTCATATACAGTGAGCTGTTATCCTGCCTCAACTCTTATACAGTGAGCTGTTATCCTGCCTCAGCTCATATACAGTAAGCTGTTATCCTGCCTCAACTCTTATACAGTGAGCTGTTATCCTGCCTCAACTCTTATACAGTGAGCTGTTATCCTGCCTCAGCTCATATCAAAGCCCAATTCTATTTATGGTACACTGCGCCGGGTCACCAACTAGACAAGACCCGGACCGGGACAAATACCGGCGAACCACATCAAGTCATTGTATACTACCCTACCCCATCATCCCCCCCCCAGATACCTTCCAAAACAGTCGACTAACACTAGTGCCTACCTACTGCCAGGTGAACAGGGACAACATGTAACCGAAAGGACCTGGTTTCGATTCCCAGATCCCTTCGGTAAGCCGAGACCTTTAGCACCGAGAGCGCTGTTGTTGTTGTTCCCCAAGTTATTTTTGTCTGCGATGACCGCCATAAATCATCGGTCCCGGACCACCAGGGCCCCCCTCACCAGACCCACTTCTTCGGGTCCCAGACCACCAGGTTATCAGACCCATTTCATGGTCTCACCTCAGGCAAACACGATCACCCAATATTCTCAAAACCTGACCACCGAGAAACACGTCCAGATCCAGATCCTTGGTCCCAGACCACCACTACTAGACCTACTACATCAGTTCCTGAGCACCAGGAACATCAGCCAGACAAACGCTCATCCCAGACCACCAGAAAACACAATCAGAACAACACATCTCTGTCCCAGACCACAAGAAAACCAAATCCATATTCTCGGTCCCAGACCACAAGACCAGACTCCCTTTGGGGACCCAAATCATCAGGCCACACGACCAGATCTATAACCTCGGTCCTAGACCACTAGGAATCTGACCCTCTCCCTCAGTCCCAAACCACAGGGAAACACGATCAGACCTACATCCTTGGTCCCAGACCACCAAAAAATCTGGTGATCGGCCCACTTGGTCCCAGATCACCAGAAAATACGATCAGACCCACTCGGTCCCAGACCACTAGCACACGATCAAACCCCACTTCCTCTGTCCCAGACCACCAGGAAACACGAGTAGATCCGCTCCCTTGGTCTAGCTCACGATCCCAGACCGGAAAGTACTCACCTGTGCATATGTTAAGTGCATATCACTGTATAGATCATTACAGCTGTAAGGCGTGGCAGGTGTTGATGGGGGGCAGGTGTTGAATCGAGGCAGGTGATGAGGCACAAGTGATGGATGAGGCAAGTGTGAGGCACTGGTAGGAAGGTTACCTGGAGGTTACCTGGAGGTTATTCCGGGGATCAACGCCCCCGCGGCCCGGTCCACGACCAGGCCTCCCGATGGATCAGGGCCTGATCAACTAGGCTGTTACTGCTGGCCGCACGCAGTCCGACGTACGAACCACAGCCCGGCTGATCCGGCACCGACTTTAGGTATCTGTCCAGCTCTCTCTTGAAGGCAGCCAGGGGTTTATTGGCAATTCCCCTAATGCTTGATGGGAGGCTGTTGAACAGTTTTGGGCCCCGGACACTTATGGTGTTTTCTCTTAGTGTACCAATGGCGCCCCTACTTTTTATTGGCGGCATTTTGCATCGCCTGCCCAGTCTTTTACTTTCGTAGGGAGTGATTTCTGTGTGCAGATTTGGGACCATTCCTTCCAAGATTTTCCAAGTGTAGATTATGATATATCTCTCCCTCCTGCGTTCCAACGAGTACAAGTCAAGTGCTTCCAAGCGTTCCCAGTAGTTAAGGTGCTTGACAGAACTTATACGTGCAGTAAAGGATCTCTGTACACTCTCTAGATCTGCGATTTCACCTGCTTTGTATGGAGATGTTAATGTACAGCAGTATTCCAGCCTAGAGAGAACAAGTGATTTGAAAAGGATCATCATGGGCTTGGCATCTCTCGTTTTGAAAGTTCTCATTATCCATCCTATCATTTTCTTTGCACGTGCGATCGTGGCACTGTTGTGATCCTTGAAAGTGAGATCCTCAGACATTACTACTCCCAGGTCCCTTACATTATTTTTCCGCTCTATTGTATGGCCGGAGTCAGTAGTATACTCTGTTCTAGTTATTATCTCCTCCAGTTTTCCATAACGGAGTAGTTGGAATTTGTCCTCATTGAACATCATATTGTTTACCGTTGCCCACTGGAAAACTTTGTTTATATCTTCTTGGAGGTTAACCGCGTCCTCAGCAGATGACAGCCTCATGCAGATCCTAGTATCATCCGCAAAGGATGATACGGTGCTGTGGTGTATATCTCTGTTTATGTCTGATATGAGGATAAGGAATAAGATGGGGGCGAGTACTGTGCCTTGTGGAACAGAGCTCTTCACTATGGCAGCCTCCGATTTAACTCTGTTGACCACTACTCTTTGTGTTCGATTTGTTAGGAAGTTGAAGATCCATCTCCCCACTTTCCCAGTTATTCCTTTAGCACGTATTTTATGGGCTATTACGCCATGATCGCATTTGTCAAATGCTTTTGCAAAGTCTGTGTATATTACATCTGCATTCTGATTTTCTTCCAGTGCATCCAAGGCCATGTCATAGTGATCCAGTAGTTGTGGGGCACTAGTGGGAGGAAAGTGCCCTAGTGAGAGGGAAGGGACACTGGTAAGGAGGGGCAGTAGTGGGAGGGAAGTGCCCTGGTGGGAGGGAGGTGACGGCAGCATGAAAAGTCGTCCACCTCTCTCAAACACTTCAAGAACAGGTCTCCGGCTCATAATTCAAAACAGGTCTCCGGTCACTGAATCGTTTGATTCTAATTTTATCGGGTGCTGAATTATGTGAAAAAAAAGCCCTCAGGACGGAAAAGTTTTCAACTGTCCTAGTGTTTTCTCACGTGTTTTTTAAACCGTGACTGCCCCCACGAGCAGACTTAAAACAATAATTAGCTCATTGCTGCAAACTTAGACCTAACTTATACAACCGATGAGATTAGACTCTCCAAATCTATTATATTCAGGAGAGAAAAGAAGAAAGTTGAGAAAAGAAAGGAGAGAAAAGGAGAGAAGAGAGAAGAGAAAAGAAAGGTTAGGTTGTTAGGTTTTAGGTCAGGTTTTAGGTTAGGTCTTAGTCATTTGATAACCCGCCTATAGTAGGCAAATGACTAGTTAATTATAGCCGACATGAAAAGCCTTCTTGATAAGCATAATTTGATTAATGCTACTTAGCATGGATTCACGACGGGCCGTTACTGCCTTAATTATTAACCTTCAGTAAAGCTTTTGAGGCTGTCATCAATTTAAAGAATTTGGTATTGTTTTAGATTTTAGCAAGTGTTATAAATAGAGCGAATTAATGAACCCATCGAGCATTTTATAGTAAATGTGAGGTGATCAAACTTTGTCGTCTAGTGCAACAAGGAGTCGAGTCACTGGGTTATATCTTTTAGTTAGAAGATTACCTTTATATAGATCTTTCTAAGGTCTTATTTATGAGAGGAAAGTAGATAAAAATCAAAAATTAAATTTTAATTTTTTAACTCAAAGATATTGTGTAAAATACTGAGCCAGAGTAATTATAAATATGGAACGTCAATACAATAGCACTGGTCGCCGTTGCCCGGCGGTGAGAGTAGCGACTCTCATTGCTGAGGTCCAGGTAATAAGCCCTGGAGATTAACATAAAAAAATTAAGGATAGGAGTAGGAGGCAGAGAGTGTGTTTTCCTGGGGCTGGGTTGAAGGATATTGTTAGCCGTCTGGATGACATTATGAGAGGTAATAGAAGCAATCATATTATCTGTCTCAGGCGTATCAAAAGAGGTGAGGGTCATCTTATGAATCGGTATATTGACATTAAGAGGGACATTAAAAAGGGGATAAGAAAAGCTAAACGGGACTATGAAATTAAAATTGCTAGGGATTCGAAAACTAACCCAAAAAGTTTTTTCCAGGTTTATAGAACAAAAGTTAGAGATAAGATAGGTCCCTTTAAAAATAACTCAGGGCATCTCACTAACAAGGAGAATGAAATGTGCTCTATTCTAAATAATTATTTTCTCTCGGTTTTCACTCAGGAAGACACTAACAATATCGCAGTAATTAATTTTTATAGTGGGCTTGATGATGATAAATTATGCAATATCACAGTCACTACCGAAATGGTTATCAAACAGATAGACCGGTTAAAGCAAAATAAATCCCCGGACCCTGATGAACTTTTTCAAGGGTTCTTAAAGAGTGTAAAATGGAACTTTGTGAACCATTGACTAATATTTTTAATATTTCTCTTCAAACAGGTGTAGTGTCTGATATGTGGAAGATGGCTAATGTAATTCCTATTTTTAAAGCAGGGGACAAGTCGTTACCGTCAAATTACCGCCCAATAAGCCTGACCTCAATTGTAGGCAAATTACTAGTTAATTATAGCTGATAATGTAAGTAGCCATCTCGATAAGCACAGCTTGATTAATGATACTCAGCATGGATTCACGAGGGGCCGTTCCTGCCTAACTAATTTATTAACCTTCTTCAGTAAAGCTTTTGAGGCCGTTGATCTTGGTAAAGAATTCGATATTGTTTATTTAGATTTTAGTAAGGCTTTTGATAGAGTACCGCACCAGAGACTTAAAAAAAGTGGCAGCTCATGGCATTGGGGAAAAAGTGCTGTCATGGATCGAGTCATGGCTCACTAATAGGAAGCAGAGAGTATGCTTAAATGGGGTTAAATCGGAGTGGGGATCTGTAACAAGTGGCGTACCACAGGGATCAGTCTTAGGCCCGTTGTTGTTTATAATATATATCAATGACCTTGTTGAGGGAATTACTAGTGATATGAGCAAATTCGCCGATGACACAAAGATAGGTAGGATAAGTGATTCAAACATAGATGTCACGGAACTTCAGGAGGATATAGACAAACTCAGTTCCTGATCAGAAAAGTGGCAGATGCAGTTCATTGTAGATAAATGCAAAGTTCTGAAGCTCGGGTGTGTCCATACCCTCGCACTTGAAAGCTATATAATGAAGAACTTAGCCATACATATTGCGAAAAGGAGTTGGGGGTTATAGTACGCAGCAACTAAGACAGCAGTGCGTACGTGTGCGTAATAGGGCAAATAGATTACTGGGATTTATATCAAGAAGTGTAAGCAACATAAGTCCAGAGGTTATACTACAGTTTTATACATCATTAGTAAGGCCTCACCTAGATTACGCAGCTCAATTCTGGTCTCCATATTACAGAATGGCTATAAAATCGTTAGAATACATTCAGCGTAGAATGACTAAATTAATACATAGCATTAGAAATCTTCAGTATAAAGAAAGACCGAAGTCCCGTAAATTACTTTCACTTTTAAGACGAAGAATGAGGGGAGACATGATCGAAATGTATAAATGGAAGATGGGGATATAAATAAGGTTTTGAGGATATCCCTCCAAGAGAGAACTCTCAATAATGGATTCAAATTGGATAAGTTTAGATTTAGAAAGGATATAGGAAAGTACTGGTTTGGAAATATGGTAAGTGATGAGTGGAACAGTCTGCCTAGTAGGGTTATCCAACCTTAGGTAGTTTCAAATTTAGAATTTAGGTTGGATAAATACATGAGTGAGAAAGGTTGGATTTGAGTGGGACTTGCACGTAAGTAAATAGAATTATCAGAATTTATTGCTTGGGTAGCATTTATTCTGTTAGTGGATTGAATTAGTGAAGGACTTGCCTAGTATGGGCCAACAGGCCTACTGCAGTGTTCCTCCTTATGTTCTTAAGATTTTTAAATACAACTTTGATATTAAAGTTCTTAAGTAGAGAAGGCATATCAACCAAGTTTTTATGGTAGGGGAGAACCAACATATTTTTAGCTGAAAAAGGTTGGTTGTCCCTTTTTGAACTGTAAAAAGTATTTCCAGCAATTTTTAAGGATTTATAACTTGTGTTTCACGAATATAAGTCGTGTTTCACGGATCACTGACTACCTACCTACATCATAACAAGTGTTGAATATCAAAATGGTATACAATACCGACAGGTTGGTAGGTAAGACATATAGGCAACAGTTAGGCAACTTTATTCTGAAACGTTTCGCCTACACAGTACTCGAACTGAAGAAGCCTACTGTGTAGGCGAAATGTTTCGGAATAAAGTTGCCTAACTGTTGCCTATGTGTCTTACCTACATAACAAGTGTTATTGAGGGGTGGTAGCGGGGTGTAGTCTCGTCCTTATATGCCTTCCTGTTAACCTTTACATTTTATAGTTCTTTGATAATGTGAGAAGTTACGAAAGCGCTTGGAATTTCATTGTTCTTTCACAGTGGTTGTGCTACATATGTTGCATAAGTGTCTCAATTCTATAACTGTAGTGTAAAGCACTCCTCTTGTAAGACAGTGATGGAGTGAAATGATGATGAAAGTTTTTCTTTTTCGGGCCACCCTACCGTGGTGGAAATCGGCCGATGTGTTAATTATATATATATATATATATATATATATATATATATATATATATATATATATATATATATATATATATATATATATATATATATATATATATATATATATATATATATATATATATATATATATATATATATATATATATATATATATATATATATATATGTAAAACAACCCATGTTGTTTTGGCCCGCCTCATGTTGAGCGAAAATCACACGACGCTCTAACCCACAGGACCACCCAATCCTACAAATTCACGCACCCAGCAGAGCTAGGTGTTGTACCATTATCCGAGGACATACGATGGTGTGGGTACCTCAGAGCTAACTTCATTCTACTCGTTTGGTGTACTAGCCTCCACAAGCAGTATATATCAAATTGTAACCACGAACGAGTGGTATTTAATCAATAACAACACTGCGATTAGCCGAGGGCTCGAGCCTATGTTGTTTTGGCCCACTTCATGGTGAGCGAAAATCACACGACGCTCTAGTCGTGTGATTTTCGACTTGTCGCAGTGTTGTTATTGATTAAATACCACTCGTTCGTGGTTACAATACGATATACATATGGAATGGAAGATCACCCAAAGGAAGAGAAAAAGAATGGTGGCTGCTGTTTCTCGAATTAAGAGCCTTCGCCGGCGTCAAGGTACCCTGCCCCCCTTGAAGGGAGTTAGTTGTCTCAAATACTAAGGGAAAATTATTATAATATTTAGTGGGAAGCGATAAACCCGTAAAGGTCATACATCACATTGGGAAGGTAAGGCAGTCAGGTTTGATCCAAGGAAAGAGAGAACAAGTTCAGTTCGTTTGATCCAAGGAGCCTCTTACTCCCATCAAGGAACCTCAATTAAGAATGGCAGACTACTAAAGAATACAGGAAAGCGTTGCTTTAGCAATAGATTTGTAGACTTGTGGAACAAACTGTTTACTATCATCAATGTGGTTGATACCAGACGTTATGTTAAAAAATATTCTCCAAACTCTCACGGGCCATACCACCGCTGCTAATATCAGAGGTAAATTTAGATATTAAGATGTATATAGACGTGATGTCTGTTCCTCTGGCTGTGTACACATAGTACCCACGTACATGATGCCTGCTGCTCTGACTGTACGCACATACCCACGTACATAATGCCACGGGTTATGTACACACATTACTCACGTACATGAAGTCTGCTACTCTGTATACACACCGTGCACACGTACATGATTTCTGCTCTCTGGCTGGGTACACACAATATCATAGCACGTTTATGTAAATTGAGCTCAAATGACACTAAGCATGCTAAAGACATCTCTATATATACCGTTTCTACTATTATTTATGATTATATATATATATATATATATATATATATATATATATATATATATATATATATACATATATATATATATATATATATATATATATATATATATATATATATATATATATATATATATATATATATATATATATATATATATATATATATATATATATATATATATATGCAAAACAACCACTCTGAAAGAATAGAGAAATTCCAAGCGCTTTCGTGACTACTCACATTATCAAGGAACTATGAAAGTAAAGCATCCAAGGAAGCTATATAAGGGGTCTGGCCAGCACCTCACTATCAGATCCCACAACGGTTAAACACCTGACGCGCGGCGACCCAACTTGGACAGGTCCTTTGCACAACTCACCCACAAACTATTCTACCCAAGAAAATTTTAAAATTATTATTTGTCCAGTGTATTATTAAATTCTTCCCAAATTCTATTAATTATAAATGGATCTAATTTATATAAACCAAAGGAAATATTCATATTATTGTCAAAACTGCTTTTTATGAAACAAGATTCAATTATATTCCTGTCGACCATGGACTTGCTTGATACTACTTTCTCAACTTTTTGAAAATCAATTGGATGGTTAAAATCTCTTACATGAATAAATAGAGCATTGGAATCTTGTCCAGTTCTAATGCTATATTTATGTTGTTTTAATCTTAGTTCGAGATTTTTACCAGTTTGACCGTAATAAACTTTATCGCAAATTTTACAAGGAATCTTATAGACACATCCATCAGCATTTTGGGGGGAATTCTTTATCAAAAGTTTTTTTACTGTATCAAGATTTTTGAATACAACTTTAATATTAAAAGTCTTAAGAAGAGAAGGCATATCAACCAAGTTTTCATGGTAAGGGAGAACCAACATATTTTTAGTTGAATAAGGCTGGTTGTCCCTTTTTGGATTGTAAAAAGTATTTCTAGCAACTTTAAAAGATTTATCAATTACATTTCTTGGGTATTTTAAATCATTACCTATTTCATAAATTTTGGATATTTCCTCATCTATGAACTCAGGACTACAAATTCGTAAAGCTCTCAAAAACATTGATGAGAAAACAGACAGTTTGACTCTATCTTGATGCGAGGAATAATAGTGGACATAGGAACAGTTATTTGTAGGTTTTCTGTAAATTTTAAATTTGAATTCATTATTACCCTTAATAATTAAAACATCTAGAAAAGGCAATGAGTTATTTTCTTCAAACTCAACAGTAAAGTTTATAGAATGGGCTAAGCTATTTAATTTTCCAAGGAAATGGTGTATATCTACATTTTTGGGCATAAGACACAAAATATCATCAACATATCTGAACCATTTAGCTCTATTAGGGAGGATTGTGTTAAGCAACCTTGTTTCAAAAAATTCCATGTATAGGTTACTAAGAACAGGTGAAAGAGGATTTCCCATTGCCATACCAAACTTCTGAGTGTAAAACTTATCATTAAATACAAATTTTGCATCAACAATGCAAAGTTTAATAAGTTTAATGATAGTAGGAACTGGCAATGGTAAATCATAGTTAACGAGTTCTTCAGATAAGAAACTTTCTAAATCATCAACAGGAACTTTCGTAAACAAGGAAGTAACATCAAAACTAACCATGTTAAAATCATTTAAGTCAGTCATGGAGCTTAACTTATCAACCAAGTCTATGTTGTTTTTAACATTAAAGTTAGAAATTTTGCCAACAATAGGGCTCAAAATATCAACAAGCCATTTGGATAATTTATATGAAACTGACCCTATGGAACTAATAATTGGTCTGACTGGATTCCCTGGTTTGTGTGTTTTTATTAGTCCATACATGTAAGGTAAAGATGGATTAGTGAAAGTAAATTTTTTGACTAATTCATCTTTGCCTTTCAGTAGAAGTTTTATTGTTTTATTGAAATTGCTGTTAACGGTTTCTAGGGGATTTTTCCTAAGTTTAGAATAGGTTTCAGTATCATCTAAGAGATTATTCATTTTTTCTTGGTAATCATTTTCTTTCATAATTACTATTGCATTTATTTTGTCTGCTTTAGTAAGGCGCAAATTTTTATTGTTATTAAGTGTATCATAAGACTTAAAGAATCTTTGAGGGCAATTAGGAATGTTTGGTTTTAACATAGAGCTATATACCATTCCTTTACTAATATTAATTTCATCAGAGGATAAATCAGAAAATTTTTCAAAGTTACAAAAGGCTTTTGCA
Organism: Cherax quadricarinatus; assembly: GCF_038502225.1. Classification (NCBI taxonomy): domain Eukaryota; kingdom Metazoa; phylum Arthropoda; class Malacostraca; order Decapoda; family Parastacidae; genus Cherax; species Cherax quadricarinatus. The sequence continues at coordinate 16,795,820 of NC_091300.1, forward strand.
ATTTCAACATTATTAAGTTTTTTTGAAGATAGTGATGTGTTGGCCAGACCCCTTATATAGCTTCCTTGGATGCTTTACTTTCATAGTTCCTTGATAATGTGAGTAGTCACGAAAGCGCTTGGAATTTCTCTATTCTTTCAGAGTGGTTGTTTTGCATATTCTGAAATCACCTGTTTACTGTGATCTTATTGCATATATTTATATATATATGTATATATATATATATATATATATATATATATATATATATATATATATATATATATATATATATATATATATATATATATAGTGCAGTGTTGATATATATATATATATATATATATATATATATATATATATATATATATATATATATATATATATATATATATATATATATATATATATATATATATTTAAAACACCCCCACTCCTACGGACTCATAAAGGTGTAATCAGGTGTCTTCGGTTCCTCGGATGAAGAGCTCTGCTTAAGTATGAGACGCACATGAGCACTCTAACTGTCTGTGTTGCCTTGCTTGCAAGTATGAAGAAAAGATGGGTCGTCGTCATTAGTTTTGCCGTTGTTGTTAGCTTGGCTCTCAGCTAAGGCGTCGTTGTCGTCTTGGTTCCCATTATCAGTTCGGTCATCGCCGTCAGCTTCTGTGAATACTAACTCTTACATTCCCCAGGTGAGTGAGCGATCCTGTTGTTAGGTTCCTGGTGTCAGGGATTAACATATTAACATTACAAACATGTCTGCCAAATATAATTTGTCATAGTTAAGGAAAAAAACCAATTATGAGGGTAAACATGGCAACGCGGATGTTGTGATTCGAAAGTCATCGTGTTCACGGTTGAAGATTTTGTTATTAAAAATGTTTCGACGTAAATGCAGAAAAAACCGGTACTGGTAATTATGGAAAGTAAAACCGGTGTCCTGTCAGGTATGTGTCGTGCCAGACGTGTTGTATCAGGTATGTGTCAGACGTGCTTCGTCAGGTGTGTTGTCAGACGTGTTTCGTTAGGTATGCGTTGTGTCAGACGTGCATCGTCAAATGTGTTGTGTCAGACGTGTTTCGTCAGGTATGTGTTATGTCAGACATGTGCTGCATCAAACATTCTCCTCACTTTGAGATGGCTTAATAAGCTAGCTGGTTCCAGCGAGATACAAGACATAAAAAAAGATTAATGCAAATTCATGTAGAACATGACGTAGGGAAGGAGGATGCAGCAAACTCAACCCAAACCCTGGAGATGTTGTAAGGTCACTTGGTCCTGCGCCTTACCAGTGGATGGCCAGCGAATTTTGCGTCGTGGAGGATGCTGGGATGAGTGACTTCGTGCATGTTAGTGGAGACAGGTGGGTCTTGATGCTACTTGGTAAAGACAGACCAGCAACTGGTACATCTAGGATAAGAGGGTTATTGCCCACTTGGTCTGGTCTCAGATCATTTTTCTTCATCTGGAAGCAATGAATTACAAGAATAAGAACTATTAACGTAAGTGTATGATGAATGTTAAAGTTTGTAAGACTGACCTGCTGTCTTACATGTTTATATGAGACTGTAAGATAACATCAGCAATCCTGGTAAAGTTTCACACTTCTTTGTTTACGGTGTTACTTATTCTATCATTTAGTTCTCACTGAGTTCATTTGTCTTCCTGAACCTGACTTTTTTCTCTGTCTTATTTGTGTTATTTTAAATGAAAAGACACAAGAACATCCCTAGATCTCGATGGATCACTTACTGTTTTTATATGTCAACATACTCGTACACACGCTCAGTGTGTACGGCTTTCCATATTGTCCCAGAACAGCCTGAATTCTTCATGACATGGATTTAATAATATCCTGGAAATGTTCATTAGAGATTCTGGTCTATATTGATATGATAGGATTACGCAGCTGCTGCAGATTTGTTGGCTGCACATTAGTGCTGTGATTCTCCGTTCGATCACATCTCAAAGGTTTACGCTAAATTCTGCTTGTGGCAACAGAAATCGCGAATCATTCTTCAGGCCGGGCGATGTTTTTCCAATCTTCAACTGTCCGGTTTTGTGAACCAGTGCCCACTGTAACCTCAGTTTCCCGTTCTTAGCTGACAGAAGTGAAACTCGGTGTGATCTGCTGCTGTAATGCATCCATTTCAAGGTTCGACTTGTTGTGCGTTCAGAGATGCTCTTCTGCATAACACTCTTGTAACGTGTGATTATTTCAGCTACTCTCATCTTCCCGTCAGCTTGAACCAGTCTAGTCATTGTATTCTGACCTCTCCCACGAACAAGGCATTATTGCCCACAGAACAGCTGTTCACTGGATGTTTTGTGTTTTTCACACCATTTCCATAAGCTCTAGAGAATGTTCAACGTGAAAATATCAGATCAGCATTTTCTGAGATATGCAAACCAGCCCGACTGGCACCAATAATCGTTCCACGATAAAAGTCACATACATCACATTTCTTCCTCAATCTAATATTTGGTCTGAACAACAGCTGAACTTCTTGACCATGTCTACATGCTTTTAGGCATTGAGGATTACCAAGTGAATGACTGATATGATATTTGCATTAACGAGCAGGTGTACAGGTGCTCCTGATAAAGTGGCTACTGAATGCATATAGTTAGGATACCACAGAGCTATTGTTTACAGTCCATTTAATTCTGAAGGAAAGATACGTCAATGTCTCCGTACAGCTGTACAGTTGCTAACTTGCCATTTTCATTCTGCAATGACTTATGAAGGCCTCTTCTGATTTGCTTCAGGTCTTCAGCATTAGTATTTAACTGGACTACAAACTTATGCCACACACAGTACTATTTGGTGCAGTACGATTGAGGTGCAGCAAGCAGTGGCTTATGGAACACCTGAAGGTTACTTAAATGAAGATTCCGGGATTCGCCATCCCCGTGGCCCAGTCACAGACCAATTTCCTCGTTGATGACCTGACCAACCAAACTGTTGGTGCTAACCGCACGCAGTTTACAACCCGGCTGATCAAGAACTATCTTGAGGAATTTATCCGGTTCCCTCTTAAAGACAGCCAAGGGTCTGTTGTTGATTCCCCGTATGTATGAAGGGAGGGTGTTAATTACAGTCTTGATAACTTCACAGTAATCGAGTTATCTTCTAGTGTACACACTGCTCCTCCGCTTTTCATTGGAGGTATTTTGCTCCGTCTGTCAAGCTTCTTGATCTGATAGTAATTTCGGTGTGTGGATTTGGAATCAATCGTTTCAGAATTTTCAAGATGTAAATTATCAGTATCTCTCTCGCCTGCATTCCAGGGACTACAGTTCAAAAGACTCCTGGCATTTTCAGTCATTTAGGTGTTTGAATGAATTTATATGGGCAGTGAAGTTTCTCTTTACATTTTCAAGTTCTACGATTTCGTCTATTTTAAAAGAGATCTTAAAGTGTGCAGCAACATTTCAGTCTAGAAAGCACAAGTGACTTAAAGAATATCATAACTAGCTTGGCATCTCTTGTTTTAAGGTTCCAGTTAACCAGCGTATCAGTTTCCTTGCGTCTGTGATAGCAACACTAGTTGGTTTGGTAAGGTTTGCCAGGAAACCTTCACGGCGCGCATAACGGAGATAAAACACCTCAATTACTGGGAGCGCTTGAGGTTCCTAAACCTGTATTCCCTGGAACGCAGGCGAGAGAGATACATGATTATATACACCTGGAAAATCCTAGAGGGACTAGTACCGAACTTGCACACGAAAATCACTCACTACGAAAGCAAAAGACTTGCCAGACGATGCAACATCCCCCCAATGAAAAGCAGGGGTGTCACTAGCACGTTAAGAAACCATACAATAAGTGTCAGGGGCCCGAGACTGTTCAACTGCCTCCCAGCATACATAAGGGGGATTACCAACAGACCCCTGGCAGTCTTCAAGCTGGCACTGGACAAGCACCTAAAGTCGGTTCCTGACCAGCCGGGCTGTGGCTCGTACGTTGGTTTGGGTGCAGCCAGCAGCAACAGCCTGGTTGATCAGGCTCTGATCCACCAGGAGGCCTGGTCACAGACCGGGCCGCGGGGGCGTTGACCCCAGGAACTCTCTCCAGGTAAACTCCAGGTAAACTCCAGGAAACAGGGCAAGTGTTTCCTGACGCGGGTCTTAGTCATATGATGACCCACAGCTGGAGCTTTTGGTCACCTGACCGAGACCTTCCGCTGGCTTACCAGTCCACCCCTTTAAATATTAATGGTTGTTATAATAACCACTCTTTTACTACATAGCAACACTTATGAAAAACAAAATTGCGGCTAAAATTCTACGGAAAGATCCAACCTAAGATCAGAAAAGCACTTGCATAGCACTAAGGCTTCTTTATTGTCGAAATGTTTCGTCTGTGCATCAAGCCTTGTCAGTCGATGAAGCCTACGACGCAGGCGAAACGTTTCGGTAGTAAAGATACCCAAGGGTTGCACATGTGTCGTATTCATCAACAAGGGAAGCAAATCCAATGATTCCTCTCCTCAGGTCACTCGTTCTCTCTAGGCTGGAATATTGCTGTGTAATAACAGCTCCCTTCAAGGAAAGCGAAATTGCTGGGCTGGAAATTTTACAGAACACCTTCACAGCTCGTATATACTCGCCAATCACCTATATTACTTGTAGCATTTGAAGTCCCTAGAACTGTACTCCTTAGAACGTAAGCGAGAAAGATATATCATGATTTATACCTGGAAGGTACTGGAGGAATTGGTACCAAACCTGTTCACCGAATTATTACTTAAGAACACACGAAACCTGGCAAATGGTGCGGGATCTCTCCAAGCAACAACAAGGGAACGATGAGTACACTTGAGAGAGAACTCAATAAGTGTCAAGGGACTACGTCTCTTAAACCATACCACGGGCGGGATTTGAACCCGCGGTCAGAGAGTCTCAAAACTCCAGACCGTCGCGTTAGCCACTGGACCAGCTAGCCACAATAAGATACCCAAGGGTTGCACAGTGGTGCATAGGCACCAGTGTGGTCACAGTGGTGCCTATGCTAACCTTCCTATGGTGTAGAAATATACCTAGTTGGACGAATCTTATTATGGCTAGCTGGTCCAGTGGCTAACGCGACGGTCTGGAGTTTTGAGACTGACCGCGGGTTCAAATCCCGCCCGTGGTATGGTTTGTTTGCAATCGTGTCATTACGATTTCGTGAGTCACGACTACGTCTCTTCAACGCCCTCCTTACATGCATAAGGGAAATTACAAACAAACTCCTACTTGTCTTCAAGAGGGAACGCGACAGACTCCTCAAAACAATTAGTGATCAGCCAGGTTGTGGTGCATACGTTGAACTGCGGGCGGTGAGCACTAATAGCCTGATCGATCAGGCTAGTAACTAGGAGGCTGCGAGGAAAGGGAGAAGCGGTGATCTCCGAAAGCGACTCCAGGTAAACTTTTCGATCTTGTATTCCATCAGTAATATGATACACCCAACTTAATTTAGAAGAGGGAGTGATCTATTTAACTAAGTTAAGTTCCAGCTCCAGGGCTTCTTGAAATTGCTTTATAGATAGTGAGCTTATTTAGGGTGATAATCTATAGCTCCTGTGTCACTAGAGGGATGTTGATCTATAGCTTTCGGGGCCTTGGATGTTAAGCCAAAGGTGCCAAGCTTCTTGAATGATGAGCTAAAGTTCCTGGGCCTCTTGAAGATGTTGATATCCAGTTCGTGGACCTCACTAGACAGCTGTGTTATAGTTCCAAAGATTCTTGATGATGAACAATGGTTCCGTTGCCTCTTCAGGGGTTTTAAGATAAGAGTTGCTAGGCCTCTTACATGCTCTGAGGTACAAGAGGTTCAGCTTATGTGATGCTAGGACGCATCTCTTGGACCGTTACTCCTCTAGTTATTACTGTATTCATGGTGAAGCTCTAAACTTACAGGGGTCGTATATGTAGTGCTAGGGTATGGTAGGTAATCGGGTTTGATTTGAGACGGTCGAGGGTCGCTCTAATCAAGAGCCCGTCACCAGTATCAAAGCATCCCCCTCTGGACGGGTGGAAGAGATTCAGTATTACGACGTGGAGAAAGAGTGCAATGCAGTAGTGTTAATAATACTGTATTTTCTACTTGTAACCTCTTGCTTCTGAACGACTACAACACATCACGAGATGGGCAGTTGTTAGCAAGAAGCCTTCTTTCCCTGATGTAGCTCCTTGTAATGTACTTTGTGGCATGATGGAAAGTTGAGGTCAGGCTTGACCTGGTCCCAGGGGTCGGGAAGGCACCCCTGTCTCCCCCAGCCTCTGGCGTCAGCTGCAGCAACTACTCACCAGCTGGGACGACCTCCCCTCCCCGCCTCCCACTCCTCATCCTCATCTGCCTCCTCACTCAGTGTTCTGGGCGCTCTGTCCAGGTCTAGACGTGTGGAGGTATGCTCTTGCGCCATTTGCTCCTCTGTAGTGACAGTTGAACATATCGAGCTTAAAGTGATTAACGGTGGAGTTATTGTGAAAAGGAGTGTTTTGTATGGCAAATTCGAGGTACATTCGTGAATATTTTCAATAGAAACCGAGGAGGAAAGTGAGAAAAATTGGGGAAGGTATAGGCGGGCCGGGGTGAGTGTTTTCGTTAGACTCCACCGTAAACCCGACTTACAATGTTTTATTGCCTCGTACCCAACATTTACCAAACTTATATCAGCGAGTTAATGATTATTCTCGCTGAGAAGTAACTAACTGAAAACAATATATATTCACATACACACACATTTATATATATATGTATATAGAAGTGAATATGCGTAATGTTGCTTGTGAGTTGAATTATAAATTAGGAAACGTTTGAAATAAGCCCCAGGGTGAGGAGGGGAGGTACTGCATTATATTACTCTCCATGATGCAACTGGTAAGGAAAGAATCGCTTTTTATTCACTGGAAGGAAGATTTTAAGAGCTTGGTTAGTCCAGGGGAGTGAGATAATGTCAGGGAGTAGCAGCGATGAACACAGTATTAACGGTGGCTTGGCTCTGGGAATAAATAGTTCCGTTGGCAGCGTAAATAGTGGCCTAGTGGAGCTTGGCTTGGAGAATAGTTGCTGAAATGTCTCATGGCACACGTGTTACGCTTACATTCTAGTTTTGTTGGCCCTCACCACCACCACAAGTTACTTGGCACCCACACTCAAGGGAAACACCTTGTTTATAAAGGCACTTAAGTAACTGTGAGTGGAACAATAACAGTGATTGTGGGTTTTCTCTCATAGCTGTGGGTGTAGGTTACGTGATGTACAGACTACTACAACTTTGGGAAGGTGGTCCCTCTTACACTGGCCTAAAATAACGCAGGAAGTTGGCAGTGTGTCTCGCAGGTTTCCCGGCGCAGAATCAACAAGTATGCTCGCCTCCACGCTAACACTATCTACTGTATATATTTCTCTTTTTACAGTAAATAGGTGCTTTCAGCTGGCGTTTAATTAGTCAGCTCGTCCAGTATAATTTTGAGGTACAACACGAGAGAAGGGAAGAGGCAAGAGTTGCCTGTCAGCCCAGTGCTCAACCACGACTCTCTACCGTGTGGGCTAGACAGTCTCAGGTGTCAAGAGATCAGAATGTTGATAGATGTGAAGATAGCGTGATGGATGCTCAGCTGATATAACATAATATGAGGATGTAACCAAAGAAAAGTAAAATAAATACTGATCAGTGGCAAATGAATCCACATGATGACAATAAAACATGTAAATGAAGTACCGTATATTTTGGTCTCAAGTCTTGAAAACAGTGTGTAGTCCTGAATATATGGTAGAAAGCTTTACTTCGATATCCCAAGAAAACCAAGCAGTGTAGTATACTGTATTTTCGCTAGTGTCCCTCGGTCTTTCCCTAGGATGCGATCTTTAACAGCGGACTAGATCCTTGACATTTATTTACTACTAGGTGAACCCTACAAGGTAGGTTCCTTGATGCCGACGAGGAGCTTTTAATCCAAGGAAATGAATCGAATCTGATTGTCTTCAATTACTCAAGCACTGTATGATCCCTCTCTCGAGACTATAATAATAACTCCTATATAACAGCAGACGTTAGGAGACTTAGCCATACGTCCCGTCCTGCCCACGATTGAACCCAGATCCTTCGGTCGTAAGCCGAACAGTCTCACCGAGCTTCTCGTATGCTCTCCTTTCCAGGGAAGTTTATGTCTGTGAGGGGGCTCTTGATCCAATGAATTGGATCTGTTTTCCCCCTCTTTGGATTGAACCTGATTACATTCCATTCCCAGATTCTATACCTACCCGTATAGGTTTAGTGCTTCCCCATAACTATAGTAATAATTATTATTATATGCCCTTTTATTGTCTCCATAGTACACGAATAGGAGACAGTACTAAATAATAATGTGAATAACATGCTGAAAATATTTATCCAAGACAGAGCTCTCATCAGTGTATTTAAAAACATTCAGAGATTATATTTTAAAGTACCAGCTTGGCAACAGAGTTGAAGATGAGTGGAACAAGCCGCCGGGTATTGAAGTTGAGACAAACACTGGGTAGCCTTGAGAAGAAATTTAGACATGAGAGGAAATGGTTAGGTGAGAGTATGACCGGCCTCGCGTGGACCAATAGGCCTATTGCAGTGTTCTTATATTCATTGGATCCAAACAGGAGCTGTATTTTTTTTTAAGTAAATGTATATACCTTGCCGTTCGAGTATTATAGGACTGTGAAAGTCATCACAAATGAATTGCTGTGAGCCGACAGGTGGTGGTGAAACGACACTTACTGCAAAGAATTCTTTTATTACAACGTTTCACCCACTGAGGGCTTTATTAAGTACTTGATAAAGCCCCCAGTGGGTGAAACCTATTAATAATTTTTTTTTTTTGCCAGCAGATTATATTTCATGATTTATGATTCCCACTGAACTGCTTAAAATTACTAAGACAAAAAACTGTAAATTGCCATCAAAACCGGATGGTGCTCATAATAAATACCTAATATATAAAGTTGTGAGCTAGTTTCCTCGTTCCCATTGACGGAGCTTCATGTTGACGTTCGTTTATATGTTGCAATGATTTTCGTGGATTTTGTTGAAACTGCTGAAGTTATTATTTGTCATTTGTGTGCAATAAATGTATCAATGTCTTTCGTTCAGTTTGTGTTTCGACAGCAACTGGCCAGCCTACGTATTGCGTTCAAAACATGTTATTTAACGACAGTAATTGAATTGCTCCTTTATTTACAGTGATGTTATCCACTGACTTGTATGCCAGTAAAATGTCATCCCTTTCCCAATGTATTTTTTTGGGGGGGGGGGGGGGGAGGGCACCCTAGCACTAATATGTGGTTAAGTTAGACCAGTTCCTTATTTTCGATAATAATTGGATTGATATAAATGTGATGCATTTGCATTAGTAATCAGCACAGTCAAGAGCATTTCACGAGCCAAAATGTATAGTAGCTATTACTGCACAATATTATATAAACATATTTTACTTTTGTTTATTCTTTTGACTTTTTATGTTCAATTTTGCTACGAGTAGGATATAGTTTTGCTTGCAGGATAGGAAGAGTGAGAGCGGAAATACCAAGAGCTTCTTAGCCTGCCACAGCCCGCTTCCTAGGATCCACCAATTACTGTATCAGCCTATTTCTCTAACTTATACACTGTCCCTTGGCTTGGTTGCCAACGCATTCTCCTCACACACTGTCAGTGGTTCAATCTCCGTCATGGGTAGAAACGTTGGGCATGTTTCCTTACATCTGCTGTCCCTGTTCACCTAGCATTAAGTCGGTACTTGAGTGTTAGTCGACTGGTGTGTGTAGCATCCTGAGAGACAAGATTAATGGACCCCAATGGAAATAAGACAGACAATCCTCGATGATGCAGTGATTTTCTTGGATTATCCTGAGTGACTAACCCTCTAAGTTAAAAATCCGAACAAATCTTATCTTACGTGGGGATATCAACACTCGAGGAGGGTATGGTGTCCTGCACTACCAGTCTTAAACCGCCGTTTATTTTGTAATTGCTAGATAATTATACGTAAATATATCCCATAAAGAGAGAGAGAGAGAGAATGTGTCTTCATACAGGTGAAGGGGTCTCGAGACAAGGAACAGAAGCTGCTCTCCTTGGGATCAAACCTGATTACTGCCCATTCCTCAGGCTCTGTATGACGCCTACGAGTTCAGTTTTCCTCATAATAATAATAATAATAATAATAATAATAATAATAATAATAATAATAATAATACGTAAATATAGGTTAATTTACACTAACCTATTATAGCCTGGATATCCAGTTCCGGGTCAGGCCTTCTGTTGGATCAAGGCTTGATGAATCAGGCTATTACTGATGTCCGCACACAATTCAGCGCGTGAATCATAGCCTGGCCAATCACGAACTGACTTGAACTTATATTTCCACTTGTAGACAATCAGGGGTCTTTTGGTAATATCCTTTATGTATGATGTTTTATCTCTTAATGTACTCATGGCACCCCTGCCTTTCACTGGGGGGTATTTGTGCACCGTCTGCTGAGCCTTTTGCTTTCGTATTGACTGATGTGTGCAGATTTGGGGGCAGTCCCTCTTAAGATTTTCCAGGTGTATATTATAATTTTCTTTTCACCTGGGTTCTAAGTATTACAGGTCGAAGGGCCTAAAACGTTCCCTGTATTTTAGATGTTTGACTGATTTGTACGTGCAGTGCAGGAGGTTCTCGGTACATTCTCTGTCTTCAGTTTCGTCAGTCTTAAAAAGGGGCTGTTAATATATAGAAATATTCAAGCCTAGAGAGAACTAGTTACTTTCAGAGGACCATCATTGACTTACCTATGACGAGTTCCAGAAGTTTTTCTACTCCCAGACCCCGGCCTTGGGTCAGGCTCGTCTGGTGCTTGCCTGGTCAACGAGGCAAGCTACTGGTGGTATCTCTTGTTTTGAGGGTTTTCATTATTCATCTTACCATTTTGCTCGTGGTTGTGATTACGATGCTGTTGTGATCCTTGAACGTGAAATCCTCTTATGTTATTACTCTTAAGTCCTTCATGTTATTTTTTTTGCTATATTGTGTGGCTATAGTTGGCTACTCCTTTTTTAATTTTAATTTCCTCAACCTTTCCATAACAGGGTAACTAAAATTTGTCTTCATTGAACACCATATTGTTTTCGTGACCCGTGGAGAGATTGATGGTTTCCGCCATAGATGTCACTCATGCACATTATATTATCATCTGCAAAGGATGATTACTGTGATATGATTTATATCCCGGTCTATGTTAGATGTGAGGGGTGAGGAAAAGGATGGGGGCGAATACTATGCCTTTGGGAGTGGAACTTTTCACTGTGACAGCCTCTGACTTAACAGTTTACAATTACTCTGCGTTGTTAATCAGAAAGCCTGTGTTTCCTGTTATTCCTTTTGTGCGCTATTACACCATGATCGTACTTATCGAATTTTGTGACAAAATCTGTGCTTTACTGAACCTAACCTAGACTAACAAATACTTAATTTTTGATCGAGCCGAGATCAACCAAGTGTAATGGGTGCGACAATAGGTTGACGGTATGTAAATGTGGGAAACCTGTGATATATTTATCACCTATTTCAAGTTTTTTCTCATATCCTTACAGACAGGCCTGGGGTCAATCTTCCTTGTTAATTACCTATTCAATCAGCCTGTGGTTGCTGGTGTCCCGCAGGTTCCCAGAGAGACATAGATAATTACGAAGCCAGCTATCTGTCTTGGGTTATATGTGCTTTATTATATTGCTCTTCGCGAGAAAGTTACACTGTATTTTTAAAGCATTTGCAATTTTCCTATCTTATTTCTGGCAGCTGCTGCTGTTTAGCCCCATGCTTGGTCAGCTACCTTTAGAGAGCGCAGAGTTGCATACTTTTTGTAGGTTCTGTGGGAGTCATCGCCTCTCCCCACAAACCCGGTGACCCGTGGCCTGGTGGCTAAAGCTCTCGCTTCACAAGGCGAGGTCCAGGTTCGGTTCCCGGCGAGGATAGAAACATTGGGCCTGTTTCCTTACACCGGTTGTCTGTTCTCCGTCAGTAAAATGGTGGGTCGCATCCCGGGACAAAATTGACCTAATTTACCCGAAATGTTCTGCATAATAAGCGGCTTTCTATATAGTAGTATGTGATTGATGTTAGCTAGGATGTAATTATAGAAATAAAGATATTATTATTATTATTATTATTATTATTATTATTATTATTATTATTATTTGAAATTACATCACACTTTGTACTATTCTTTATGTTTTCAATGAGGTAAACGGGGCTGGGGTTATGAGAAACGTGGATACCTCTCTGGTTTAGATATAAATATAACAGAGGCACATTATCGATTTCCGAGGTGAGGGAGAATTAATTGCATAGGAGCGCGTGTGGGCGACCGTTACGCAGATCAATAAGGCCTCACACAACACTGTTCTCACGCTATATAACACGCTTGTCTGCACTAATTCCTCTGCCCGCGGTTTCTGAATGTGTCTGCTGCTTCTCGCCTAGGTAATGACACAGAGGGAAACATTACTCCTTTACTGCCTATGTAGAAAAGAATGGACGTCACAGCTGCGTTGCCCTCAGCATCCTCACCACATTCTTCCTAGTGGTTTGGTTAGGTAAGATTTGTCAGAAAACAGGACAATTGTTTCCCGTGTCGGGTTTATCCGTCTACCCCTTTAAAACTTTACGTTATAATTATAACCCTTCATTGTGCATATACTATTTCCCACCTGGATCCGGCACTCAAATCCGCACACCGTTTTCCGTAAATTACCTCATAAATATTACATTGTTCACACTCCGTGTAATATCTGCCTCCTTGAAAGAAGCCCTCGAGCAAGGACTGTTGACACCGTCCCCAAAGACTCCCATCGCCTGTCTCACAAGTGGCCTGTAGATCACTTTTATGAGTAAAAACTAAACTGTAGTAAATACAAATTACCTGATTGTTGGTCATAGGCACACTTATTAACCATAAGTAAACTATCCCTGATTTTCCCACCCAGTATTTAGTAGCCATGTGACTAGGGGTTAAATAGTGATAGTATCACCAACGGGTCTGGCGCAGAGATTTGTATTCACAAATTCGTTGTAAGGCCTTTGAAGCACGGTATTAACTGCCAGGTAACGTTGCGAATCCGTGTGGGACTCAAGAGATAGAAATTTGTGAGGTACAAAAGATGGCTACCATCGTTCTTCTTACTCACTAGTTCATTGGAGGACCGCTAGGTGTCTCTACTTATCTATTTTTCCCTTCATTTCTATCTAATGTAACCATAATAAAGCCTAGAACTATGTATTTTAATTCTATTATTAGTCCTTAATTGTACCTAAAGCCTGTAATCTATCAAATTAGTGTAAAAATATCAATAATAATGTGCTGACTCATGACTTCGACTGCATATTTTTGTCGGCGTGGATTCTAAAGGCCTCTACTGCTTGTTACAATGGCCCTATGGGATTTCTCGAGCTCAATAAATTCCCACACTAAGTCATTCTCCGAATGTAGCTAGTTTATCTTGTTGGTGTTCTTCGTGATGGCAGGGGTATGAAGCAGACCGGTGTTGGTGCTGACAGTATGGTAAGCGCCAGTAATGGTAATCTGGAACACTTTTGAGCAGGGGGTTCTTAATCTGGGTCATTGGATCCCCAGGTGTTCCATCCTGTATGTTCAAAGGATCTATGGCGGCTCTGTGGACAACTGAATATATATTTTTTTGCCGTAATGAATTTTGTTTGCTTCCTGGTGAGACAGAAAATGGGTTTTGTAAAATATTCTGTGGTTTTTTTTTATTTTATTGCATACGTTTGAAAATAGTGTATAAATACCCCGGGTGTGTGACACCATGGGTAACGATTTAGGATCTGGGGAACTTGGTAGGATGTGTCGGTGCAAAATAGAAAAAGAATCCCAGCTTTAGAGGTTACTTGTCAAGCTTCTGGAACACATTAATTGTTGATTTGGTATTCACCATTTTTAGTTTACAATTAATATTTTTCTTCTCAGTAAATGTTGCCTGAAGAAACGGAGAACTTTTCAGGAGGAAACTGGAAGAGTTGTTGCAGGAGGTGCCAGGTGACTATTTATTTTTGTATGCAGGAAATAATAGCTTAGTTGATCAGACGGTCACCATGAAATCTCGCCGCAGAGCGAGTTGCGCTAGAAGAAAAAAAATTCTCTGGAAATTGATCACAGCTGCTGCATACAGCATCTCTAGTTATTTGGATTTATAAATTTCTTCCGTCCCAATCGTTTAGCAAAAGGAATTACACCAGGTTGTAGGCATTCAAGAGATATTTCCAGTAGTTTACATATACTTGTGATGGGTTTCGAGAATTTTCCCTACTCCCGCTGCCACACATATCACAGCCTGGTTGATCTGGAAGTTGGAGACTGATCGAGTTTCCTCTTCAAGCCTTAACGCTTGTCCTGATATCTGGTAGAATGTTGAATAGTCTAGGCCCACGGATGTATGAAGTTCTGAAAGTTAATTTACGTGTTCCAAGAACGTCCAGTAGTTTAATTACTTGACTAATTTAATCGGTAGTGTGTTTAGTTGCAAGGTCAATTGTTCCAAGAACCTTCTGTTATACAGTAGAGAGCAGTGCTCCGTCCGGTCCAGTAGGTGCATGTGCGCTGTTGTCCAACTGGGAGAGGACAAGAACATCAAAGTTAATGGCTTGGGGCCAGATACTTTGAGAAGTATCAACATTAGCCTGATTTCTCTGTCAGTGACACGTGCACTGTGCTCATCTTTCGGGCACAATAGTTATAAAAGACATGTTATTGAAATAATTTTACTGAAGTGCCGGGTGATTAGCCACTTTTTTCTTACTCATTTTATCAGATACACCTCATTTACATAGCACTAATTTGTGTGTTTACCCTTCAGAGGTTGCTGGAGTTGCCTCCCCTCAAGGAAGGTTCCTTGATGTTGGTGAGGGGCTCTTGATTTAGGGAATTGGATCTGTGCTCCAGTTCCCCGAATTAAACCTGAATGCCTTCCACATCCCCCCCAGGCGCTGTATAACCCTCCGGGTTTAGCGCTTCCCCCTTGATTATAATAATAATGGAGTTGCCTCTCACTCCCCAGGCGTTTCATGACCCCATAAGTGTTTCGCTCTTCTCTGTGAATATAACGTTAATAATCCAGCTCCTGGGCCTGTTGCTTCACTTGCGTTTGGTGGTCGTTTTCTCCCTTGTGTGTCTGGCGATCGTGTTGTATCTCTTGTATTTATTATTAAACCCATGAAATTCTCGCATGTTGTATCGCCCAGCTAGGTCATATCACTTTTCTACCACTTAAAACCTTCTGATTTCTCGTAACTCATTTGGATGTTTAGTTAACAGTCTTGTCCCCTCATTCTGGTTCCTGTCACACAGACTAATGCCTTTGTCTACCCTGTTCTGAAGCATTTTTTTTATGCCCCTCATTTCTCCTCATGTTCTGCGTTCTAGCGGACGTGCAAGGTCGAGTTCCTTTAGGGATTCACAGGTTTTGTTCCTGGGCTCAGGTACGTGCCCAGTGACGAAATACTGTACATTACTCTTTGTTTTACTAGGTGGGGGCTCTGCGCTGGAGCTGCACACTCGAGAATTGGGTCTGCGAGTTGCAAGAAGCTTAGAGAGTTTTGTATGTTTACACAAGACCTGTTCACGGAATGGGCCGCGGGGGCGTTGATCCCAGAAACCCTTCTAGGTATGCTCTAGGCATTCGCTGTACTTCTCATATTTCTTAATCCAGTAAATTATTTTAGTGTACATTCTAAGGATTTAAAATGTGGATATATTCTCAGTACTTTAGGTAGTTCATCATTATGTAACCATGAAGCCTTCAGCAGTAACCGTAAAAGAAGAAAAACTTTCGGAACGTGTCACGGGACATCACATATTTAAGAGAAAATATATATCGTCTCCGCGGCATGATCTCAGACCACAGCTCTTCATTGGGCTCGCTGCACACAGTTCGACGACATAGGCACCACAGCCTGGCTAATCAGGAACTCTTATTTTTCTTACGTATTTCAAAAGAAATTTGTAATTTTTAAGATTTCATTCATTTTCTTTGGTGAGTTTGTAACCGCGTGGTGTCTAGATTAATTCAGTAAGTAGATCAAGCGAGTTTTTAACTTAGCACTTGTTAACATAAAACACTTTTTCCCCACTACTAATAATATCCGGGAGTGACTTCCCAGGGTGTTTACCGGCGGTCGATACTTCCTGTATTGATAAGTGCATCAGCAGATGTTTACCGAGGATAAATACCCTCAAATATTTGTCTGTCTAGCGTTCATATTTAGACTGGCGCCCAGCTGAATGCTAAGTGATGAGCTCCGCAGGTGCATCTCTGTTGTGGAGATTTTTATATAATTTGCATCACCTAGTGTAAAAATGCAATTTGCAAATTAAAATGACTGTACTAAGAAGTGACTTAAAGATTACCTGCTAATATTTAGGATTTTTTCTATGGTCCTACCGGTCCTCACACCGTAACTATACAAGCGTGTTGTTTCCAGAAATTGAAGCAATTGTAGTGCCAGACCTAAATGGCGACAATAGTGAAGACAATACAAGTTCAAGAACTCTGTCGAGCTGTTAAAGCTCGAAACAGCGAAATGTTGTCCCATAAAAGCTTGTTTTACATTGTATGTTTTATTTTTTTATTGTACTGTCCATCCCTCTGCCAGAAGCGGCCCGCCTGTTCTTGTAACTTGTTTGTTAGCGGTTATTTATTGTATATACAAACTTATTCTGATTAAAAATAAAAGAAGTTTCATCAAGCATAAAATAGCTAATAAACATTTAATTTCATAGCAGCTTAGAGCGTTTACAAAGTACTATGAAAGAAAACGAACAGTGTTGATGATCCTGCTACTTCCTCCTCTCTCGTGTTCTTTAGTCTGATCTACAACCCTCACGTAGTTGAAGCAGCAACTGTGGCACTGTGGTGCGCACGTTAAGGCTGAACAGTCTTGTAACTCGTAACATTACCCATGTATTCGTAATACATGTAAGGACCTGCCTTGTATGGACCAGTAGGCCTTCCGCAGTGTTCCTCCATTCTTATGTTCTTATAACACTCGCGGTATTCTGGGCATCGTAAATACTACGCAAGGACAATGACACAAGCTAGAGTAGAGAGCTTGGGTGCCCAGGTTGCTAGTTTTATTGCCCAGTTAGTGAGGTGGAGTCTTTGCATCACTGGCTGTTACTTCAGCGTATTAGTAATTCCTGTCCTGACTCGCCTACCACACTCACTGGCGCACCTCACCACCCGTCTTCCTCTTAGTACCAGTTATCCTCTGAACTGTTTTTGAGTGCTGGGATTGTAGTGTATTTATAAGTAGTAAAAATAAAGCCATGGGCAAATGACATTTTTCTGTACTGTTGCAGTCGTAGTATTGTGTATTATTGCAGTCGTCTACCTACCTGGAGTCTTCATGGAGGGCATTACGGGGATCAACGTCTCTGCGGTCCGGTCCATGACCAGGCCTCCCGGTGGATCAGGGTCTGATCAACGAGGCTGTTACTGCTGGCCGCACGTAGTCCAACGTACGAACCACAGCCCGGCTGATCTGGCACTGACTTTAGGTATCTGTCCAGCTCCCTCTTGAAAGCAACCAGGGGCCTATTGGTAATTTCCCTGATGGCTAGTGGAAGGCTGTTGAACAGTCTTGGACCCCAGACACTCACTGTTTTCTCAGAGTACCAATAGAGCGCCCCTACTTTTCACTGGGGGTATGTTGCATCGCCTGCCAAGTCTTTTGCTTTCGTAGAGAGTGATTTCTGTGTGTAGATTAGGGACCAGTCCCTCTAGGATCTTCCAGGTGTAGATTATGATGTAGTGTTGTGTATTGCTGCAATCGTAGTGCTGTGTAGTGTTGCTGTCGAAGTGTTGTGTATTGTTGCAGTCGTTTTGTTGTGTATTGTTGCTGTTTAGTGTTGTGTATTATTGCAGTCGTAGTGTTGTGTATTATTGCAGTCATAGTGTTGTGTACTGTTGCAGTCTTAGTGATGTGCAGTATTGCAGTCGTGGTGTTGTGTATTGTTGCAGTCGTAGTGTTGTGTACTGTTGCAGTCTTAGTGATGTGCAGTGTTGCAGTCGTGGGTTGTGTATTGTTGCAGTCGTGGTGTTGTGTGCTGTTGATGTTGCAGTGCTGTGTGATGTTGCTGTCGTAGTGTTGTGTTGTTGCTGTTGTAGTGTTGTGTTGTTGCTGTTGTAGTGTTGTGTTGTTGCTGTCATAATGTTGTGTTGTTGCTGTTGTAGTGTTGTGTTGTTGCTGTCGTAGTGTTGTGTTGTTGCTGCCGTAGTGTTGTGTGTTGTTGCTGTCGTAGTGTTGTGTGTTGTTGCTGTTGTAGTGTTGTGTTGTTGCTGTCGTAGTGTTGTGTTGTTGCTGCCGTAGTGTTGTGTGTTGTTGCTGTCGTAGTGTTGTGTGTTGTTGCTGTTGTAGTGTTGTGTTGTTGCTGTCGTAGTGTTGTGTTGTTGCTGCCGTAGTGTTGTGTGTTGTTGCTGCCGTAGTGTTGTGTTGTTGCTGTCGTAGTGTTGTGTGTTGTTGCTGTTGTAGTGTTGTGTTGTTGCTGTCGTAGTGTTGTGTTGTTGCTGCCGTAGTGTTGTGTGTTGTTGCTGTCGTAGTGTTGTGTGTTGTTGCTGTTGTAGTGTTGTGTTGTTGCTGTCGTAGTGTTGTGTTGTTGCTGTCGTAGTGTTGTGTGTTGTTGCTGTCGTAGTGTTGTGTGTTGTTGCTGTTGTAGTGTTGTGTTGTTGCTGTCGTAGTGTTGTGTTGTTGCTGCCGTAGTGTTGTGTGTTGTTGCTGTCGTAGTGTTGTGTGTTGTTGCTGTTGTAGTGTTGTGTTGTTGCTGTCGTAGTGTTGTGTTGTTGCTGTCGTAGTGTTGTGTTGTTGCTGTCGTAGTGTTGTGTTGTTGCTGTCGTAGTGTTGTGTGTTGTTGCTGTCGTAGTGTTGTGTGTTGTTGCTGTCGTAGTGTTGTGTTGTTGCTGTCGTAGTGTTGTGTTGTTGCTGTCGTAGTGTTGTGTTGTTGCTGTCGTAGTGTTGTGTGTTGTTGCTGTCGTAGTGTTGTGTGTTGTTGCTGTCGTAGTGTTGTGTTGTTGCTGTCGTAGTGTTGTGTTGTTGCTGTCGTAGTGTTGTGTGTTGTTGCTGTCGTAGTGTTGTGTATTGTTGCTGTCGTAGTGTTGCGTTATTGCTGTCGTAGTGTTGTGTGTTGCTGTCGTAGTGTTGTGTGTTGTTGCTGCCGTAGTGTTGTGTTGTTGCTGTCGTAGTGTTGTGTGTTGTTGCTGTCGTAGTGTTGTGTTGTTGCTGTCGTAGTGTTGTGTGTTGTTGCTGCCGTAGTGTTGTGTGTTGTTGCTGTCGTAGTGTTGTGTGTTGTTGCTGTCGTAGTGTTGTGTTGTTGCTGGCGTAGTGTTGTGTGTTGTTGCTGTCGTAGTGTTGTGTTGTTGCTGTCGTAGTGTTGTGTGTTGTTGCTGTCGTAGTGTTGTGTGTTGTTGCTGTTAGTGTTTGTGTTGTTGCTGTTAGTGTTTGTGTTGTTGCTGTTAGTGTTTGTGTTGTTGCTGTTAGTGTGTGTGTTGTTGCTGTTAGTGTGTGTGTTGTTGCTGTTAGTGTGTGTTGTTGCTGTTAGTGTGTGTGTTGTTGCTGTTAGTGTGTGTGTTGTTGCTGTTAGTGTGTGTGTTGTTGCTGTTAGTGTGTGTGTTGTTGCTGTTAGTGTGTGTGTTGTTGCTGTTAGTGTTGTGTTGTTGCTGTCGTAGTGTTGTGTTGTTGCTGTCGTAGTGTTGTGTGTTGTTGCTGTCGTAGTGTTGTGTTGTTGCTGTCGTAGTGTTGTGTGTTGTTGCTGTCGTAGTGTTGTGTTGTTGCTGTCGTAGTGTTGTGTTGTTGCTGTCGTAGTGTTGTGTTGTTGCTGTCGTAGTGTTGTGTTGTTGCTGTCGTAGTGTTGTGTGTTGTTGCTGTCGTAGTGTTGTGTTGTTGCTGTCGTAGTGTTGTGTTGTTGCTGTCGTAGTGTTGTGTTGTTGCTGTCGTAGTGTTGTGTTGTTGCTGTCGTAGTGTTGTGTTGTTGCTGTCGTAGTGTTGTGTTGTTGCTGTCGTAGTGTTGTGTTGTTGCTGTCGTAGTGCTGTATATTTCGTGTTATTGTTTCCTGTTGGTCTTTTTTTCTGAAGTATAATAAAATAGAATATTTTCAGTCTCAGCCTTGTCAGCATCCCATTGTTGACCTCTTATAAGATCTTGTCAGCATCCCAGTGTTGACCTCTTATAAGATCTTGTCAGCATCCCATTGTTGACCTCTTATAAGATCTTGTCAGCATCCCATTGTTGACCTCTTATAAGATCTTGTCAGCATCCCTTTGTTGACCTCTTATAAGATCTTGTCAGCATCCCATTGTTGACCTCTTATAAGATCTTGTCAGCATCCCATTGTTGACCTCTTATAAGATCTTGTCAGCAGCCCATTGTTGACCTCTTACAAGATCTTGTCAGTATCCCATTGTTGGCCTCTTATAAGATCTTGTCAGCATCCCATTATTGACCTCTTATAAGATCTTGTCAGCATCCCATTGTTGACCTCTTATAAGATCTTGTCAGCATCCCATTGTTGACCTCTTACAAGGTCTTGTCAGCATCCCATTGTTGACCTCTTATAAGATCTTGTCAGCATCCCATTGTTGACCTCTTATAAGATCTTGTCAGCATCCCATTGTTGACCTCTTATAAGATCTTGTCAGCATCCCATTGTTGACTTCTTATAAGATCTTGTCAGCATCCCATTGTCGACCTCTTACAAGATCTTGTCAGCATCCCATTGTTGACCTCTTATAAGATCTTGTCAGCATCCCATTATTGACCTCTTATAAGATCTTGTCAGCATCCCATTGTTGACCTCTTATAAGATCTTGTCAGCATCCCATTGTTGACCTCTTACAAGGTCTTGTCAGCATCCCATTGTTGACCTCTTATAAGATCTTGTCAGCATCCCATTGTTGACCTCTTATAAGATCTTGTCAGCATCCCATTGTTGACCTCTTATAAGATCTTGTCAGCATCCCATTGTTGACCTCTTATAAGATCTTGTCAGCATCCCATTGTTGACCTCTTATAAGATCTTGTCAGCATCCCATTGTTGACCTCTTATAAGATCTTGTCAGCATCCCATTGTTGACCTCTTATAAGATCTTGTCAGCATCCCATTGTTGACCTCTTATAAGGTCTTGTCAGCATTTCAATATTTGGCTGAACCTGTAAATTGCACTTAAGGCATAATTTATTGAAATAAATTATCTTATTTATAAATACTGGATTATATTTTCTCTCGCGAACCTTCCGTTATTTTTAAATTGAATTTCTCAAGATGATTTCCCGATTTTTCTTTTAGTGGCCGTTTTATTTTTCCAGTTTGAAATGTTATGAAAGGTCATGAGGTTTGCCAGTTGTTTCCTAACATTGTGGTGTTTCGCATGACTGCTGTCTCAAGAGTATGCTCACGTACATGTTTTTCTCTCCGCCTTTTATCCCAACCTCACTATGTGGTGGTGGTGGGTTGTGTTAACATAAGAAAGGAGCACTGCAGCAGGCCTGCTGGCCCATGCCAGGCAAGTCCAAGGCAGGTCTAAGTCACTTCTACTTATGAAGGATGGATCAATGCATTAGACCCACTGGCCCAAGAGAATCAGGTCCAACTCAGATCCACTCACACCTACTTATGTATTTGTTCCCGTCATTGGGTTTTCTTTTTATCTTAATAGTAGTAGCAGCAGTAGTTACTAGTTGAAGGCAGTGGTGGTGGTGTGTGTGTGTGTGTGTGTGTGTGTGTGTATACTCACCTAGTTGTACTCACCTAGTTGAGGTTGCAGGGGTCGAGTCCAAGCTCCTGGCCCCGCCTCTTCACTGGTCGCTACTAGGTCACTCTCCCTGAACCATGAGCTTTATCGTACCTCTGCTTAAAGCTATGTATGGATCCTGCCTCCACTACATCGCTTCCCAAACTATTCCACTTTCTGACTACTCTGTGGCTGAAGAAATACTTCCTAACATCCCTGTGATTCATCTGTGTCTTCAGCTTTCAACTGTGTCCCCGTGTTGTTGTGTCCCATCTCTGGAACATCCTGTCTTTGTCCACCTTGTCAATTCCTCTCAGTATTTTGTAAGTCGTTATCATGTCCCCCCTATCTCTCCTGTCCTCCAGTGTCGTCAGGTTGATTTCCCCTTAACCTCTCCTCGTAGGACATACCTCTTAGCTCTGGGACTAGTCTTGTTGCAAACCTTTGCACTTTCTCTAGTTTCTTTACATGCTTGGCTAGGTGTGGGTTCCAAACTGGTGCCGCATACTCCAATATGGGCCTAACGTACACGGTGTACAGGGTCCTGAACGATTCCTTATTAAGATGTCGGAATGCTGTTCTGAGGTTTGCCAGGCGCCCATATGCTGCAGCAGTTATTTGGTTGATGTGCGCTTCAGATGTGCCTGGTGTTATACTCACCCCAAGATCTTTTTCCTTGAGTGAGGTTTGTAGTCTCTGGCCCCCCTAGACTGTACTAAGTCTGCGGTCTTCTTTGCCCTTCCCCAATCTTCATGACTTTGCACTTGGTGGGATTGAACTCCAGGAGCCAATTGCTGGACCAAGTCTGCAGCCTGTCCAGATCCCTTTGTAGTTCTGCCTGGTCTTTGATCGAATGAATTCTTCTCATCAACTTCACGTCATCTGCAAACAGGGACACCTTGGAATTTATTCCTTCCGTCATGTCGTTCATAAATACCAGAAACAGCACTGGTCCTAGGACTGACCCCTGTGGGACCCCGCTGGTCACAGGTGCCCACTCTGACACCTCGCCACGTACCATTACTCTCTGCTGTCTTCCTGACAAGTATTCCCTGATCCATTGTAGTGCCTTCCCTGTTTGGTCCTCCAGTTTTTGCACTAATCTCTTGTGTGGTACTGTGTCAAACGCCTTCTTGCAGTCCAAGAAAATGCAATCCACTCACCCCTCTCTCTCTTGTCTTACTGCTGTCACCTTGTCATAGAACTCCAGTAGGTTTGTGACACAGGGTTTCCCGGCCCTGAAACCATGTTGGCTGCTGTTGATGAGATCATTCCTTTCTAGGTGCTCCACCACTCTTCTGACAATCTTCTCCATGACTTTGCATACTATACATGTCAGTGACACTTGTCTGTAGTTTAGTGCTTCGTGTGTGTGTGTGTGTGTGTGTGTGTGTGTGTGTGTGTGTGTGTGTGTGTGTGTGTGTGTGTGTATACTCACCTAGTTGAGGTTGCGGGGGTCGAGTCCGAGCTCCTGGCCCCGTGTGTGCGCGCGTGTGTGTGTGTGTGTGTGTGTGTGTGTGTATGTGTATGTCTGTGTGTGTGTGTGTGTGTGTGTGTGTGTGTGTGTGTGTGTATGTGTATGTATGTATGTATAAATGTGTGTGTGTGTGTGTGTGTGTGTGTGTGTGTGTGTGTGTGTGCACCTCCTGTGCTAGGTTACCTTACAGAAGTGGTGTGGTGTGCTCTTTGACGCTGGGTCACCTTACCTTGGTGGCAGGGTGTTAGTGAACTACCAGCGCTGGGTCACCTTGCCATGGCGGCAGGGTGTTAGTGAACCACCAGCGCTGGGTCACCTTACCATGGTGACAGGGTGTTAGTGAACCACCAACGCTGGGTTACCTTACCATGGTGGCAGGGTGTTAGTGAACCACCAACGCTGGGTTACCTTACCACGGTGGCAGGGTGTTAGTGACCCACCAACACTGAGTCACCTTACCATGGTGGCAGGGTGTTAGTGAACCACCAACGCTGGGTCACCTTACCGTGGTTGCAGGGTGTTAGTGTACCACCAACGCTGGGTCACCTTACCATGGTGGCAGGGTGTTACTGAACCATCTACCATGAAAATTAGTAACACTGGCATTTTGGTTCCAGATGGTTTAAGGTGAAGCAGTGTGTCTCGATTTATATAAAGGTTTTCAAGCTTATTTTAACTATAAGAATGGTATTACTATCAACTGCCTAGTGGCAATCTATTCCATATGTATGACCACTTATTATACAGTTTTAATGGTTGGAATATGTAGCTGGAAGATTGCGTGAAGCTACAATTGATTCCTGCGCTTTGGAATTTTGTGGGATTTCTGAAGGGAAAACACGGACGGCGGCATCTGTGACAGTTTTTTTTGGTATTTCTATTGGCTTTCTTTTGTGTTTAACACTATTTTATTAAATGTGAACTAGATTACCTGTATACTGCATAAAATAAAGAAATTTATTATTATTATTATTATTATTATTATTATTATTATTATCATCATCATTTTTAAAACACGGGCGGCGGCACCGATGACGGTTTTTTAGAGACGATGCGGGTTACCTGGAGGTTATTCCGGGGATCAAAGCCCCCGCGGCCCGGTCCATGACCAGGCCTCCCGATGGATCAGGGCCTGATCAACTAGGCTGTTACTGCTGGCCGCACGCAGTCCAACGTACGAGCCACAGCCCGGCTGATCCGGCACTGACTTTAGGTATCTGTCCAGCTCTCTCTTAAAGGCAGCCAGGGGTTTATTGGCAATTCCCCTAATGTTTGATGGGAGGCTGTTAAACAGTTTTGGGCCCCGGACACTTATGGTGTTTTCCCTTAGTGTACCAATGGCGCCCCTACTTTTTATTGGGGGCATTTTGCATCGCCTGCCCAGTCTTTTACTTTCGTAGGGAGTGATTTCTGTGTGCAGATTTGGGACCATTCCTTCCAAGACTTTCCAAGTGTAGATTATGATATATCTCTCCCTCCTGCGTTCCAACGAGTACAAGTCAAGTGCTTCCAAGCGTTCCCAGTAGTTAAGGTGCTTGACAGAACTTATACGTGCAGTAAAGGATCTCTGTACACTCTCTAGATCTGCTATTTCACCTGCTTTGAATGGAGATGTTGATGTATAGCAGTATTCTAGCCTAGAGAGAACAAGTGATTTGAAAAGGATCATCATGGGCTTGGCATCTCTCGTTTTGAAAGTTCTCATTATCCATCCTATCATTTTCTTTGCACGTGCGATCGTGGGACTCTTGTGATCCTTGAAAGTGAGATCCTCAGACATTACTACTCCCAGGTCCCTTACATTATTTTTCCGCTCTATTGTATGGCCGGAGTCAGTAGTATACTCTGTTCTAGTTATTATCTCCTCCAGTTTTCCATAACGGAGTAGTTGGAATTTGTCCTCATTGAACATTATATTGTTTACCGTTGCCCACTGGAAAACTTTGTTTATATCTTCTTGGAGGTTAACCGCGTCCTCAGCAGATGACAGCCTCATGCAGATCCTAGTATCATCCGCAAAGGATGATACGGTGCTGTGGTGTATATCTCTGTTTATGTCTGATATGAGGATGAAGAATAAGATGGGGGCGAGTACTGTGCCTTGTGGAACAGAGCTCTTCACTATGGCAGCCTCCGATTTAACTCTGTTGACCACTACTCTTTGTGTTCGATTTGTTAGGAAGTTGAAGATCCATCTCCCCACTTTCCCAGTTATTCCTTTAGCACGTATTTTATGGGCTATTACGCCATGATCGCATTTGTCAAATGCTTTTGCAAAGTCTGTGTATATTACATCTGCATTCTGATTTTCTTCCAGTGCATCCAAGGCCATGTCATAGTGATACAGTAGTTGTGAGAGGCAGGAGCGACCTGCCCTGAACCCATGTTGCCCTGGATTGTGCAGATTTTGGGAATCCAGGTGATTTGCAATCCTGCTTCTTAGCACTCTTTCAAAGATTTTTATGATGTGGGACGTCAGAGCTATTGTCAGGGTATTGAGAGGGATGGTTCACCAGCCCAGGATTCCATGTATAGGAAGATTTTATTGGGTTTATTTACCCGGATAACGCAAAATAAACCAAACAAGGACATGCCATTAACTGGTTTATTTCCACTGGGGCCCGTTAATCGTACCCCCCCAGGATGCGACCCACGACTGTTGGCGAGCACTCAGCAATCTACTTACTGCTAGGCGAACAGGGGCAGCAGGTGAAAGGAAATATGCCAAAATTTTCCACGTGTCCAGGGATCGAACTCAGGTTCGTCAGTGTGCAAAGTGAGACAGCTACCAACTGAGCCAGGTTTCATCATGCATAATGTGGAAGTTAGTTTAGAGGTTACTTTTCGACTCAGTGAGGTAGAACGAATGTTAATGATCCTATCCAGTGTGTGGGGAACGAATGTTAATGATCCTATCCAGTGTGTGTGGGGGACGAATGTTAATGATCCTATCCAGTGTGTGGGGGACGAATGTTAATGATCCTATCCAGTGTGTGTGGGGGACGAATGTTAATGATCCTCTCCAGTGTGAGGGGGACGAATGTTAATGATCCTATCCAGTGTGTGTGGGGGACGAATGTTAATGATCCTATCCAGTGTGCGGGGGACGAATGTTAATGATCCTATCCAGTGTGAAGGGAACGAATGTTAATGATCCTATCCAGTGTGCGGGGGACGAATGTTAATGATCCTATCCAGTGTGCGGGGGACGAATGTTAATGATCCTATCCAGTGTGTGGGGAACGAATGTTAATGATCCTATCTAGTGTGTGGGGAACGAATGTTAATGATCCTATCCAGTGTGCGGAGGACGAATGTTAATGATCCTATCCAGTGTGAGGGGAACGAATGTTAATGATCCTATCCAGTGTGCGGGGGACGAATGTTAATGATCCTATCCAGTGTGAGGGGAACGAATGTTAATGATCCTATCTAGTGTGCGGGGAACGAATGTTAACGATCCTATCCAGTGTGAGGGGAACGAATGTTAATGATCCTATCCAGTGTGTGGGGAACGAATGTTAATGATCCTATCCAGTGTGAGGGGAACGAATGTTAATGATCCTATCCAGTGTGTGGGGAACGAATGTTAGTGATCCTATCCAGTGTGAGGGGAACGAATGTTAATGATCCTATCCAGTGTGTGGGGAACGAATGTTAATGATCCTATCCAGTGTGAGGGGAACGAATGTTAATGATCCTATCCAGTGTGAGGGGAACGAATGTTAATGATCCTATCTAGTGTGCGGGGAACGAATGTTAATGATCCTATCCAGTGTGCGGGGGAACGAATGTTAATGATCCTATCCAGTGTGAGGGGAACGAATGTTAATGATCCTATCTAGTGTGCGGGGAACGAATGTTAATGATCCTATCCAGTGTGCGGGGAACGAATGTTAATGATCCTATCCAGTGTGAGGGGAACGAATGTTAATGATCCTATCTAGTGTGCGGGGAACGAATGTTAATGATCCTATCCAGTGTGTGGGGAACGAATGTTAATGATCCTATCCAGTGTGAGGGGAACGAATGTTAATGATCCTATCCAGTGTGCGGGGGACGAATGTTAATGATCCTATCCAGTGTGTGGGGAACGAATGTTAATGATCCTATCCAGTGTGAGGGGATAGGATAATATTTTGTTCGTATTTTTAACCCTGGAGGGTTAGCCATCCAGGATAACCCAAGAAAGTCAGTGCGTCATCGACAGACTGTCTGTTTTATTTCCATTGAGGTCCTCAATCTTGTCCCCCAGGATGCGATCTACACCAATGGACTAACACCCAGGTACCTACTTGCTTGCTAGGTGAACGGGCTAACAGATATAAGGAAACACGTTCAATGTTTCTACCCTTGTCGAGGATCGAACCTCGGACACTCAGCTTATGAAGCGAGAGCGTTGCCTACCAGACCACGGGACACCGGAATGAGTGTTGATGATCCTACCCAGTGTGAGGTGATGGGGGAGAATGAGTGTTGATCTAGACACCTTGAGAAGACGGATGAATTGTTTATTTTTCATTTTGGATTCATTGCTTTTCTGGATATTTTATTATCCCAGCCAAGGAAAGGCCGCCAGCAGCAACAGCCTGGTCGACCGGGTAAGACCCATCCAAGGTATTAAGATGTATGTTGGGGCAACGGTCTCTTGTTATTACACTCTTGTTGCAGTCATGGAGGATGTTCTAAACCCGCACTGGTCGTGTATCGCTTGGGGAATGCTAGGCTGTTACGATTTCAAGGGAGGGAGCACTCATTCCTCGGATCAAGAGCCCTTCACCGGCTTCTAGATATCCTTTGAGGCTCTGTGGTTAGTGTTGTCAGCTGTGAAGCGGCCGATGTGCTGTCTTGTGCCTATAACACCTCACTTCCGACATTACCCTAACTCCGATAGATTTCGAAAAAGCCATTGACAACATGCCTATGCACTCAGCCCCGGGCCCAGACTCGTGGAACTCTGTTTTCATTAAGAACTGCAAGAAACCCCTCTCGCGTGCCCTAAGTACACTATGGAGGAGGAGCTTGGACATGGGTGAAATTCCACAGTCACTTAAAACAACGGATATAGCCCCACTCCATAAAGGTGGCAGCAAAGCATTAGCTAAGAACTATAGACCAATAGCTCTGACATCCCACATCATAAAAATCTTTGAAAGAGTGCTAAGAAGCAGGATTGCAAATCACCTGGATTCCCAAAATCTGCACAATCCAGGGCAACATGGGTTCAGGGCAGGTCGCTCCTGCCTCTCACAACTACTGGATCACTATGACATGGCCTTGGATGCACTGGAAGAAAATCAGAATGCAGATGTAATATACACAGACTTTGCAAAAGCTTTTGACAAATGCGATCATGGCGTAATAGCCCATAAAATACGTGCTAAAGGAATAACTGGGAAAGTGGGGAGATGGATCTTCAACTTCCTAACAAATCGAACACAAAGAGTAGTGGTCAACAGAGTTAAATCGGAGGCTGCCATAGTGAAGAGCTCTGTTCCACAAGGCACAGTACTCGCCCCCATCTTATTCCTTATCCTGATATCAGACATAAACAGAGATATACACCACAGCACCGTATCATCCTTTGCAGATGATACTAGGATCTGCATGAGGCTGTCATCTGCTGAGGACGCGGTTAACCTCCAAGAAGATATAAACAAAGTTTTCCAGTGGGCAACGGTAAACAATATGATGTTCAATGAGGACAAATTCCAACTACTCCGTTATGGAAAACTGGAGGAGATAATAACTAGAACAGAGTATACTACTGACTCCGGCCATACAATAGAGCGGAAAAATAATGTAAGGGACCTGGGAGTAGTAATGTCTGAGGATCTCACTTTCAAGTATCACAACAGTGCCACGATCGCACGTGCAAAGTAAATGATAGGATGGATAATGAGAACTTTCAAAACGAGAGATGCCAAGCCCATGATGATCCTTTTCAAATCACTTGTTCTCTCTAGGCTGGAATACTGCTGTACATTAACATCTCCATACAAAGCAGGTGAAATCGCAGATCTAGAGAGTGTACAGAGATCCTTTACTGCACGTATAAGTTCTGTCAAGCACCTTAACTACTGGGAACGCTTGGAAGCACTTGACTTGTACTCGTTGGAACGCAGGAGGGAGAGATATATCATAATCTACACTTGGAAAGTCTTGGAAGGAATGGTCCCAAATCTGCACACAGAAATCACTCCCTACGAAAGTAAAAGACTGGGCAGGCGATGCAAAATGCCGCCAATAAAAAGTAGGGGCGCCATTGGTACACTAAGAGAAAACACCATAAGTGTCCGGGGCCCAAAACTGTTCAACAGCCTCCCATCAAGCATTAGGGGAATTGCCAATAAACCCCTGGCTGCCTTCAAGAGAGAGCTGGACAGATACCTAAAGTCGGTGCCGGATCAGCCGGGCTGTGGCTCGTACGTCGGACTGCGTGCGGCCAGCAGTAACAGCCTAGTTGATCAGGCCCTGATCCATCGGGAGGCCTGGTCGTGGACCGGGCCGCGGGGGCGTTGATCCCCGGAATAACCTCCAGGTAACCTCCAGGTAACTTGTTTCTCGATTGGTGCCAGATCATTTCCTTCTAAAGTAAAAGACTGGGCAGACGGTGCAACATACCCCCAATGAAAAGTGTGGGCTCCATTAATAAACTAAGAGAAAACACAATATGTGTCCGGGGCCCAAGACTGTTCAACAGCCTCCCACCAGACGTAAGGGAATTACCAATAGACCCCTGGTTGCTTTCAAGAGGGAGCTGGAGATACCTATAGTCAGTACCCGATCAGCCGGGTTGTGGTTCGCACCGGGAGGCCTGGTCAAGGACTGGGCAGGGGGGGCGTTAACCCCCGGAGCACCCTCCAGGTAGATGAGCTTCCTGACGTCGGGTAATAGACTCAGCTGCTATCTGTGGATCATCGTCATTCTCATTGTTAAAATCGCTGCTCCTTTCAAGTTCCAGAGAAACTATTAGGAAGTTCCATTTAAACTTTGTGTTTTCACTCGGCCATTAACGCCTACTTTCACTGGAATGGACCAGGAATCTAATTATCAAAGTCATAAATACTTTCAAAATTGTTTCTCCAATGAAATTTTGTTGATTAAATAAAATTGGACGTCTCCAGTGTGTTGTTACCTTTCACCTCTCTCTCTCTCTCTCTCTCTTTTTTTTTTTTACACAGGGTTTGACAAGGTTAAGGATCCCTAGCTTTATTGACACGCTATTTACAGGTTAAGGATTCCTAACTTTATTGGCAAGCTAAGAGCTGTTACCTACATCAGCTCATTTGAAAGCATTTTTATTGTTATGAGACATACAAGTAGGGAGCAGGATGAAGTTGGAGCCATCTGTGGGCCAGCATTTTCATTTGATCAACTGACTTTATCTCGTTGACATCATTATGCTGTACGAATGTGTTCCATACTTGAGTCATCCTGGGTATGTATGATCTCAGATGGAGTGATGCTCTGGAGAAGGGTACAGCCAGAGTGAAGTTGCTGCTTTTTGCCCGTCTTGTGGCATAAAAGCTTGTTTCACGCTGTCCTCGAAGTGAATCCAAGTGTGGTATTTTGACAATATTGGCCTTGTACATAACAGTAAGGCCACCCACATCCCTCCTATGTTGAAGGCTCTGCTGAAATGACAGATCTATCCAGGATGGGTCCAGGCGAGAGATGAGACGTCTTGCTCTGTTCTCTACTCTGTCAAGCAGTCGCAGATGAGAGGGAGGGCAGGCAAACCAAGAAAGTGGAGCATACTCAAGGTGTGAGCGTACTTGTGCCTCGTACAGGATCTTGCAGCCCCTACTGTCAAGCAGATGCGAGATACGGCGAAGTGCTGTAAGCTTCCTGGCTGCCTTGTTTGCAAGATTTACAACATGGTTCTTCATGGTTAGTTTGGAGTCAAATTTCACCCCAAGGATATCAACTTCTTCTCCAGGTGCCAACACCCTCCCATTCATCCTTGCTACTGCACCAGCATTACCATCATGGTGCCTAGAGACGATCATCATTTGCGTTTTCTCAGGTGCAAATGTTATTTGCCATCTATTTCCCCAAGCTGATATAGCTCTCAGCTGGT
Organism: Cherax quadricarinatus; assembly: GCF_038502225.1. Lineage (NCBI taxonomy): Eukaryota > Metazoa > Arthropoda > Malacostraca > Decapoda > Parastacidae > Cherax > Cherax quadricarinatus. The sequence goes on from NC_091300.1 coordinate 16,827,169, forward strand.
GATTGATGTAGCTTAGAGCAGCTGGCATTTCT
>NC_091300.1:16829700-16947200 GCF_038502225.1 Cherax quadricarinatus
TTATATTTCATATTACACGATAGGTTTTATACGTCAGGCAGTGAGAATATCATCTAACATTTTGCTATGGGTTTGTAACTACGACAACTTAAAAGGTTACGTTCAAGCAGAGCTGGAGTTAGCTTCACTTGAGAATTACCGTGTTTGAGGGGAACCTATCTGGAGGTGGGAAGTACAGTGCCTGCACTCTGAAGAATGGGTGGGGATGCCTTTAATACACCTTTGATGAGTTCCCAGAGTTTTTTCTACTGGAGGGATGATGCATTTCGGATTGTCGTCTGAATTGTGATGTCCGCCCACTTCTGACGAGACAGCGATTGAAGGAGTGATAACGGATGTGTTTCCTTCTTTAGGTTATCCTAACATAGTGAGAAACGGCCGATGCGTTCTTTTTTTTGTACCAGTGATTTATCTTTGACCTGTTTCGGGAGTTTCCAAACAACTACGACCCAGCCCTGGGCCAGGCTTTCATGTTGAACGCTTGGTCAACTAGGCTATTGCTGTTGGCAGCTCAACGGCTACCTGGAGGGCATTCCGGGGATCAACGCCCGCGGCCCGGTCCATGACCAGGCCTCCCGGTGGAATCAGCACCTTTCAAGGCAGGTGAAATTGCTGACCTAGAAAATGTACAGAGAACCTTCACGGCGCGCATAACGGAGATAAAACACCTCAATTACTGGGAGCGCTTGAAGTTCCTGAACCTGTATTCCCTGGAACGCAGGCGGGAGACATACATGATTATATACATCTGGAAAATCCTAGAGGGATTAGTACCGAACTTGCACACGAAAATCACTCACAACGAAAGCAAAAGACTTGGCAGACGATGCAACATCCCCCTCAATGAAAAGCAGAGGTGTCACTAGCACGTTAAGAGACAATACAATAATTGTCAGGGGCCCGAGACTGTTCAACTGCCTCCCAGCATACATAAGGGGGATTACCAATAGACCCCTGGCAGTCTTCAAGCTGGCACTGGACAAGCACCTAAAGTCGGTACCTGACCAGCCGGGCTGTGGCTCGTACGTTGGATTGCGTGCAGCCAGCAGTAACAGCCTTGTTGATCAGGCTCTGATCCACCAGGAGGCCTGGTCACAGACCGGGCCGTGGGGGCGTTGACCCCCGGAACTCTCTCCAGGTAAACTCCAGATCAACGAGGCTGTTACTGCTGGCCGCACGCAATCCAACGTACGAACCACAATCCGGCTGATCCGGCACCGTCTTTAGGTATCTATCCAGCTCCCTCTTGAAGACAACCTTACAAATCCATCACAGCCTAATTGATCTGGCACACGGCGGGGTGGTGATTAAAAAAAATGTGGCATGTGTTGATTTCTGCCAGAGAGCAGCTGTCTTGTGATTCACCTTGCAGCCACACGCCGGTACAAGTATTATTGGTACAAATAATGTTCTCTTCCTTCTCCCTCCCTCCTCTTTCTCTTAATATTAGTCTTACATTCATAGGGAAACGCCAAGTCTGTCTGGGTCATACAGTGTCTGGTGGAATGGAATACACTCGGTTGATTCAAGGAATTGGAATACTGGTTCAGTTTCTTAGAACAAGATTCTGTCACCAGCATCAAGGAGCCTCCCTTGAAGTACCTCCTTACTCTCCTTGCCTCGTTCCTGTTTCCTTATATCTTTATTGGAGTTCCTTGATGCTGAAGTGCTCATGATCCAATGAATTTGTGCTCCCTTTCCTACTTTGAGTTTAATATGATTACTTCTCTCCCCAGACACTATATAACTTATGTGTTTAGTGTTTTTCCTTAAATATAATAATAAAATTTCTTGTCTCCCTGTTCTCTCGTTTTCATTTTTTACTCTCTCTCCTTCTTGGCCTTCCCTGGCAGCGGTCAGGTCGTCCTGGCAGCGGTCAGGAGGTACAGGGACCTGGTTACCTGGAGGTTATACCTGGAGGTTATTCCGGGGATCAACGCCCCCGCGGCCCGGTCCACGACCACCTGACTGACGTCTTCCAAATTAGAGGGAAACTTAGAAGAGGAGGTTGCGAATAGTACATAAATGTTACAGTATTAATTCTTAACAAGATGTGGTTGAACGTAATCAAGATGAACACTATTCGGATTTGCCCGGAGGATCAACAACCCAGTGAGGTAGATGGGAGAAGCAAGAGTACTCTTTATTAATGAGGTAGATGGGAGAAGCAAGAGTACTCTTTATTAATATGAGGTAGATGGGAGAAGCAAGAGTACTCTTTATTAATATGAGGTAGATGGGAGAAGCAAGAGTACTCTTTATTAATGAGGTAGATGGGAGAAGCAAGAGTACTCTTTATTAATATGAGAGGTAGATGGGAGAAGCAAAGGTGTTGCAGTTTTAATTCAATTTTGATAATTTAATATAGGAAATGCGGAGCTAATTCTCGGGCAGCTCTGATAATGTATGCATGCAGAAGCGCTAAACTCAATTGGGTCATACAGTGCCTTGGGAATTAGAGGTAAAAAAAAGGGATTTCATCTAAGGAAGGAGAGGTGACCGCCAATTCCTGGAATCAATAGCCATTCCCAAACTCAGTGTTTTGGTCTACCTTGAGGGCTGGAGGACGATTCTGTGTGAAGGTGATTTTTTTTTTTTTGGTAGTGAGAAGGCAGATAACTGGTGGCAGCTTGATGGAAATGGACATGAATGGATTTAGGGCACTTTTACTGACGATTTTGGAGTCCTTGGACCTTGATCACTTACATAAAGGTGTCATAAGTGAATGCATTCATGTCCACTGCCTTCTGTGTTTTCGGTGTTAGAAGAAATGGGGAAATTCCGACTTGGGTCATATGATGACCCTACTAGTCATGCCACCGAGTTTTCCCAGGGAAGAAAGGAGGTGTCATAAGTGAATGCATTCATGTCCACTGCCTTCTGTGTTTTCGGTGTTAGAAGAAATGGGGAAATTCCGACTTGGGTCATATGATGACCCTACTAGTCATGCCACCGAGTTTTCCCAGGGAAGAAAGGAGGTCGAGAACGACCACTACCACTTCGACCTCAATACCATTGACCCTTCCCTCAGGGTGACCCCCGACGCCTGCGCCGTCACTCACCTGGAAGATGACAGGAAGTTTGAGTTGGCGTCTATCCTCCCACGTCTCGTTCCGCTGAAGTCAACCACCACTCTGTTTATTGATCCTCGGGGGTACTGGGGGTGGTTATTAATCAGGTTTATTGCAGTAATCTGTTAACGTTTTTGTAGCAAAGTTTTATGTCTGTTTATTTTTTCGTGTGGGGGATGGTAACACCTGCCAGTGTTAGGGAGGTCGTCCTGGGGTAGAGGTCCTGGCAGTGGCCAGGGACCAGGGACCTATCACAGAATGCTCGGGGTTCAAACCAGTGACAGGCGAGTTCTGAAGCTCGCAGGTCGATGTGCTAGTACACTGGTTCTGTGATTTGTTTTCGTGAGTCATGCCAGGGACCTGTTCGACGCTTCCCAGGGTTGTGGGTGATCGTCCAGCAGTAACTAGTGTTGGGGGTCATGCTGGCAGCGAGCAGGGCGCTGAGGGACCTGTCTGGCATCTTCCAAATTAGGAGTTAATCAAGAAGAGAAAGCTGTGAATGATATCGTATATATCTTACACTCGTACTTCTTACCAAAAAGGGGTTCAAAGGAAATCAAGATGAAGAAGACTTCAAATTTGCAGCCCAGCCCAGAATAACCTAAAAAGCCAAGCAATATATATCTTATTTCCCTTTTAGTTTTTCTTGAGTCCTTCCTAAGCTATTTTCATTTTTACCAAGTCAACTTTTTGACGTGGTGCTCAACGTCAACTGATTAACGCTTCCCATTTTTCCCCAAACGCTATTTATTTTAAATGAGGTTTAATTTAGGCTAGGCTGGGTAAGGTTACATTAACGTGCAAAAAAATACATATTTAACAACAAAAGAGCAAATTACAGAAAAACTGCTATGATACGTCTGGCAGCGTCTGGTTGGGGGTAAGGATAGGAAACGTAAAATTCCAAGCGTGTACCCCTAGGCTGCTTCCTGCCAGGATGTAACCACAACAGTCGATTAATTCACAGGCATCTATTTACTGCTAGGCAGCAGGTGCCAGGAGACAAGCAGGTGTTAGGGGGGCAAGCAGGTGCTAGGAGACAGAGACAAGCAGGTGCTAGGAGATAGGCAGCAGGTGCCAGGAGACAAGCAGGTGCGAGGAGACAGGGGCAGCAGGTGCTAGGAGACAGAGGTAGTAGATGCCAGAAGGACCTGCTGCCTCTGTCTCCTAGACAGTATTTTATTAGAAAGACTGTCTAGATATAATTCTGGGAGAGAGAGAGTGTCTGAAATTAATTGGTTAGAAGCAGCTATGAGAAACTTTCTTATGTAAGTAATTCCTGGGATTAGATGATTACTTGGTGAGGTAAGTTTGTAGTTTTTCCTTCATGATAGACAAGAAAGTTAAGCAAGTATTTATTAGTGTTTTCTTGGTTTATTTTAGTTAAGCAAGAGTTGTTTTGGTGTTTTATTAGATTGTTTTAGTTAACCAAGTTTTTTTCTTGGTTTTAGTTAAGCAATTTTTTTTGTTAGTTTTTCCTTGGTTTGTTTTAGTTAAGCAAGTTTTTTCTTGTTTTAGGTACGCAAGTTTTTTAGTGTTTTCTTGTTTTTTTAAGTTAAGGAAGTTTTTTTTCTTAGTGTTTTCTTTATTTATCTTAGTTAAGCAAAATCTTAGTCTGCACTTCACGAAGCAGTAAACCCGAGTAATCGCAGTCTGGTCCCTGATCAACCAGCTTGTTGGTGATCGCCAAATCATAGTTGAAACTTATCTATTTTTTTAATAGCCACACAAATCATAGTTGAAACTTATCTATTTTTTTAATAGCCACATTTTTTTGACACTGGCTATTATCTACGAAAATATTTTTTAAAAGTGTGAACGAACTGGTGTAGAAAAATGAACTCTTTCCTCCTCGGATAAAAATATATATAAATGAATTATGAAATTAAAACTTTTGCATGATAAAACTTCCTTGGTTTTTAGCTAATAATTTCACGTTTATCCATTAAAGGTGTTTTAAAAGAAGGCAGCCAAAGCGCGGTGCAGGTCAGGGGGCTGTAAATGGCAGGCAGTACAGTGCGGGAGAAAGTGCAGTGAAGGAGAGAGAAGAGAGGGAGAGAAACAGCACTTTCTCAGTATCTGTCCCTGACACTCCCGCGGCCTTCCACTCACCCTCACTGATGTCACCTTCCTAGACGAGGTCGGTGTGCGTGCGTGCGTGCGTACGGTGTGTTGCGTGTGCGTGTGCGTGTGCGTGCGGTGAAGGGAGAGGAGTGGGGGCCGGCGGAGGTGCCAAATGCGCGCGAAGATGCGGATGCCCAGCAAGAAACAATACAACTTGGTGACGAACGATGACTACGACTCACGGATTCCCCTGCACCCGGAGGAGGCCTTCAACCACGGCATCAGGTTCACAGTCAAGGTCAGTACCATGCTGTTTTGTGTGTGCCGTGGAGCGCTAAACCCATGTGGCTCTTTCAGCTAGTTGCAGGAGCTCATCCATCTCCAAAAAAAATAAGGGGGGGGGGGGGTTGGCAGCAGCCCTGGAAGAGAGCGCTGTAGCGGAACCCTTAAGGGTCATTCGGCGCCCGGGAAGTGAAGGGCAGTCATGTTAGATTCGAGGAAAGGGGCGGGGGGGTAGCTCCAGTTCCTTGGGTCAAGAGCCCTTCTTGAAGACTTTTGTAATGCTGCCCCCTCGAAGGCTTATTTATCCTCCCCTTCCTTAAATCAAACCTAATTACCTCTCATATGACCCTTCACTTGTTAATGTCACCATGTTTACCTTTTCTTGTGAATATTAATATATATTCTTGTGAATGTCGTCTTATTTACCTTTTCTTGTGAATGTTACTGCATTTGCCTTTTTCTTGTTAATGCCATTGTATTTCCGCATTCTCGCTGCATTTTGTGCATTGTAAAATATGTTCGGAGAGGCGGCGGTGGCCAACTTACGTTAGTTTATTTGTTATGTGTATAATATGTGTGTGGGAGGAAGCTCACCCACACGCTGCAAGATGGTGTTTGCAACATCAGGGTTATTCTGGTTGTCTTTATCCTGTTCAGAGTTACAGGTGGCTACTTTTGCACCAGCACTGCTACAACAACTCCCACCACCAACACTGCTGCAACAACTCCCACCACCAGCACTGCTACAACCACTCCCACCACCAGTACTGCTACAACTCCCACCACCAGTACTGCTACAACTCCCACCACCAGCACTGCTACAACCACTCCCACCACCAGCACTGCTACAACAACTCCCACCACCAGCACTGCTACAACCACTCCCACCACCAGCACTGCTACAACCACTCCCACCACCAGCACTGCTACAACAACTCCCACCACGAGCACTGCTACAACAAATCCCACCACCAGCACTGCTACAACCACTCCCACCACGAGCACTGCTACAACAACTCCCACCACCAGCACTGCTACAACCATTCCCACCACCAGTACTGCTACAACCACTCCCACCACCAGCACTGTTACAACCACTCCCACCACCAGCACTGCTACAACCACTCCCACCACCAGCACTGCTACAACCACTCCCACCACCAGCACTGCTACAACAACTCCCACAACCAGCACTGCAACAACCACTCCCACCACCAGCACTGCTACAACAACTCCCACCACCAGTACTGCTACAACAACTCCCACCACCAGCACTGCTACAACCACTCCCACCACCAGTACTGCTACAACAACTCCCACCACCAGCACTGCTACAACCACTCCCACCACCAGTACTGCTACAACCACTCCCACTACCAGCACTGCTACAACCACTCCCACCATCAGCACTGGTACAACCACTCCCACCACCAGTACTACTACAACCACTCCCACCACAAGCACTGCTACAACCACTCCAACCACCAGCACTGCTACAACCACTCCCACCACCAGCACTACTATAACCACTCCCACCACCAGTACTGCTACAACCACTCCCACCACAAGCACTGCTACAACCACTCCAACCACCAGCACTGCTACAACCACTCCCACCACCAGCACTGCTACAACCACTCCCACCACCAGTACTGCTACAACCACTCCCACCACCAGCACTGCTACAACCACTCCCACCATCAGCACTGCTACAACCACTCCCACCACCAGCACTGCTTCAACAACTCCCACCACTAGCACTGCTACAACAACTCCCACCACCAGCACTGCTACAACCACTCCCACCACCAGCACTGCTACAACCACTCCCACCACCAGCACTACTACAGCCACTCCCACCACCATCACTGCTACAACCACTCCCACCACCAATTACTGCTACAACCACTCCCACCACCAACACTGCCACAACCACTCCCACCACCAACACTGCCATAACCACTCCCATCACCAACACTGCCACAACCACTCCCACCACAAACACTGCCACAACCACACCCACCACCAACTACTGCCACAACCACTCTCTCCACCAACTACTGCTACAACCACACCCACTACCAACACTGCCACAACCACTCCCACCACCAACACTGCCATAACAACTCCCACCACCAACACTGCCAAAACCACTCCCACCACCAACTACTGCTACAACCACATCCACCACCAACACTGCCACAACCACACCCACCACCAACACTGCCACAACCACACCCACCACCAACACTGCCACAACCAAACCCACCACCAACACTGCCACAACCAAACCCACCACCAACACTGCCACAACCACACCCACCACCAACATTGCCAGAATCAAACCCACCACCAACACTGCCACAACCACACCCACCACCAACACTGCCACAACCAAACCCACCACCAACACTGCCACAACCACACCCACCACCAACACTGCCACAACCAAACCCACCACCAACACTGCTACAACCACACCCACCACCAACACTGCCACAACCAAACCCACCACCAACACTGCCACAACCAAACCCACCACCAACACTGCCACAACCACACCCACCACCAACACTGCCACAACCAAACCCACCACCAACACTGTCACAACCACACCCACCACCAACACTGCCACAACCAAACCCACCACCAACACTGCCACAACCACACCCACCACCAACACTGCCACAACCACACCCACCACCAACACTGCCACAACCACACCCACCACCAACACTGCCACAACCAAACCCACCACCAACACTGCCACAACCACACCCACCACTAACACTGCCACAACCAAACCCACCACCAACACTGCCACAACCACACCCACCACCAACACTGCCACAACCACAACCACCACCAACACTGCCACAACCAAACCCACCACCAACACTGCCACAACCACAACCACCACCAACACTGCCACAACCACACCCACCACCAACAATCACTACTATCTACTGTATTTAGTCGTCACTGTCTGTGAGGTTATTAAGTGAGGACGTATAAAGTTCCAACTTCTGGCGACACACAGACAAGCTGGACCTCTAAGAAGGATGGTGTCCCTCCAGCTATATTTAGCCTCAACCTGAAGTGAGGCCCCGGTTCATCGAGACCTCAGCTAGGCCAGAACTTACTTGACACTTCCCTTAGCCAGGTCTGTGTTGCTAGGTTGGTACACTGGTTGGCTTGTACCCAGGTGTACATCTCGAGTGCTCCGTTTTCTAGAGTTCCTCGTGTGGGTGTGCTTCCTAGAGTCCCTGGTGGGGTGTGTGCTTCCTAGAGTCCCTAGTGGGGGTGTGGTTCCTAGAGACCCTGGTGAGGGTATGCTTCCTAGAGTGCCTGGTGGGGGTGTGCTTCGTAGAGTACCTGGTGGGGGTGTGCTTCATGGAATCCCTGGTGGGGGTGTGCTTCCTAGAGTGCCTGGTGGGGGTTGTGCTTCTTAGAGTCCCTGGCGGGGGTGTGCTTCCCAGAATCCATGGTGGGGGCGTGCTTCTTAGAGTACTTGGTGGGGGTGTGCTTCCTAGAGTCCCTGGTGGAGTTGTGCTTCCTAGAGTACTTGGTGGAGGTGTGCTTCCTAGAGTCCTTGGTGGGGGTGTGCTTCCTAGTGTCCCTGGTGGGGTTGTGCTTCCTAGAGGACTTGGTGGGGTTGTGCTTTCTAGAGTCCCTGGAGGACGTGTGCTTCCTAGAGTCAATGGTGGGGGCGTACTTCCTAGAGTCCCTGGTGGGGGTGTGCTTCCTAGAGTCCCTGGGTGAGTGTGCTTCCTAGAGTCCCTGGGTGAGTGTGCTTCCTAGAGTACTTCGTGGGGGTGTGCTTCCTAGAGTCCCTGGTGGGCATGTGTTTCCTAGAGTCCCTGGAGGGGGGTGTGCTTCCTAGAGTCACTGGTGGGGATGTGCTTCCTAGAGTCCCTGGTGGGGGTGTGCTTCCTAGAGTACTTTGTGGGGGTGTGCTTGCTAGAGTCCTTGGTGGGGGTGTGCTTCCTAGAGTTCCTGGTGGGGATGTGCTTCCTAGAGTTCCTGGTTGGGGTTTGCTTCCTAGATTCCCTGGTGGGGGTGTGCTTCCTAGAGTACCTGGTGGGGGGTGTGCTCCTAGAGTGCCTGGCGGGGGTGTGCTTCCTAGATTCCGTGGTGGGGGTGTGCTTCCTAGATTCCCTAGTGGGGGTGTGCTTCCTAGAGTCCCTGGTGGGGGGTGTGCTCCTAGAGTGCCTGGCGGGGGTGTGCTTCCTAGATTCCTTGGTGGGGGTGTGCTTTCTAGAGTCCCTGGTGGGGGTGTGCTTCCTAGAGTCCCTGGTGGGGGTGTGCTCCTAGAGTGCCTGGTGGGGGTGTGCTTCCTAGATTCCCTGGTGGGGGTGTGCTTCCTAGAGTCCCTGGTGGGGGGTGTGCTCCTAGAGTGCCTGGTGGGGGTGTGCTTCCTAGATCCCATGATGGGGGTGTGCTTCCTAGAGTCCCTGGTGGGGGTGTGCTCCTAGAGTGCCTGGTGGGGGTGTGCTTCCTAGATTCCCTGGTGGGGGTGTGCTTAGAGTCCTTGGTGGGGGTGTGCTTCCTAGAGTCCCTGGTGGGGGGTGTGCTCCAAGATTGCCTGGTGGGGGTGTGCTTCCTAGAGTTCTTGGTGGGGGGTGTGCTCCTAGAGTGCCTGGTGGGGGTGTGCTTCCTAGATTCCCTGGTGGGGGTGTGCTTCCTAGAGTCCCTGGTGGGGGTGTGCTCCTAGAGTGCCTGGTGGGGGTGTGCTTCCTAGATTCCCTGGTGGGGGTGTGCTTCCTAGATTCCCTGGTGGGGTGTGCTTCCTAGAGTCCCTGGTGGGGGTGTGCTTCCTAGAGTGCCTGGTGGGGGTGTGCTCCTAGATTCCCTGGTGGGGGTGTGCTTCCTAGAGTCCCTGGTGGGGGTGTGCTGCCTAGAGTCCCTGGTGGGGGTGTGCTTCCTAGAGTCCCTGGTGGGGGTGTGCTTCCTAGGGTCCCTGGTGGGGGTGTGCTTCCTAGAGTCCCTGGTGGGGGAGTGCTTCCTCGAGTCCCTGGTGGGGGTGTGCTTCCTAGAGTCCCTGGTGGGGGCGTGCTTCCTAGAGTCCCTGGTGGGGGTGTGCTTCCTAGAGTCCCTGGTGGGGGTGTGCTCCTAGAGTCCCTGGTGGGGGTGTGCTTCCTAGGGTCCCTTGTGGGGGTGTGCTCCTAGAGTCCCTGGTGGGGGTGTGCTTCCTAGAGTCCCTTGTGGGGGTGTGCTCCTAGAGTCCCTGGTGGGGGCGTGCTTCCTAGAGTCCCTGGTGGGGGTGTGCTTCCTAGAGTCCCTTGTGGGGGTGTGCTCCTAGAGTCTCTGTTGGGGGTGTGCTTCCTAGAGTCCCTTGTGGGAGTGTGCTTCCTGGTTTACATCTACCTAGCTGGATATTGAAAATGGCATAAAATATCGACAGGTTGATGATCAAGACACATGTGTAACACTTGGGTGTCTTTATTGTTGAAACGTTTCCCCTACACAGTAGGCTTCTTCAGTCCGATACAGAGGCAGCGGGTGTAGCAGTCAGTCCCTCAGCCCGGAGAAGAGTTCACCTCTGTGATCTGAACTCTTCTCCAGGCTGAGTGACTGACCATCTCAATTACTATTTCTCCAAGGTTGATGGACTGATTACATAATCTTCATTCATCTTCATTTAACTGCTACACCTGCTGCCTCTGTATTTGACTGAAGAAGTCTACCGTGTACCCGACACTATTCAACAATAAAGATACCTAACCGTTGCACATGTGTCTTAATCATCTACTTACTGGGAGGGTGTTCCAGGGTCAACGCCCCCGTGGACCAGTCATTGACTGGTGGGATGTGATCCCTGGATGTCAGCAAGTGCTTATTGTATCTTCCACTGTTGAGTAGCATCTCAGTCGATTTTGGAAGTAGCAAGTGATCTAATTACCAGCGAGAAAGTACGTCTCCCTAGTTAAAAAACAATGATTGAAATTTGTAAACCAGAAAATATGTCGATATAAAAACGAAATTTAAAAAAAATGAGCTGGCAGTGTGAATTCAGCTGCATTTGACTGACTGGTTTGACCTTGCTGATGGATTAAGCTTTACGCTGGATAGACCTGGCGGCATGGTTGGGTCTCTCCAGTTGAATTGGTTGCAAAGCTTGCTAGTGCTTACTGGATCATGGGGGCACGGGTGTGTGTAGCGACCCACCGGCACCAGTAATATGTAGCTTTGTATCTATACCGGTACTAAGACTTGAAACAGTGTTAGGGTGAAAAGGAGTTTATTTTTGTAAGGTTTCGGGGATTATATTAAAACAAATGAAAATCTGCTTAATTGTTTTGTTTAATTTACTTGTTTCATGGGGCTAGTGGCGTCAGTACGGTGTGTATAATTTAATCAAAGCATAAATGTGCGAGCGTTGGGGCGAGGTTTGGTAGAAATTTACGATGGATATGAAACAAAGTTGTCATGAGCTGTGCTTCCTGAGTTATATGTATAACAGACACACTCGCTAAAATCACAAATTATACGATAGATTAAGTACTGGAGCTACAAACAATGCATAATTAATGTATAATCAGCATGGCTCGAGTTACAAAATACCGACCCCGGCAGATACTGCTAGGTGGGTACAAAGCTAAAGGTAGTGCCATGTCGTGATGAATGACTGTAACGGGGGGCATTATTGACATTGAATATAGTGAAATTCGTATTTGCTGTTAGGGAGGGGGACACTAATGGCACTGAATATAGGGCAATTTGAGTTCATACAACTTTATGATTTCCGGTGGTGGGGGTGGATGATCCTCTCTCGAAGGTCATTATTGTGATGCTGTGGATGAGGCACTGTTGATGGAGGAGTAAACAGGTGATTAAAGGCGCTGTAAGAGTCCATGTGGCACCTTTACACAAACTAAGAGGCAGACTGCAAGCCCCAGCAGCTTGGATGATCATGGCGTCGAACAGGAGGTCGAGGTCTGGCCAGAGACCTGGCCAGGTGTTATGATAACGTTTATATTAGCGATAAGCTGAGAGGTGGGGGCTAGGAGCTGTGACTCAACCCCTGCAACCACAAATAGGTGAGTACACACACACACACACACACACACACACACACACACACACACACACACACACACACACACACACACACACACACACACACACACATACACACACACATACACACACACATACACACACACATACACACACACATACACACACACACACACACACACACACACACACACACACACACACACACACACACACACACACACACACACACACACACACACACACACACACACACACACACACACACACACACACACACATACACACACACACACACACACACACACACACACACACACACACACATACACGCATACACACACACATACACGCATACACACACACACACACACACACACACACACACACACACACACACACACACACACACACACACACACACACAAGCACACACATGCACACACACGCACACACACGTGCACACGCACACACACGCACACACGCACACACACACACACACACACACACACACACACACACACACACACACACACACTGGAAAACTTCATGTGCCAACACGTAAGGGACACTACAAGAGAGAGAGGAGAGGATGAACCAGCAAGGCTGGACTTAGTATTCACCTTGAGTAGTGCAGATATCGAGGACATCACATATGAAAGACCCCTTGGGGCCAGTGACCATGTGGTTTTAAGCTTTGAATACACAGTAGAGCTACAAGTGGAGGGAGAAGCAGGAAGGCCAGGACGAATGAAGCCAAACTACAGGAAAGGGGACTACACAGGAATGAGGAACTTCCTGAACGGGGTTCAGTGGGACAGAGAACTGGCAGGGAAGCCAGTTAATGAGATGATGGAATATGTAGCAACAAAATGCAAGGAGGCTGAGGAGAGGTTTGTACCCAAGGGTAACAGGAATAATGAAAAAGCCAGGATGAGCCCATGGTTTACCCAAAGGTGCAGGGAGGCAAAAACCAAGTGTGCTAGGGAATGGAAGAAATATAGAAGGCAAAGGACCCAGGAGAATAAGGGGAGCAGTCGTAGAGCCAGAAACGAATATGCACAGATAAGAAGGGAGGCCCAAAGACAATATGAAAACGACATAGCAGCAAAAGCCAAATCTGACCCGAAACTGTTGTACAGCCACATCAGGAGGAAAACAACAGTCAAGGACCAGGTAATCAGGCTAAGGAAGGAAGGAGGAGAGACAACAAGAAATGACCGTGAAGTATGTGAGGAACTCAACAAGAGATTCAAAGAAGTGTTCACAGAGGAGACAGAAGGGGCTCCAGAAAGACGGAGAGGTGGGGCACACTGCCATGTGCTGGACACAGTGCACACAACCGAGGAAGAAGTGAAGAGGCTTCTGAGTGAGCTAGATACCTCAAAGGCAATAGGGCCAGATAACATCTCCCCATGGGTATTGAGAGAGGGAGCAGAGGCGCTATGTGTACCCCTAACAACAATATTCAATACATCTATCGAAACAGGGAGATTGCCTGAGGCATGGAAGACAGCAAATGTAGTCCCAATCTTTAAAAAAGGAGACAGACATGAAGCATTAAACTACAGACCAGTGTCACTGACATGTATAGTATGCAAAATCATGGAGAAGATTATCAGGAGAAGAGTGGTGGAACACCTAGAAAGGAACGATCTCATCAACAGCAGCCAACATGGTTTCAGGGACGGGAAATCCTGTGTCACAAACCTACTGGAGTTCTATGACATGGTGACAGCAGTAAGACAAGAGAGAGAGGGGTGGGTGGATTGCATTTTCTTGGACTGCAAGAAGGCGTTTGACACAGTTCCACACAAGAGATTGGTGCAAAAACTGGAGGACCAAGCAGGGATAACAGGGAAGGCACTACAATGGATCAGGGAATACTTGTCAGGAAGACAGCAGCGAGTCATGGTACGTGGTGAGGTGTCAGAGTGGGCACCTGTGACCAGCGGGGTCCCACAGGGGTCAGTCCTAGGACCAGTGCTGTTTCTGGTATTTGTGAACGACATGACGGAAGGAATAGACTCTGAGGTGTCCCTGTTTGCAGATGACGTGAAGTTGATGAGAAGAATTCACTCGATCGAAGACCAGGCAGAACTACAAAGGGATCTGGACAGGCTGCAGACCGTCCAGCAACTGGCTCCTGGAGTTCAATCTCACCAAGTGCAAAGTCATGAAGATTGGGGAAGGGCAAAGAAGACCGCAGACGGAGTACAGTCTAGGGGGCCAGAGACTACAAACCTCACTCAAGGAAAAAGATCTTGGGGTGAGTATAACACCAGGCACATCTCCTGAAGCGCACATCAACCAAATAACTGCTGCAGCATATGGGCGCCTAGCAAACCTCAGAACAGCATTCCGACATCTTAATAAGGAATCATTCAGGACCCTGTACACCGTGTACGTTAGGCCCATATTGGAGTATGCGGCACCAGTTTGGAACCCACACCTAGCCAAGCACGTAAAGAAACTAGAGAAAGTGCAAAGGTTTGCAACAAGACTAGTCCCAGAGCTAAGAGGTATGTCCTACAAGGACAGGTTAAGGGAAATCAACCTGACGACACTGGAGGACAGGAGATATAGGGGGGACATGATAACGACATACAAAATACTGAGAGGAATTGACAAGGTGGACAAAGACAGGATGTTCCAGAGATTGGACACAGTAACAAGGGGACACAGTTGGAAGTTGAAGACACAGATGAATCACAGGGATGTTAGGAAGTATTTCTTCAGCCACAGAGTAGTCAGTAAGTGGAATAGTTTGGGAAGCGATGTAGTGAAGGCAGGATCCATACATAGCTTTAAGCAGAGGTATGATAAAGCTCACGGCTCAGGGAGAGTGACCTAGTAGCGATCAGTGAAGAGGCGGGGCCAGGAGCTCAGACTCGACCCCCGCAACCTCAACTAGGTGAGTACAACTAGGTGAGTACACACACACACACACACACACACACACACACAAACAAACAAACACACACACACACACACACACACACACACACACACACACACACTCACACGCATACACACACACACACACACACACACACACACACACACACACACACACACACACACACACACACACACACACACACACACACACACACACACACACACACACACACACACACACACACACACACACACACACACACACACACACACACACACACACACACACACACACACACACACGGAGAGGAAAAATGCTCTCGTATATTACACAGTTTATTTGGGGTTAAGTTTATGCTAATAGCAGAGGCAGTTTACTGTGATGTGATTGTAGGAAGGTGAAGGGAAAAATTGTAGTCCGGAAAATCTATGCAAGGAATATGCAGGCTGTGATGGATATGTGGGCCAGCGGCCGCCAGCAGCAAGTCTGGTTGACCAAGCACCAGACAAGCCTGGCCCAAAGCCGGGCTCCGGGAGTAGGAGAACTCTTGAAACTCATCAAAGGTATATAGGGTGCAGTACATTCCTACATGTGCTCACCTAGTTGAGGTTGCAGGGGTCGAGTCCAAGCTCCTGTATCCGTATCTTTGTTTCTGCCTAATCACCTATTTGTGATTGCAGGGACTGAGTCTCAGCTCCTGGCCCTACCTCTTAACTGGCCGTTCTTTGTGTTCACTCTCTCCTAGCCTCGTTAGCCCAATCGTGCCCAGTCTTGAAGCTGTGTATTAAAAGTGTCTCTACCGCATCACTAAAGAAATTCTTCCTGATATCCGTGGATTAACCGTGTCTTTAATTTCCAGCTGTGCCCCCAGGTACTTGTTTCCTGCCTCTCCACCCTTTCTAGTGCTCTGAGTATTTTGTTTATTATTATCATGTCTCCCATGGTTCTTCTGTCCTCTTGTGGAGAGACTAAATGAACTCAAATTAAGTTCATTTAGTCTCTCTACAAAGTTCACACTTCTTAACTCTGGGAATAACAATCTTGAAACAAACCTATGAACTTTTATCCAGTTTCTTGACATGCTTTCTCAGCTATGGGGTCCATTCTGGTGGTACGTACTCCAAGATAGGCCTGAGACATGTCATATATAGTTTGCTTATTTGTCCTCCAACTTGCATCTACTGTTTTCGCGTCTTCGTTTGCTGCTCTATGACATTATGTATCATTCAGTAAGACTCCCGTGAAGGAAGACCAAGGTGCTTGACACTGCTTCACTGCTACTCTGCAGTAGGAACAGATTAGGTTTACACAGCCAGGTTTCGATGAGTAAGTCGCTTTTCGTATCTCACTGACCAGACTGTCGGCAGGGGAGATCCGTTCTGGGACCTGTCTTCCCGATGGAGACCAGGGAGAGGTACGGATGAGCAGTATTTTGAGAGGTTCTGGTAATGCATCAAGTGTGATTTACAATAATCATTGACATTAAGGTGGACAGTGTGGCTAGCGATCTTGATACACACGTACAGTGAAGGTAATGTTATATCTGAGCCTTCATATATTGTACATTTAATTGAGCTATCGTAACCTGGGCATCTTGATGTCTCAGCTTACTGACACAACTAAGACAACTTTACATCTCGTATTACAGGTACAGTTAAGGCTTCTGCCATCTCAGCTTACACTTACTGTCAAGGCGCCTTGACATCTCTCCTTACACATACTGTCAAGGCACCTGACATCTAGGCTTACACTTGTTACTTTCAAAGCACCTTGACATCTCACCTTGCACTTATTACTGTGAAGGAACCTTGACATCTCAGGTTACAGGTATAGTCATGCATAACGCTTCTATTTAAATTCAAAGATACACTTTGTGATTCTCTAACACACGAACAAACACGGGTACAGTTAGGATAAACTCTGCAGCAAAATATGTACTAGAAGAGCCTGGTAACCCTACCGATTTTTCCTCCAGTCTCCTCTCTCCCCTTTACAAAAATCTGCATATATTTTTTTCACACAGGGATACTGTGAAACCATATTTTTGCACACTCAAACACAATACCCGTAGCTCGAGGCATACACAAAAGTGAAGGAGATTTTTTTTTGTTTTGTGGTTTTAAAGCATTTATTTGTTTTTATTTTAGGGTAAATAACACCTAGATGCAATGGATATATTGTTTATTAAGGACAACGGTTGGCCCACTGCGTGGAGATAACGTGTTGTAATTAATAAAGGTATCCACTGTGTGGGAGAAACGTTGTGGGTAATCAAGTTATCCACTGCAGCTTGTGATGTTTGCCCTGTTTGATGTTTCGTTAGTTGACGATGAATGGTGGACTCGTTAACAATGACAGTCGATTTAGAGGCTTTAAATAAATCAATACATCACAGGTACAAAAAATAGTGTCGAACAAATAAATTTATTCAGCCTGCTACCGGAATATTATTTTGTGTTTTTAATCTCTTCAGTGTGTTGCTTTATTCTGAATCAGGAGTCAGAAATGGGATACATGCCAGTTGACGACCTGAGAGTATCTGGCTGGCTGAAACGATTACCACAGACGAGGTAATCGAGCCAGCCCCTTTCCCCATGTCCTTCCTAACGAGTCAGAATGCCACAGCACACCTGACGATCAGCAGACGATTTAGCGCTGCATGCCATTACTAGATAGTTCTGGTGCCCTTGGCTTACTACTGGCGAAGAGGATGACAGGACTTGCGGTTGATTTTGTTCGCCTCGAATAAAGTTATAACACTCGGCGGAGGCAACAGGTGTTGTACATAGAGTTATGTCGGCCTGTGTTCTGTCAGATTGTGTTATATCGGCTTGTGTTATATCAGCCTGTGTTATATCAGACTGTCATATCAACCTGAGTTATACCAGACTGTTGATTGGCAGTGATATTTATAATGATCTTTGTGATAATTAGAATATAACTTAAAGTATTGAGAAAGATATTGCTAGCAGAAGATGATGGTAAATGTGTAATTATACTTGAGTAATACTGATGATAATGATTATAATTATTATGATAATTGCGATAATTGAGTATCAAGGGAGAGATGATGGTGTGAGGAGGAGCCGTAACTGTGTTCACACACGAGTGAGGGCGTAATGGGTCAGGAATAATGTGAGAGCGTAGGAAGCCAGGGAAAAAAGCCTCCGTCACTCTCCATTAAGATCTCCCTGACGCCTCCCCCCATCCCCTCGCCTCTCTCTCTCTCTCTCTCTCTCTCTCTCTCTCTCTCTCTCTCTCTCTCTCTCTCTCTCTCTCTCTCTCTCTCTCTCTCTCTCTCTCTCTCTCTCTCTCTCTCTCTCTCTCTCTCTCTCTCTCTCCAGTGTATTATAAAATAGTTGTTAATCTAGATAGAAGTGGATAGTTCTTCTCAGCAGATACACACCTCATGTGGACCTGTCAGTCCTGTGCTATCTCTTTCCCATGTACTCTCTCTCTCTCTGTCGCTCGCTCGCTAGCTCTCTCTCCTTTCTTTCCCTCCATCGATTTTTCTTCTCTCTCTCTGCCTTCCCCATCTGCTCCATAACTGCGTCAGCCATGAACTCTAAATTTTGGTGGTGGTGAAGAGGACGGTGGAATCACATAAGCTTCAAGGTGTGACAGCCTTATGTCAAGGGTAAGATGCCGACGTAAGAATGTGAGAATCCGGATTACTGGCATGGAACTCGGCATAAAAACACGCGGGGATTGAGGAGGGATTTTTTAAATAATGTCAATAAGGGGATGCACCTGCTGTGTTGGAAGTGGATGAAAAGAGGGAGAAGGAGGGAGGAAGAAAAGAAGGAGGAGGAGGAGGAAGATAAAGGAGAGAAGGATGCAACCGAGGTGCAGAGTGAGGGAATGAGTTGGGTCACTGTTAGCCTGTTACTACACCACTTGGCGTCTTATCACTCCTTTACGCTGGTTATCACAACAGGTTTATTGTTGGCAACGGATTACTCGTGCCAACAGACAGTTGTTGATGGCGAATGTAATGTTGACCACAGCAGAAGGCTGGTGATAACGGATTACTCACAGCAGCACAGGCTGGAGGGTAAATACAGGGATATTTATAACAGTAAAGTGAGAGTACTAGGATAGATAGAACAAGATAGGTATGAGAACAGGGGGGTACTTGGGGAAAACAAGTAACAGTGGATAATTCTACCTAGATTAAGGCCTATCGTGTATTATTCAGGAGTATGAATTAAGGATAGGAGAGGTTATATGAGGGAGAGCTGGACAGATACCTAAAGTCAGTGCCGGATCAGCCGGGCTGTGGCTCGTACGTTGGACTGCGTGCGGCCAGCAGTAACAGCCTAGTTGATCAGGCCCTGATCCATCGGGAGGCCTGGTCATGGACCGGGCCGCGGGGGCGTTGATCCCCGGAATAACCTCCAGGGACGAGAGAGAGGGAGAGAGGATGGGTACAAGAACAACGTGAGGAGGGAAGGATGAAAATATACAATGGTAAACTAACTAGGACAAAAAGCTCTGGGTATGGTAGTTGTTGGTATGGAAGGTACAGGAGACAGGAGGGAACCGTCAGTGGAGGTGGTGAAAAAAAGATGGTAATGTTTGATGAACAGGAAGAACGAAAATTACAGTGTGTGAGGGGCGGAGTGATTACCTCCGATTCTCCTTTTTTTTTCATGTCTCCTCACTCTCTCTCCGTCTTCCTTCTATTCTTCCTCCTTTCCTCTTCCTCCTTCCTCTCTTCAAATTCTTCTTCTTCCCTCAACCCCTTTCCTCTCTTCATTCCCCCTTTTATTATATGTTCATTCCCCTTTTTTTCCTCTTTCATTCCCCTTCCTCTTATTTTCCTTTCATTCACAATCAGCGTTTCGTTAGTGCCTTGTAAGGTCACTATTAAGCACTCAGGTGAGCGCAGGTACCTGACTATACGGTATTATTATTTCTGGTATCTTAATGAAATTAAGATACAAGAAATATTAAACAAATACCCTAAATTTGCTTGCAACATACCAGGTAACTGCAGATATAAATCTAGATGGACTGCTGTCAACCGTGTTGGGGCCTAGTTCCTGGGCCTTTTGGGTATCCATATGCTCTTCCACTACCGTCATAAGGATGGATAAGGGGTCCACAATGAACTAGCTACTTACCTGGAGTCTACCTGGAGGGCATTCCGAGGATCAACGCCCCCGCGGCCCGGTCCATGATCAGGCCTCCTTGTGGATTAGGGCCTGATCAACGAGGCTGTTACTGCTGGCCGCACGTTGTCCAACGTATGAATCACAGCCTGACTGATCTGGTACTGACTAGGTATCTGTCCAGCTCCCTCTTGGAGACAATGAGGAGTCTATTGATAATTCCCCTTGTGGCTGGTGAGAGGCTGTTGAACAGTCTTGGGCCCCGGGCACTTATTGTGTTTTCTCTTAGTGTACCAGTGGTTCCCCTACTTTTCACTGGGGGTATGTTGCATCGCCTGCCAAGTCCTTTGCTTTCTTAGGGAGTGATTTCTGTGTGCAGATTAGGGACCAGTCAGTCTTACGCTAGTTTGTTGTGGACCCCTTATCCACAAAGTTATATCTTGAAATCACAAGGTATGTATACCGAGAGGTGGGTATGAGTATATGTATGTGTATATGTATGTGTATATGTATGCACAGATTGTTGACTTTCATTCCTATTGTAATGGTTAAATTATTCTTAAACGTCAGATGAATTGTAGCCTGGAGTTTACCTGGAGTTTACCTGGAGAGAGTTCCGGGGGTCAACGCCCCCGCGGCCCGGTCTGTGACCAGGCCTCCTGGTGGATCAGAGCCTGATCAACCAGGCTGTTGCTGCTGGCTGCAGCCTAAATGAACATCGTGCAGACCTTGGTCGATAGAACTTTGATTTTAGTCGATTGGTCTTAAACCTTGTTCGATAGGCCTTAAACTTATCTTAATGTATTAAGAACACGCGTTTACACAGAGGAGAGGAAGATGAAGAGGAGGAGGAGGAGGAGATCACACTCTCAGAGCATAAAGTGTGGCGCTAGTTAACGTCCCTCTAAAAAGGTGTGAAAGTTGTCAAGTTATAGGCAAGAGGGCCACGTAAAATATATATGGTGAAGGCGCTCGTTATGAATTATGAAGTGAGGACTAATTGGTAGTATTAAAAATGGTGACACGCTGCAAGCTGTTTGAAAAGCTTCAATTTGGACGGGAATGAATTTGGAAGCCGCAGTAAACCTGTCCGCTGAATGCTTCACAACACTTGCGTTTAATTGCTACAAGGGGGAAGCTTGGGAGACTAGGTGTGTAGTGGGTTGTGACGCTGAGGGGTGAGGTTACGTTGTAGGGTGAAAAGTAGGGACGCTGCGGGGTGAAGGTGACACTGTGTGGGTGTAGTGACCCTGAAGGGTGTTGTAGTGATGCTTGGTACTAGGTACCAGAAGAATGAATCATATAACTTCACTGGCGTATATAAACTAGCTAACATTAAGAACTGCGCCAGCATGAAACGCACATCAAGTATTTAAAGAAACTAGAGACGATTCAAAGATTTGGTGCCAGAACTCAGACTTGAATAACTTGAATAACAGAGGAGAGGAGGACCAGGGGGACATGGTCATGACATTCAAAAATGATGAGTTGATAGAGACAGGTTGAGATGCGAGCATAGAGAGCCAGGGAGACAGACATAAAACTGGCTTACCAGGGGTTCAAGTCATGTCCGTTCCGTGAATTGTTTACAATTGTAATTTTTTTTTTTTTACCTTTTCGCGAGTCATTAATTACACTAACCTCAAGGCCATGCCAGTGGGAAAAGAACGCCACTAGCGTTCTTTCGTAACGAAGTAATTCAGAGAACCATTCACTGAAAGCGGCCGTGTCGTCACCTTAAATGGTTTATCGTTGATGGGTTTCGAGAGCTTGCCCTCTGGTGCTTGTCTGATCAACCAGGCTGTTGCTGTTGGCGGCCCGCTGGTCCACATATCCAACACAACCTGGTTGATTCGGCATTTTGCCGAATGATATGTTTTGGTAAGAAGTTCAATAGTATGGGATTACGGACGTTGATACAGTGTTCTCTTATTGTATCTACGGCGTCCCTGCATTTCACTGAGTTTATTCTACATTTTCATTTCTCACTCTAGGATGTTGTTATGGCAGTGTGTAGGATTGTGACCAGGCCCTCAGACACCTTCCACATTACATATTTAGGACTTTGAGGCGTTCCCAGTAATTTGAATGTTTTATTGGCTCTGTGCAGGTTGTAAATGACCTTCGAATCTGTTCCTGCTCTGATATCTCTCCTGCCTGAACTGAGCTGTCAACATTGAACAGTACTCCTACGTGAGAGAGCACAAGCGATTTGAATAGTGTCACCACTGGCACTGTTTCCTTTATTTTGAAGTTCTCACTATCCACCCCATCATTTTCCTGGCTACCGTGACATTTGCTTCATAATATTCTTTGAACTAAAGGTCATCTGACATTATTACTCCCGGATTCTCTACATGTTCTTTCTGTTCTGTATGGTAATCCTCTTCAAAGCTGAAGTAATGCCCTGAGTCAAGCGCTGTCAGGAGTCCCACCACTGAGAGGGAGAGTTTGGGCGGGTTACCACTCTTTCCCCTCCCGGTGCTTGGACATTTTAATTTTAATGTAGTTGGTGGGGGTGGGGGACTCTTGTCTGGGAGGGGTGTCACTTTCCCAATAAGGTATTTTACTAAGAATCCAGCATCTCTTTCGGTGTAAATGGAGGGATATTTCCCCTTTTGTCTAAATTAGCTGATACGGAGCGAATTACGAATATGGATTGCGGAATGAAAAAAGAATGGGTGAATTGGTCACCTCACTAACAAGCTGATAATGACGGTGTAAATTTAATAATGTTAGAAACAGAACATGTTTTAAAGCACAGAATAACAGTACGGTTGTGGCGCTTAGTAATTAAAGACAAACAAAGAAGCAGGAATGTAGGGGGGAGGGTAGGATGGAGCGGGATGGAGTGACAGCTGATCCATGGATCATATTCCAGAAAAAATTGGTCTGGAAAATTGGATCCTGGGAAGGAGTGGGTGCAACAATGGCGTCTTGGGTGAACACAGCGATTGATCAACTGGTGGTTCAGCACTGTCAAGTGTTTCTTTCCATCATCTATATTTTCTTGTTTCTTTTCCTCGCTGCCTTACCCTCCGTTGGCTGCTTTGTTTAGTATCTTCCCTATTTATTTTCTGTCTCACTGGGCATTGCTTTACAAAATCTTCCATTCCCTTCGTTCGCCATACTGCTTTCATGTGCGAGTAGGTTGGATAATTAGAGCCTTCAGAACAAGAGATGCCAAGCCACTGATGATACTGTTTAGGTCACTCGTTCTCTCTAGGATGGAATATTGTTGTGTACTAACAGCCCCTTCAAGGCAGGCGAAATTGCTGAGCTGGAAAATGTACAAAGAATCTTTACAGCTCATGTAAACTTAGTAAAGCACCTACATTATTAGGAGCGCTTGAAGTCACAAGAATTGTACTCCTTAAAACGCATGTGAGAGACAACATAATCTACATCTGGAACATACTGGAGGGATTGGTCCCAAACCTGTACACCGAGATTAATACATATGAACATAAGAGTCTTGTCAGACGGTGCAGGATACCTCCAGATGAAAAGAAAGGGAGCGATGTGTACACTGAGAAAGAACTCAGTAAGTGTTAAGAGATCACGACTCTTCAACACCCTCCATGCATAAGGGAGTACAAGATGGAACTCGACAGGTTCCCCAAAAGAGTTCCTGATCAGCCCGGATGTAATGTATGCGCTGAACTGCGGGCGGCAGGCACTAACAGCCTGATCGATGAGGCCAGTAACCAGGAGACCTGGAAGCAACTCCAAGTAAATCACTTTCGGTCTTCGTTACGTTACTGGCGGTGAACCAAGAGTGAGTGGCCTCCTGGCCAGCCCCGGAGACGCAGCAAGCACCATCCCCACCGGCGTGTTGACCCAGATTTCAAGAGCGTGTTGAGCTCTTCCAGACACCAAGTCGAAGGTATTATCATTTTTCATTACAGTTTTATTGTAACTTTAGTCTTGTAATCTATTTTTTCATTCTATTCTCGCTTTCTTACATGTCGTAGATTCTTGTGAAATTTCGGTCAAGCTAATGAAACGCGTCGTTCGTATGACCCGAATACGTAGCGGAAATGATGTATTGATTTTTTCCTCTCTCTACATTCCAAGATTATTACTTCACTTGACTTAGAGATCCTATATGATGGTTATAATATTGTAAGTGTGTATATGTGTATACCTTGGGGAAACGTAAGTGTATTAACGTAGCATCTGTTGTTTTCCTTTGTGATGGACTACCACTATTGTATTACTGGTTGGGGCTGGCCGGGGCAGTGACGAGTGGGGCGCCTGGGTACCGTTCCACGACTCTCAGTGTGGGACAAGTGTCTCATAGTGACAGTCGTGAGTATCTTGTAGATTTGAACTTTCCTTACGTAGTTACGCTGGGTCTTTCTTATTTGTTTTTATTTAGGTTAAGTAAAATTCGTCAGGAAACATGACAAATGCCCCCTGACGGGTGTCCTAGTCATGTGATGACCCGCCACTGAAGCATTTAGTCATCTGACCGAAGCTTTCCGCTCTGTAAGGACACACTGTATTATGTATAATACGTTAAGCAACGTCATGTCATGCACATTAACATAAACCAGCGTCATGTCATGCACATTACATAAACCAACCGGCGTATTTACATTAAAACAGTTAAAGGGTAAAAGCTAAATTTATTAAAGGGTTTAAGTCATTAAACTATGAAGCGCTGGACTTGGTGACACATTACCAACAAGTTTTTGCAACGAAGCTAAATTCAATATACCTTGAAGTGCTTCCTGGGATAACCTTCTCCCCTCATCTTCCACGGTCTCGGCTGTTGCTGCTTGCTTCCCGCATCAACATGTAGACACCACACATTACTGTCTCTGCTTATCAGGGACAAGCTTCAGTGGCGGGTCATCATATGACTATGACCCGCGTCAGGAAGCACTTGTTCTGTTTCCCAACGAATCTTACCTAACCTCACCTATTACATTTTAAGATATCTGTTGTCTAGTTGTGGTCATCTTTATGTTTTTATAACTGTGTGGTCTTTTAGTGTTGGGTAGTCTGTTTGCCTGAATGGTTGTGTATATTATGGGGCTTCAGTTTAATGAAACCCTGTTATCATTACCTGGAGGTTATTCCGGGGATCAACGCCCCCGCGGCCCGGTCCATGACCAGGCCTCCCGATGGATCAGGGCCTGATCAACTAGGCTGTTACTGCTGGCCGCACGCAGTCCAACGTACGAGCCACAGCCCGGCTGATCCGGCACTGACTTTAGGTATCTGTCCAGCTCTCTCTTGAAGGCAGCCAGGGGCTTATTGGCAATTCCCCTAATGCTTGATTAGGGGAATTGCCAATAAACCCCTGGCTGCCTTCAAGAGAGCTGGACAGATACCTAAAGTCAGTACCGGATCAGCCGGGCTGTGGCTCATACGTTGGACTGCGTGCGGCCAGCAGTAACAGCCTAGTTGATCAGGCCCTGATCCATCGGGAGGCCTGGTCATGGACCGGGCCGCGGGGGCGTTGATCTCCGGAATAACCTCCAGGTATTGATAACAGGGTTTCATTAAACTGAAGCCCCATAATATACACAACCATTAGTAGTTTGCACCGTTTACCGCTCTCGCAAGGGGTCGTTTCGGTGTGTAGATATGGAAAAAAGTTCCTCCGGTATCTTCCAGGTGTAAATAATGATACTTCTCTGGTCTGCGCTCCGGGAAGTACAACGGGAGAGACTTAGTGCGTGCCGACTAGCAGGGGAATTGTGTCTTGTTACAATAATACTTCTTCCTGCCACATTCCTCATACCAGACGCTAGTGTTTTCTGGCGGCCTGTTGCTCCCGCATCCATAACAACCCCTCTGTTACCTTCACCTTCACCAGCACCTTTACCTCTAACATCACTACCGTCTTTACCTCCAACATCACCACCATAGTCTTCACTTTCATGCCTTTCACTATCCCTTTCACCCCACCACCTTCCTCGTCACAACTTTCGCCATTATAATCGCCACCACAAGCATTGCAAGCACCACTTCCACTTACCAAAATGAGGAGGGAGAGGAAGAGAGGACTAATTCTACGACATCCCGACCAAGAGTTTTAAGAGGCAACTAGCTAACAGTAGAAACTTGTGAGACCAAGTCTCATGAACTCCAGAGAAACCAAACTAGTTCGATATTGTAGCAAGAAAGTGTCTGAGAGAAATTGCCAACAAAGAAATAAATTTTCTACGAAATTCTCGCTTCTCCGAGGAGGAAAACAAACAGGGGAGCGAGAATCGGGATATAGATTTCAGTACAATGGTGGAGAGACTTTGGAAGGAGCCTTGAGGAGTTTATTGCTGATGGGACATTGCCTGGAATATTGTCTCCTTCTCGGACGGCTCTTGCCTGTTTCCATTGCGACTGATGGAGTTTTACGATAGTAAGACCCGAAGGTGGGTTGGTTGGTAGTGTCCTCAGCTCACACACACTGAAACGTCTGAGTTCTATTCTTGGCACAGGTGAAACGTTGGGCGTGTTTCCGTACACCTGCTGTCCTGATTCACCTAGCAATAAGTAGGTGCCTGAGTGTTAGTCGACTGCTATTGGTCGAATCCTGGGGGACAAGATTAAAGAACCCCAGTGGAAATGAGTAAGACGGTCCTCGATGACGCACTGACTTTGTATTATCTTGTGTAAACAGGCATGATGGAGTAACAGATGTTGAAATACTGCTGTACACTAACAGCGCCACTCAAGGCAGGTGAAATTGCAGATTTAGAGAATACACAGAACCTTTACTGCACATGCAAGTTCCATCAAACACCTTAATTACTGGGAACGCTTGGAGTCACTTGACTTGTACTCACTGGAGCGGAGGCAAGAGAGATACATCATAATCTACACCTGGAAAATCCTTGAGGGATTGGTCCCAAATCTGCACACAAAAGTCACTCCCTACGAAAGTAAAAGACTGGGTAGGCGGTGCAACAAACCCCCAATGAAAAGTAGGGGCGCCATTAGTACACCAAGAGAAAACACAATAAGTGTCCGGGGCCCAAGACTGTTCAGCAGCCTCCCACAAGGCATAAGGGAAATTACCAATAGACTCCTGGCTGCCTTCAAGAGGAAACTGAACAGATACCTAAGGTCAGTACCTGATCAGCCGGGCTGTGGTTCATACGTTAGACTACGTGCGGCCAGCAGTAACAGCCTGGTTGATCAGGCCCTGATCTACCGGGAGGCCTGCTCAAGGACTGGGCCGCGGGGGCGTTGATCCCCGGAATACCCTCCAGGTAGACTCCAGGTAGGTAGATCAGTTGTAGGGAAGCGTCATTAGGGAAACGTAGTGGCACCTCAGAGAGGGCCAGGAGAGAAGTACCCAAAATGGTTGACCCGGGGAAGGAAATACATGGTAGTTGGGTAAGGCAGAGGAGAAAGTTTGTTTTGGGTCGACCTGCACACATACCCGCTCGGCCTTTCATGTGTGCTTTTGTGTGATGGTCTTTCTCCTTGCTAGGAGGACGTAGTAGTCCTGGGTGCTGGGGGCATAGATGATTGTCTTCCTGGGTGCTGGGAGCCCAGGTGGTGGTCTTCTTGTGTGCTCTAAGCCCAGGTGGTGGTCTTCGTGGACGCTGGGAGCCCAGCTAGTGGTCTTCCTGAATGCTGGGAACACAGGTAGTGGTCTTCCAGTGTGCTAGGAGTGTAGGTAGTGGTCTTCCTGGGTGCTGGGGCATAGGTGGTGGTCTTGCTGGGTGCTGGGGCATAGGTCTACCTGGAGGTTACCTACCTGGAGGTTATTCCGGGGATCAACGCCCCCGCGGCCCGGCCCATGACCAGGCCTCCCGGTGGATCAGGGCCTGATCAACCAGGCAGTTACTGTTGGTCGCACGCAGTCTAACGTACGAACCACAGCCCGGCTGATCCGGCACTGACTTTAGGCCCCTAATTCTAATTTCGGGTATTTTGCATCGCCTGCCAAGTCTTTTACTTTCATAGGGAGTGATTTCTGTGTGCAGATTCGGGTGGTTTTCCTGTGTGATGGGAGCACAGATAGGGGTCTTGTGAGCTGGGAGGACGAGCGGTGGTCTTCTTGGGTCCTGGGAGGGATGATGTGATCATTAACTACTGGGCCTGGCTGATTAGAAGGAGGATTAGGGTCGTTTGATGGATAGGGACGAAGATTACTGAGGCTTGAGGCCTGGTCTGGGACCTAGCCACGGGGGCGGTGACCCCTGAAATCGTCTTCAGGTGATCTTCGGAGGGTAAGAAGGTAGGGGGAGGGGAAAGGGTCGTTCAGGGATGAGGAAGGGTAGGGAGCCCGGACACGCTGCTATTAGTGGGGGCAGGCAGAGGGGGAGAAGTGAGGACAAAGCGAGGAGAAAGAGAGGCCATGTGGGCAGATGACGGCTTTATGGAATGGGAGGGAGGGGGAAAGGTGGGTCAAAGGGGAGGGAGAAACTTTAAGAGGTACCAACATGAGGTACGAAGGGAAGTGGACCACTGAACAAGGGAGGTGAGGCAAGTGGGAGAGTGAATGCGGGTGAGTATTCGGGTGGATGATGAAGTAGGGGAAGGATAGTGAGGAAGGATGTGTGAACACCAGGGTGAAGGACTGAAGGAATGTGGGAAGGAAGTTTAAACACCTAGATGATGGAGAGAAGGAATGTGGGGAGGTAGGACGTCTGAACACCTGGGTGATAGAGGAAACACCTAACACCTAGGTGATGGCGGAGAATACAGTGGCAGATAACGTGAATGAGTGAGTCAGTGAATGCACCAAGAAAGAAAGTACTAAGATAGGGATAGAGTAAACAAAAGACGTAGAGGCGGCATTAAAGAGGCTTAAAGATGAGGGAGGATGAAAAGGTAAGGAGGAAGGGGGAGTGTATGGGTAGCTAGGGGATTATAGAGGTGGAAAGGAGAGTAGAGAGGTAAGGATGATGGAGCGTGTTTACAAGCTCAAGGAAATGGCAGACGTGGTAAACATGCTTACTTACATCTCCACATCAGTTCCCGGCTGCCATAGTGAAGAGCTCTGTTCCACAAGGCACAGTACTCGCCCCCATCTTATTCCTTATCCTCATATCAGACATAAACAGAGATATACACCACAACACCGTATCATCCTTTGCGGATGATACTAGGATCTGCATGAGGCTGTCATCTGCTGAGGACGCGGTTAACCTCCAAGAAGATATAAACAAAGTTTTCCAGTGGGCAACGGTAAACAATATGATGTTCAATGAGGACAAATTCCAACTACTCCGTTATGGAAAACTGGATGAGATAATAACTAGAACAGAGTATACTACTGACTCCGGCCATACAATAGAGCGGAAAAATAATGTAAGGGACCTGGGAGTAGTAATGTCTGAGGATCTCACTTTCAAGGATCACAACAGTGCCACGATCGCACGTGCAAAGAAAATGATAGGATGGATAATGAGAACTTTCAAAATGAGAGATGCCAAGCCCATGATGATCCTTTTCAAATCACTTGTTCTCTCTAGGCTGGAATACTGCTGTACATTAACATCTCCATTCAAAGCAGGTGAAATCGCAGATCTAGAGAGTGTACAGAGATCCTTTACTGCACGTATAAGTTCTGTCAAGCACTTTAACTACTGGGAACGCTTGGAAGCACTTGACTTGTACTCGTTGGAACGCAGGAGGGAGAGATATATCATAATCTACACTTTGAAAATCTTGGAAGGAATGGTCCCAAATCTGCACACAGAAATCACTCCCTACGAAAGTAAAAGACTGGGCAGGCGATGCAAAATGCCCCCAATAAAAAGTAGGGGCGCCATTGGTACACTAAGAGAAAACACCATAAGTGTCCGGGGCCCAAAACTGTTCAACAGCCTCCCATCAAGCATTAAGGGAATTGCCAATAAACCCCTGGCTGCCTTCAAGAGAGAGCTGGACAGATACCTAAAGTCAGTGCCGGATCAGCCGGGCTGTGGCTCGTACGTTGGACTGCGTGCGGCCAGCAGTAACAGCCTAGTTGATCAGGCCCTGATCCATCGGGAGGCCTGGTCAGGAACCGAGACCGAGTCTTGAACGATTCTTTGCTGAGGTACCGGAACGCTATTCTCATGTTTGCCAAGCACCCATATGCCGCAGCAGTTATCTGGTTAATGTGTGCTTCTGGCGATGTACTCGGTATTATACTCACTCCTAGGTCTTTCTCCTTGAGTGAGGTTTGCAGCTTTTGGCCTCCTAGCCTATACTCTGCGGTTTTCTTTGCCCTTCTCCAATCTTCATGACTTTGCATTTGGCGGGGTTAAATTCTAGGAGCCCTTTGCTGGACCACGCATCCAGCCTGTCCAGGTCTCTTTGTAGACCTGTCTGATCCACGTCTGATTTAATTCTCCTCATTAACTTCACATCATCTGCAGACAGGGACACTTCTGAGTCTATCCCTTCCGTCATGTCGTTCACATATACCAAGAATTGCACTGGTCCCAGGACTGACCCCTGTGGGACCCCGCTCGTCACCGGCGCCCACTGTGATACCTCATCACGGACCATGACTCGTTGTTGCCTCCCTGTTAGGTATTCTCTGATCCATTGCAGTGCCCTTCTGTTATATGTGCCTGTTCCTCTATCTTCTGTACTAATCTCTTGTGAGGAACTGTGTCGAAAGCCTTCTTGCAGTCCAAGAAAATGCAATCAACCCACCCCTCTCTCTCATTTCTTACTTCAGTTACCTTGTCATAAAACTCTAGTAGGTTTGTGACACAGGATTTGCCTTCCATGAATCCGTGCTGGTTGTCGTTTAAAATCTTGTTCTACTCCAGGTGCTCGACCACTCTCCTCCTGATAATCTTCTCCATGACTTTGCATACTATACAGGTCAGTGACACTGGTCTATAATTTAGTGCTTCATTTCTGCCTCCTTCCTTGAAGATGGGGACTACATTTGCCTTCTTCCATACTTCAGGTAGTTGCCCAGTTTCAAGGGCAGTGTTGAAGATTTTGGTTAGTGGCACATGTAGTGTCTTTGCTCCCTCTCTAAGGACCCACAGAAGATGTCCGGTCCCACCGCTTTTGAGGTATCAAGGTCACTTAGGAGCTTCTCCACCTCCTCAGTTGTGTGTAATTCATCCAACACTTGTTAGTATATCTCTTGTTGATGTACCCCACTGTTTTGTCTTCCAAGTGTCCCTTCAGCCTCCACTGTATGTGTGTGCGTGTGTGTGTGTGTGTGTGTGTGTGTGTGTGTGTGTGTGTGTGTGTGTATGTGTGTGTGTTTGTGTGTATGTGTGTGTGTGTCTGTCTGCCTGTTCGTCTGTCTGTCTGTGTCTGTGTATTAGTGTTTCAATTTTATTATTATTGTCAAGTGTGAGTGTTAGTAACACTGTATCTACCAGTTTTTGTGTGACAACATCTTATGAGAATAAATCAATTATGATTCTCCTGCGACTCACCAGTACTCAGCTCAAGTCCTAATGTAACATATAATTAGCGTAGCCAAAAATTAACGTAACCTAATCAAAGACATTAATCCAGACTAAAGTGTGTTCTCTCCTAATATAACTTCGAAGTGACTTAACAGATCTCTTATTTACAGCTGATACATCCGAACTTACCCAGACGTGACGGAACCAAGTTAGTAAAAAAAAAAAAAAAAAACAGAGAGCCTTCTAATTCACGATTAGTTCTCAAGGTGAAAGTTTAGCTTTGTTGGTCAAGCATTACACACACAACATCTAATTGCT
Organism: Cherax quadricarinatus; assembly: GCF_038502225.1. Classification (NCBI taxonomy): domain Eukaryota; kingdom Metazoa; phylum Arthropoda; class Malacostraca; order Decapoda; family Parastacidae; genus Cherax; species Cherax quadricarinatus. The sequence goes on from NC_091300.1 coordinate 16,861,811, forward strand.
TGCAGTAAAACCTCAAGCGAAAGTTACGTCGTCACTCGCACATTATGAAATGTTGTAATACACACACACACACACACACACACACACACACACACACACACACACACACACACACACACACACATATATATATATATATATATATATATATATTTCTGAAGGTTATTAAATATTTTATAATCTTTGATTTTCCCCCGTTCTTTAAACTTTCCTTTTTGTTTTCTTTTACTTTTCTTCTAAGTTCCCCCTCCCCCTCTTATGTTTTCATCTTATCCGCTGCTCCTTTTCCTTCATTTGCTCCTCTTTCCTCTGTTTTTCATCCTTTTTTCTCTGCTTCTCTTTCCCCCTGCCCCTCCTCTTTCTCTTTCCCATTCTCCTCCTCCTCGTCCCTGCTCCTCCTCCTCGTTCCTGTCCCTCCTCTCTCTTTTCCATGCTCCTCTTCCTCGTCCCTGCTCCTCCTCCTCGTTCCTGCCCCTCCTCCTCCTCGTCCTTGCTCCTCCTCCTCGTTCCTGCCCCTCCCCCTCCTCGTTCCTGCCACTCCTCCTCGTTCCTGCCCCTCCTCCTCCTCGTCCCTGCTCCTCCTCCTCGTTCCCGTCCCTGCTGCTCCTCGTTTCTGCTCCTCCTCCTCGTCCCTGCTCCTCCTCCTCGTTCCCGTCCCTGCTGCTCCTCGTTTCTGCTCCTCCTCCTCGTCCCTGCTCCTCCTCCTCGTTCCCGTCTCTGCTAATCCTCGTTCCCGTCTCTGCTCCTCCTCGTTCCTGCCCCTCCTCCTCGTCGTCCCTTCCCCTCCTCCTCCTCGTCCCTGCTCCTTCTATTTCTCCTGCCCCACGTATTCCTCCTCTTCCTCTTCCTCTCCATCCAGAGTAAACAATCAGCACTGGAAAATAAAGCCCAATAAAGAAGATTTACCGCCAGGAAAAATATAATATTGGAGTGTTTTTCCTGAGGTTTCCGTAATTGTCTTCAATAATGTTAGGCAGTGTGGCAGAGAATTTTGTATTTTTGTGTAATAATTTAGTGTTATATACTGAAATATAGCCGTCTATATATCTGCTGTATTTTTTTTATCTCTGTATTTACTTAGATGCAACAGTCTGTGCACCTAGTGTATTTTGTGACTGTTTGTATTTAAGATGCAGCCGTCTATAGATCTGGTGTATTTGTGTCATTATTTACTGTTATTTTCTCGAGCACAGTTATGTACGTATTTAGTATTGAGAGGGAAAGCATTGCTACGAAACTCTGTTTCGTAATTATACGGACGAAGCATCGAGCCTCCACTACTCAGTGCTGAATGACTCATCCTGACAATATCAGTAATAATAATAATAATAATAATAATAATAATGATGATAACTTTGCCCACTGTTACTTCAAGGAGGGGGAGATAGCTTTGTTACAGGTGAGGGAACTCTTGATTCATGGTCCTCGGAGCAGAAGTGGTTGCTTCCCATTCTCCACTCAATTTATGACCTTTGCACATGTAGGTCTTCAAATTAATTTAACAAAAATAGTAATAATTATTCACAGCTTTATATATATATATATATATATATATATATATATATATATATATATATATATATATATATATATATATATATATATATATATATATATATAATTACTGAGGTGCCTGACGGGACCTCGGGACATTTTAGCTTTTTTTTTCTGGTACTAACAATTTAATATTTTGTTCCCATCTAGTATGATGTTTATTTGTGTCGTGTATATATATATATATATATATATATATATATATATATATATATATATATATATATATATATATATATATATATATATATATATATATATATGCAACACAACTACAGGGGAATTGAATGATAGCTCTAAGCCTTTCGTGTTGCAATCAACACCTTATCAGTGGATTGCAGTTTTGCAGAAATGAGTAGGAAGTCCGAGCAGATTAGTTGGGGGATACGTTTGATATGTTTACGTAGGTTCGTATTTACTTTTACGTGTGAAGAGTGCCGAGTGATGTCATAAGATACAAGTGCTGTTGAAATACCTCTATTTCTTTCAGTGGTTGGCAGCATTTAAACAAAGTTTTCCAGTGGGCAACGGTAAACAATATGATGTTCAATGAGGACAAATTCCAACTACTCCGTTATGGAAAACTGGAGGAGATAATAACTAGAACAGGGTATACTACAGACTCTGGCCATACAATAGAGCGGAAAAATAATGTAAGGGACCTGGGAGTAGTAATGTCTGAGGATCTCACTTTCAAGGATCACAACAATGCCACGATCGCACGTGCAAAGAAAATGATAGGATGGATAATGAGAACTTTCAAAACGAGAGATGCCAAGCCCATGATGATCCTTTTCAAATCACTTGTTCTCTCTAGGCTGGAATACTGCTGTACATTAACATCTCCATTCAAAGCAGGTGAAATAGCAGATCTAGAGAGTGTACAGAGATCCTTTACTGCACGTATAAGTTCTGTCAAGCACCTTAACTACTGGGAACGCTTGGAAGCACTTGACTTGTACTCGTTGGAACCCAGGAGGGAGAGATATATCATAATCTACACTTGGAAAATCTTGGAAGGAATGGTCCCTAATCTGCACACAGAAATCACTCCCTTCGAAAGTAAAAGACTGGGCAGGCGATGCAAAATGCCCCCAATAAAAAGTAGGGGCGCCATTGGTACACTAAGAGAAAACACCATAAGTGTCCGGGGCCCAAGACTGTTCAACAGCCTCCCATCAAGCATTAGGGGAATTGCCAACAAACCCCTGGCTGCCTTCAAGAGAGAGCTGGACAGATACCTAAAGTCAGTGCCGGATCAGCCGGGCTGTGGCTCGTACGTTGGACTGCGTGCGGCCAGCAGTAACAGCCTAGTTGATCAGGCCCTGATCCATCGGGAGGCCTGGTCATGGACCGGGCCGCGGGGGCGTTGATCCCCGGAATAACCTCCAGGTAACCTCCAGGTATAGTGACACCTGGAGCCTCAGCCCTGCTCTCCAATCTTACATTTATTAAAAAGTAAAAAGTCTCACTCGCTATCTTTCTTATCCCACTCGTTCATTTTATAGAATTAGGATTCTTTTTAGTCTTTTTCTTGTTTCGTACATACATTGTTTTTATTATCTCTTTTTATTAGTTTTTATAAATTTTTATGTGGTTAATACATCTTAGGCTTCTCTTGTTTAACAACGTATTTCCAAGGACTTCTTCCATCTCTATCGACACCATGCCCAGCCCTTCTAGGGTAGGGTAGGTGCCTGAGCCCGAGCCTTTAACTCATAAGATTGTCATTCCCATTTGCCCCCTTGGGGCGGGGATGGCAGACCAGAGAGGCCTAGCTTGTGGCTAGGACTGGGGACAGTTGGTCCCAAAGATGAGGAGGTCCTTGTGCCTCCTCCCATGGGAGACTTAGGTCTCAGACACTCCCTAAAGAGGGAGCCAAGGCCGGGCCACCACTTGGAAAAGGCCCGGGCCGGGAGAATACCGGCGAATCTTTAATAATAATAATAATTCTTCCATCTCTATACTTTGAATCTATAAGACTGCCGGGACGAAATTGGAAGCTTCCTAGAGGGAACCAGGTCATTACCTGCTGCATCCATCAGTTCTCTTGTTAGAGAGATGCTTCATTGCTACACGGGAGAGTATATCTGTTAATTGGTACGGGATCATCATCGTCCCTGCAGCCCAGTCTTGGACCAGGCTTCCTATATTGTAAGGCAAATATTACCCCTGGCTGCCTTCAAGAGGGAGCTGGACAGATACCTAAAGTCAGTACCCGATCAGCCGGGCTGTGGTTCGTACGCTAGACTACGTGTTGCCAGCAGTAACAGCCTGGTCGATCAGGCCCTAATCCACCTCGAGGCCAGGTCAAGGACTGAGCCTCGGGGGTGTTGGCCCCCGGAACACCCCCCAGGTAGACTTTATGTAGACCGGATTAAGACCTATTAAAAATGTATGTACAAGATAGTACAGATAAGTGTAAATTGAATGTCAGTAGACTAGTGGAAGACATCTTTGGAATAATTTCATTATGTAGAAAATACCTCAAAAAGTTTATATTAGAAATTCTTTAATTCAAGAACATTAGGGCTAAAGTAAATTGAGTAGGAGCTGAAGTGGGGGAGGGAGGGGGTGAAGAGAAGGGGGTATTGAGGGGAGAGGGAGGGAAGGGAGCTTTCCGCTCCAGATGACAGGGAATAGCTCCCCAGGCACGATTTTACGCGAGAACAATTATTAGAAACCCAGGATAGAAATTGGACGTTTGTTCGCCCTCAGGCTCACAAAAGATGGGTTTAGCACTAATCTGTTTCAGCACGCTGGAGGCTCATTGGTAGTGGGAGAGGAATGAGAGGGTTGATATGAGAGACAAGGGTGATACTGAGAAACATCTCCTTTTTATATTCGACCAAGAGAAAATTCAAAGACGGTCGTGATTGGTTGAAATCTCTTGTCACGAAACGCGTGAAAAACTTCCAGGGCGGGAAATTGGTCGAGAAGATCCTTGAAGCGAGAAAGTGAAATAAATACTGAAGAGTTAAGTGTGAATTCAAGGCACAGCACTTGAGGGTAGCATGCAAGGCAAGGAGGCCACTTGTTTCAGGAGACGGGAACATTGCTTGGAGAATATGAGCACGAGGGAGAGATGTCCCAGAACCTAATGTCCTCTCAGGTGCCACTGACGTTCCCAAATTGATCTGTAAGGTACGGAGGGTAGGAGAGGAACGGAGGGAGGGAGATATCTGAAATTAAAGACACAGAGATGGATTAAGGGGAGAGAGATGGAGAGGAAACGAGGGAGATAATGAAATTGGAAACACGGAGACGGATTAAGAGAGGAGAGATGGAGTGAAAGTGGGGGGGATAGCTGAAGTTGGAGAGACAGTGATGGATTAATGGGAGGGAAAAGGGTGTGAGAAGAGATTGTGAGGAAGTTAGCTGAAATTTATTAGAGAGAGAGAGAGAGAGAGAGAGAGAGAGAGAGAGAGAGAGAGAGAGAGAGAGAGACAGAGAGAGAGAGACAGACAGACAAACAGAGAGAGATTACCTGGTAAGGGAAGATAAAATTAATATATGTAAGAGGGTTCATTGGAGTGGAGATATAAACTACGCCTGAAGTACCTGGGATGTACTCTACGGAGAGATGATAATGTTACATGGAAGATATTTGAAAGCCTCATCCCAGATCTGTGAGATTTTTCAATATCGTCCCTTCATACATAATTAAGAAATTACCAACAGATTTCCCTTGCTGCAAGAGGGAATTAGATTAAGTTCCTCAAGTTAGTTTCTGAACAGCCGGGCTGTGATGCCTACATTGGACTGCTTGCAACTAGCACCAATAGCTTAATTGATGAGCTTATCGTCTAGGAAGCCTGGTCTGGGACCGGACCGCCGGGAAGTGATCCCTCGGAATAGTTTTCAGGAAACATGAAAACTTAGGGAAATAAGGGCGCCACGGGCACAATAAGAGAACACCATATCAACATCCGTGGTTAATAATTTCAACCTACTAGCAGCAGATATCACAAATATTTCCGGAACAAGTGTAGAAGTTTTCAAGAAGAAACTGGATCACCGTCTCCTCTAAGTGCCAGATTATCCGGGCTGTTGATGATTATGTAAGCCAGTGGGTCAATAACAGCAACAATATGGTTGAACAGGTATTCAGGTCGGAGGTTGTGCTGCGAGATTGGGTAAAGCCCTCGAAACCGGTCAACTTTTGCAATCTTCGAGGCAGTTTACCCTCCGGACTACGAGCTGTCGTAAGATTTATAACAGTCAGAAGAGAGACTTTATGTGGCTCCATTTTCTTAGCTGTTTGATGTTATGATATCCAGTTTGTTTTTCTTTTTCTTTTTTCCACAATCTCTGAGACGGCTTTCCTCGGGGCCATGGTCGCAAGTCTGCTGATTTTGATTGGAATGGGTCAGAGGTCGAGGTCAGAAGGTGAGGTCATTTAGTTGGATATAACTTAAAAATATGATGATTAATTTCCGGCATCCACCTGGTGGATGATCTTAGACGACTTTCACCGTGGTGTGTGTGTGTGTGTGTATTAGTTACCATTTTGTCCTAGGCACATGTCGATTGGACACTAGGCCTGTTGTGTGTACTCACCTATTTGTACTCACCTATTTGTGGTTGCAGGGGTCGAGTCTTAGCTCCTGGCCCCGCCTCTTCACCGGTTGCTACTGGGCCCTCTCTCTCCCCGCTCCATGAGCTTTATCAAACCTCGTCTTAAAACTGTGTATGGTTCCTGCCTCCACTACGTCATTTTCTAGGTTATTCCACTGCCTTACAACTCTATGACGGAAGAAATACTTCCTAATATCTCTCTGACTCATTTGTGTCTTCAACTTCCAATTGTGGCCTTTTGTTTCTGTGTCCCCTCCCTGGAACATCCTGTCTTTGTCCACCTTGTCTATTCCACGCAGTATTTTATATGTCGTTATCATGTCTCCCCTGACCCTCCTGTCCTCCAGTGTCGTCAGGCCGATTTCCCTTAATCTTTCTTCATAGGACATTCCCCTTAGCTCTGGAACTAACCTTGTCGCAAACCTTTGTACTTTCTCTAGTTTCTTGACGTGCTTTATCAAGTGCGGGTTCCAAACAGGTGCTGCATACTCCAGTATGGGCCTGACATACACGGTGTACAGTGTCTTGAACGATTCCTTACTAAGGTATCGGAATGCTGTTCTCAGGTTTGTCAGGCGCCCATATGCTGCAGCAGTTATCTGATTGATGTGTGCTTCCGGAGACATGCTCGGTGTTATACTCACCCCAAGATCTTTCTCCTTGAGTGAGGTTTGCAGTCTTTGGCCACCTAGCCTATACTCTGTCTGTGGTCTTCTGTGCCCTTCCCCTATCTTCATGACTTTGCATTTGGCAGGATTAAATTCGAGAAGCCATTTGCTGGACCAGGTGTCCAGTCTGTCCAGGTCTCTTTGAAGTCCTGCCTGGTCCTCATCAGATTTAATTCTCCTCATTAACTTCACATCATCTGCAAACAGGGACACTTCTGAGTCTAACCCTTCCATCATGTCGTTCACATATACCAAAAATAGCACTGGTCCTAGGTGTGTGTGTGTGTGTGTTTATATATATGTGTGTGTGTGTGTGTGTGTGTGTGTGTGTGTGTGTGTGTCTGTCTGTCTGTCTGTCTGTCTGTCTGTTTCAGTTTATCATTTGCCCTTATATAAAACCATGCCGTTATATAGAACCATGCACTGAGTGTACCGTATTAATGTTTCTCGCTGCTAGTTAGACGAACTAGGATAATTGCTGATTGAAGCTATTTTCCAGAGTTGATGTTAAGTGATTGAGCATTGGTTTGAGGCTTGTGATTTATTTAACAAATGTTGGCACTTCGGGTTGTCGTCAGAGATAAGTTGTATGGGTGCCTGCGTCTAATGTGGAGGTTGTATGGGTACCTACGTCTAGTGTGGAAATTGTATGGGTACCTACGTCTAGTGTGGAGGTTGTATGGGTACCTACGTCTAGTGTGGAGGTTGTATCTGGATTGCCATCTGAGGCTTCAGTCTGGCGACCACCCAGCTCCTTAGCCTCATTCTCAGCCTCTATCTCACTTGCGCACCTTTCATATCCACCTGTGTCTCGACGCTCTCTTACGTCTCTGACCTAATCCGAGTTTAGAGCTGGCAAAAGTTGGAAAAAAACGTATTGTGTAGTTTGGCAATAGCTGTAGATGAGCGCAGTAAGTTGCCAAGTAATGTCATTGGGGCAATTACTTTAGGCACCTTTAAAAATTGTTGGGATAAATATATGAGTTGGAATAGATGGGTGAGAATAAGACGTGCCTACCATGGGCCAGTAGGCCTACTACAGCGCTCTTTAATCATGTTCTTGGTTGTAAAAGTGAGTTGGACATATATACGAGTAGGAATGTTTGGGTGCGGGTACGACCTGTCTAACATGAGGCAGGAAGTCACTGTACTTCTGTGTTTATGTACTAATGATGTTTATAATCGAAGATAATGTTTGCAGAGATGATCACTAATTAAATATATATCGAGTCGAACTCTGTTTGTTCATCTGTATAAATTTCATACCATGTCCTGATATTTTTGGTTAAATGCCGTAGAGATAGTCCCAGGCGGGGACCAGGCACCAAGATTCGACCTCTTCAATCATAAGCAGGTGTGTACAGAGACAACATTTCACGGTTTCTATTATTTACTTTCACAAACAAACATTACATACTTGTTTATCAGGGAATTCTTAAGGGTAACTCCTAATATTTTAAAAAGAAGTTGTGATCTTAAGAGAAAACTGGGGAAGTCTCCTTCAGGGCCCACGTGACCTGCATTTTGTGAAGAGATCCACAATGACGCCCTTGTTTTGTTGTTTTGTGAAAACTAACAATGACTCCCTTGTTTTGTGAAGACTAACCATGACTCCCTTGTTTTGTGAAGACTATGATTCCCTTGTTTTGTGAAGACTATGACTCTCTTGTTTTGTAAAGATTGTGACTCCCTTGTTTTGTGAAGACTATGACTCTCTTGTTTTGTAAAGATTGTGACTCCCTTGTTTTGTGAAGACTATGACTCTCTTGTTTTGTAAAGATTGTGACTCCCTTGTTTTGTGAAGACTATGACTCTCTTTTGTGAAGACTAACTATGACTCCCTTGTTTTGTTCTATTTTGTGAAAATTAGCTTAGACCACTCTCCCCACAGTGATTGTCTGATGATAAACCCAGCATCTCTTTCGTCATAAATAGTGGGGATATTTACCCATTCGTGTAAATTTGGTGATGAGGAAGGAATTACAGATGTGGCTTGCGGAATGTGAAAATACTTAGAATAGTTTTACTGGCTTTATAATGATGATGTATATAATAAAGTGAATATGTGAGGACAGTAGCGAGCTGGTGATGACTGTAAATTTCGTAATGTTAGAAACGGCAGATGTTTAAGACATGATGAATAACCGAGTGGTTATAGAGTTTTTTAATGAAAATATAACAAAAATCCTCCCTGTCTCCAAAACCCCCTTTCTCTCTTAACATCCTCTTCCTTCCCCTAAGTCTCCAACGCCTCTTTTCTCCCCCTCTCTGACATCCTCTTATTCTCCCTTTCTCCAGCACCCTGTCTTCGCTCTCTCTCTCTCTCTTTCTGACATTCCCTTCCTTCCCCTCTCTCTCCAACAGCCTCTGCCTCCCCCTCTCTTTGCAACACTCCGTTCTTCCCCCTCTCGTCCTCCATTAACCTTCCTCCTCCTCCTCCTCCTCTCCTTCCTCAGGATTCGTTGGTGCTCTCCTCTGCTCTACACCACCGGAAGTTCTGCCGCGTCTTCACTCCATAATCTTGAACACTCAGCATTGTATTGAAAATTTTCCATATTTTTTTTATTCTCAATATTATTAATGTTGTTATTGATATTACGTGTTTTTTTTAAATGCTGGTGGTAATTATCAACTTGGGTCAGATGTGGTATAAAATATAGACAGATGTGAAATAAGACATATACAGGCGCAGTGTTGGGATATTTTAATGAAGAAACGTTCCACCACAAACGGCTTCTTCAGGACTAAAAGAAAACTGTCATAGCGATACGTTACCTCATTACAATATCCTAATACTGCGCGAGTGTCGTATTTCATAGCTAGGTTAGGTTAGGTAAGATTTGTCATAATCTTTGAAAGAGTGCTAAGAAGCAGGATTGCAAATCACCTGGATTCCCAAAATCTGCACAATCCAGGGCAACATGGGTTCAGGGCAGGTCGCTCCTGCCTCTCACAACTACTGGATCACTATGATATGGCCTTGGATGCACTGGAAGAAAATCAGAATGCAGATGTAATATACACAGACTTTGCAAAAGCATTTGACAAATGCGATCATGGCGTAATAGCCCATAAAATACGTGCTAAAGGAATAACTGGGAAAGTGGGGAGATGGATCTTCAACTTCCTAACAAATCGAACACAAAGAGTAATGGTCAACAGAGTTAAATTGGAGGCTGCCATAGTGAAGAGCTCTGTTCCACAAGGCACAGTACTCGCCCCCCATCTTATTCCTCATCCTCATATCAGACATAGACAGAGATATACACCACAGCACCGTATCATCCTTTGCGGATGATACTAGGATCTGCATGAGGCTGTCATCTGCTGAGGACGCGGTTAACCTCCAAGAAGATATAAACAAAGTTTTCCAGTGGGCAACGGTAAACAATATGATGTTCAATGAGGACAAATTCCAACTACTCCGTCATGGAAAACTGGAGGAGATAATAACTAGAACAGAGTATACTACTGACTCCGGCCATACAATAGAGCGGAAAAATAATGTAAGGGACCTGGGAGTAGTAATGTCTGAGGATCTCACTTTCAAGGATCACAACAGTGCCACGATCGCACGTGCAAAGAAAATGATAGGATGGATAATGAGAACTTTCAAAACGAGAGATGCCAAGCCCATGAAGATCCTTTTCAAATCACTTGTTCTCTCTAGGCTGGAATACTGCTGTACATTAACATCTCCATTCAAAGCAGGTGAAATCGCAGATCTAGAGAGTGTACAGAGATCCTTTACTGCACGTATAAGTTCTGTCAAGCACCTTAACTACTGGGAACGCTTAGAAGCACTTGACTTGTACTCGTTGGAACGCAGGAGGGAGAGAGATATCATAATCTACACTTGGAAAATCCTGGAAGGAATGGTCCCAAATCTGCACACAGAAATCACTCCCTACGAAAGTAAAAGACTGGGCAGGCGATGCAAAATGCCCCCAATAAAAAGTAGGGGCGCCATTGGTACACTAAGAGAAAACACCATAAGTGTCCGGGGCCCAAAACTGTTGAACAGCCTCCCATCAAGCATTAGGGGAATTGCCAATAAACCCCTGGCTGCCTTCAAGAGAGAGCTGGACAGATACCTAAAGTCAGTGCCGGATCAGCCGGGCTGTGGCTCGTACGTTGGACTGCGTGCGGCCAGCAGTAACAGCCTAGTTGATCAGGCCCTGATCCATCGGGAGGCCTGGTCATGGACCAGGCCGCGGGGGCGTTGATCCCCGGAATAACCTCCAGGTAACCTCCAGGTAAGCATGACAAGTGTTTTCTGTTGCGGGTGTTAGTCACATGGTTTACAGGTAGCAACAATCAACAGCCTTCCGTGTATATCTTATGCTCTGTGTTCAAGGGTGACTCGGCATCTTGCAGTGCTGACATTCAGTACTGCTACAGAATATCCATCGCATTCTGCGTAAATGGGCACAGATGCAAATAATGTGACATTTTATTGTGGCAATATTTCGCTCTTCAGGAGCGGCTTGACAAAGTTCCTGGAGAGAGAAACGTTGCCATAATAAAATGTCACATAGTTGCATCTGTGTCCATTTACTTGACGTTCTGTTGGTAATAATACCCATCGTATGTTGTCCAAATTGGCTGATGACTAAGCCCTTTATGGTTACGTGAGGCCCAAGCCTGTTTCAATGATCTTAAGAGGCACGAAAGTTCCCCCGTCTTCTAATAAGATGTTTATTTTTCCACTATAATCTACCTTGTCCATAATTACTATCGCATTTGATTTGTCTGTTTCGTAAGGTGAAGTCCAGGATCTTTCCTTAATTCATGGTATAACTTAACAAATCTTTGAGGACAATTGTGTTACAAAGGTCTGAGCTTTGCTCAAACCTCTACATGTATAAGGATATGCATGAAGGAAGGGCCTCACAGTTGTGATATAAATCTGATTGCCTCTTGTATGGCTAAGCAGGCCAGGAGCCAGGAGGCCTGGTCCAGGAACGAGCCCAGGGAGCAATGACCATTGGACCGTCAACAAACATGTAATACATATTACAGCTTCACAAACACATCTTTCTCTCGTGGAAGAATGGAGGTTCTTATCCCCATCGTTCTTGCACAGAATTACTGCGGACAATTTGTTGCAGATGCAGAGAGTCAGCTGGTTGCATGTGGCAGGATGGAGACTTGAGGGTATACACGGATGCTACTTAGCGTCCTGCTGGCCACTAATTATCAATTACGGCAGTGTTGTTAATGAGGCCCCGGCAGACGCCGGCACTCGACTCCAGTTACCAACACGAAGAGAAAAACTGAGCTGTGTTTTTCGCCAGATACTTAATACGTGGAGCGTTGAATGTTGTGAGGCAGACGTGGTGCTCTCTGTCTGTCTGTCTGTCCCCTCCTCCCCTTCTTTCTCTCTCTCTCTCTCTCTCTCTCTCTCTCTCTCTCTCTCTCTCTCTCTCTCTCTCTCTCTCTCTCTCTCTCTCTCTCTCTCCCTCTGGCTTGCTCGTCACCTCAACCTCTCTTAGATTAGGATAAGAGTTTCTTCTTTTATTTTACAGGTTAAGTGCTATTAACCCATCCCAGCTCATTCAAAGCTCTCTCGTCCTTCCCCTCCTTCAAGCCTCGCTTTTTAACTCAGTTAATTAATTAAAAAATAATGGAAGGAAATATTACCACAGTTGCAGACGAACTATAATTTGCGTTATTTTCCTTAGCTAAAGTGTGTGAATCTTTATATTTTGTTATAAACAGTACAGTAACCTGTATGATATTTTTAAGGTCGTTGAATTTGCAAGAGGTGCTATCTGCTGACAGCTCATTTCATAGCTTGGCTCTATCTATGATAAGTGTCCGGGGCCCAAGACTGTTCAACAGCCTCCCACCAGGCATAAGGGGAATTACCAATAGACCCCCTGGCTGCCTTCAAGAGGGAGATGGATAGATACCTAAAGTCAGTGCCCGATCAGCCGGGCTGTGGTTCGTACGTTGGACTACGTGCGGCGAGCAGTAACAGCCTGGTTGATCAGGTCCTTATTCACCGGGAGGCCTGGTCAAGGACTGGGCCGCGGGGGCGTTGATTCCCGGAACACCCTCCAGGTACTACCAATGCCACTGGATGCCACCCACATCGGTCGGCTTGGTGAGCAGGGGCAGCAGGTGTTGAGGAAACTTGCTCAAGGGTTCCCACCCGCCCTCGTTATCTTATTAGCGAAAATAAGATTACAAATTTCTAGCGGGTATCCTAAATGCGTTCGTAAAGCAGCAACAATTTGTTCTGCTAATCACTTTTCGGGCCTAGTTCCTAGGCCTTTTGTGCATCCATATTCTCTTGTGCCACATCCACAGGATAGATATGAGGTATACAGTAAACCACTCACTACCTTGTGCGACTCTTACAGGTTTAGTGCTTCCTCGAAAATATAATAAGAATCCTCCGGACGGTGAGGTCCTCTTCAGTAGTGAGAACTATATATACATTTGAATTAATTGCTATATCAGTGTGTCCATGACCGGCGTTTATTATATTTTTTGTTTTTGTTTTGCTTAGAAAATTGTAAATTCATAAAGGCGAGCAGTAGGTGGTGTGGCTGTGTCGATGGTGTGGCTGTGTGGAAGGTGTTTGGCTGTGTCGATAGTGTTTATACAGTGGTGTAGGGAGCCTGGTAACGCTCGACCACACACGAGCGTTCATTCTCCCCCCGGTACCCATCTCTCTCATTCCTTCATTTATTCCCCCTTCTACTTACTCCTTTCCCCATCCCCCTTCCTCTTCCATCCCTCCCGTTCTCCCTTTCTCCCCCCCCGTCACTTCTCTTTCCCCTCCATTCTTTTCCTCTATCCCTCCCATTTACTCCCCTTCCATCCTTCCCCCTACCTTCCCCCCTTCCTCCAGCTGTTCACGCACGCACGACCCTTCTCCCTTGTCGGCAGCGAATCTTTTTCTCGTCTTTTTGCACGATTTCTTTCGCCCAAGATTTGCTCCCTGCTCCCTAATGTAATTCATTTCGTTTTCTCTGGTGCAGCCAGTCTGGGTCGTGATATGTGCTCTGGTTACCCAGGTATCGCGGAATGAGATTAGTTACCTAGTGGAACCCCATTCACAGATGCTGAGGCCAGTAGTAGTAGTATTCTTTGTCTCGATATCTGGATGCTAAACGTTGATAACTTTATATATTCCGTGTCTCTGGTATTGTTGATTGTTATGTCTTAATATTGTTTTGTGTTGATCGTGAGAGAGGAAAATATAGTTGCAGCAGTGTGTAATAACGGGGATAATAAAGGTAGAATTAAATGTAAACAGTAGGTAGGTGGGTGGGTAGCGCAGCCTCGTGTGAGGTACACTCATCGTCACAGCTGCTGCCAACCAGACTACTTTAGGGGGATGGGGAATACACTAGAGCGGCGGCCCAGGGCCTGCTAGGGCATTAAGTGCGGCATTCTGAATGAATCATAATTTACCTTGAAGGTATTGTATAATAATTAACTTTTTACAAAATAACCGACATTTGGCAGTATATCTAATCAAAATTTCTTGAATGCGGCCCTACTAAGTTACAGCTAACTTTAATGCGGACCTACTAGGTTACAGCTAACTTTAATGCGGACCTACTAGGTTACAGCTAACTTTAATGCGGACCTACTAGGTTACAGCTAACTTTAATGCGGCCTTCCAACAAAAAGGTTCCCCACCCGTGTGGCTAGACGCTCTGGCTGTATAGCAGAGGGGAAGGGGGTGTCTTAATATCAAGTGAAGGTCTCGCCAGGTCACCATCTGGAAAAGCTCCGGGCCAGGACACGTATCAGCTAATCATTCAAGTTCAAGTGAAGGGCTCTTGATCCATGGAATTAGACTCGTCCTTCCCTTTGATGAAGCCTAATTTTTTTCAAATTCTTCAGGCGCCTGTGTGAACTTTATAGGAAAAATAAACACATGGAGTATAGTGCTACCCTTTATTGACTACGTTTCACCCACAAATGTAGTCAGTAAAGGATCGCATACTACTGTATTTGTGTTTATTTTTCCATCGTGTCGGTATTTTATACCAATTATCTCCATGACCCTTACAGGTTTAAAGCTCTTCCCTGAAAATAATAGTAAAATACTTGGGCTTCAGGACTAGTGCCTCCTGACACACTACTACTCTGGAAAATATTTACTTCATGTCTTGGAAATCAGTATTAACAAATTGAAGTTGTACTTTGCACCAACATTAACTTATCCTCTACCTGTAGGTAGAGGAGAGTTCAGCTTCATATCATTCCAGACCAGGCTGAGGGACTGACCACCTCAAATATATTTCTGCAAGGTTCATGGACTGATAACATCATTTCATTTTACTAGTACTACACCTACTACCTCTGTATTTGACCGAAGAAGCCTACTGTGTTGGCGGCCTCATTGACTAGGCTATTAGAGCTCGCCTAACCTTGCTAAAATATACGTGAAAAAAGGAATTGACGTATTTTAGAATATATGTAACCTACATCCACTTTTATTGGCAGGGAGAAGAGTGGGTATCATCAGGTATGTTTTAACTTCTGATATACCTTTAATGAGTGCCGAGTTTTTTTTTATTTATTTAAAAACTGTTCAACAGCCTCCCATCAAGCATTAGGGGAATTGCCAATAAACCCCTGGCTGCCTTCAAGAGAGAGCTGGACAGATACCTAAAGTCAGTGCCGGATCAGCCGGGCTGTGGCTCGTACGTTGGACTGCGTGCGGCCAGCAGTAACAGTCTAGTTGATCAGGCCCTGATCCATCGGGAGGCCTGGTCATGGACCGGGCCGCGGGGGCGTTGATCCCCGGAATAACCTCCAGGTAACCTCCAGGTACAGAATACAAAAATGTACACAAACATAAAAATGTTGTCCAACATATGGACCATTGTCAAAACTTACACAAATTACAACGAGAGTTTTCCTACTCAGCCAGGCCTGTCTGGTGCTTGTCTGGTCAACCAGGCTGTTGCTGCTGGTGATACGAAGTTTGTGAGTTGTTTACTTGTGGCCTGTGACAGGGAAACAGATCACAGAAACACTAGTATCAAGAATCCTACGAAGGTAGTTTTAAGTCTGTTGAATTGACATTATCGTGAAAAAAGTTATGGAATTTGAGGTGATATAGTTTAAATGTACAAATGATAGACACGGCAAGTAGGAAATGTTAAACCAAGATAGAGTTCAAAAATTTGAATTCAAAATGGAACAAAAATGGATTTATAAAAATATATAATTGCTCTGGCAAGAGTTACTGATGAAGAGAGCAAACTGCCAAGACTGGAACAAATACTCTGGCAAGTTTAAGAAATGTTTTGGACAGATACAAGAGTGATAATATTTGGGTGTAAATACCACAGCCTGCCTCCCAAGGACCGTTATCTCTGTCTCTGTCTGTGTCTGTCTGTCTGTCTGTCTGTCTCTCTCTCTCTCTCTCTCTCTCTCTCTCTCTCTCTCTTTCTCTCTCTCTCTCTCTCTCTCTCTCTCTCTCTCTCTCTCTCTCTCTCTCTCTCTCTCTTTACACAGGGTTTGACAAGGTTAAGGATCCCTAGCTTTATTGACAAGCTATTTACAGGTTAAGGATTCTCTGTGTGTGTGTGTGTGTGTGTGTGTGTGTGTGTGTGTGTGTGTGTGTCTGTCTGTCTGTCTGTCTGTCTGTCTGTCTCTCTCTCTCTCTCTCTCTCTCTCTCTCTCTCTCTCTCTCTCTCTCTCTCTCTCTTTACACAGGGTTTGACAAGGTTAAGGATCCCTAGCTTTATTGACAAGCTATTTACAGGTTAAGGATTCTGTGTGTGTGTGTGTGTGTGTGTGTGTGTGTGTGTGTGTGTGTGTGTGTGTGTGTGTGTGTGTGTCTGTCTGTCTGTCTGTCTGTCTGTCTGTCTGTCTGTCTCTCTCTCTCTCTCTCTCTCTCTCTCTCTCTCTCTCTCTCTCTCTCTCTCTCTCTCTCTCTCTCTCTCTCTCTCACCCACACACACACACACACACACACACACACACACACACACACACACACACACACACACACACACACACACACACACACACACACACACACACACACTCAGCAATGGAAACTATGTATTGTCTGCCTATATATCACAAATACATAGGAAAACTATAGTGTCCAGAGATTTGCCCTTTGCCTATCTCGTGGATAGGCATAGGGCAAAATCTCTGAGGACAGACTTTAAAACAATCTTCACAGATCTAGAAAAAAATGGATGCTTCGGTGAGACATGATCACAACATGAAAGATACAGATATCGACAAGGTGGGTGAAATGAGGGGTGGGGGGAAGGGTGACCAAGACTAGGAGCCACAACTGGAAATTGTATGTCAGAACAAATCAGCGATAAGAGTGATAACGTGAGAGGGGGGGGGAAGGGTTAGTAAGAGGGAATATAGGCGGCGGTAGTTAGTCCGTCAGGAGAGGGAGAACAAGTGTCTCCTGACGCAGGTGTTTGGCAGATGATGTGGTCAGTGATTAGGCAACTGCTGGTTTACTGGTGCGATGAAGTAACCACTGGCTTACCGGTGCTGGGCATCATGGGTCAGATAAGCCAGTACTCCCTGGCTTACCTGAGCTCTGTATTTACCTCTTTTAAGCATGGCATGGGTTACCAGAAACCAAATCATCGCTTTCCTCCCCATTTAAAACAAAAAAAAAAGGCTGTGTACGTTTTGTCAGTACCACACAGCCCAAAGGTTTTACTGTACATCTCATCAGATATACTTTTGATGAGTTTTGAGTCTTACTACTCTCGGAGTCCGACCATGGTACTAGCCTCATCAACCAGATTGTTGCTGTTGGAGGCCCGCTGCCCCATATATCCATCACACCCTGGGTGATCTGATACATATAATCAGATCCACAGATAATCCTTTAATCTCCAACTTAGTGGGCACAGGAGCTGGAAGTTAACCCACATTAAGGACTGTGCCTGCATACCTATCACTTTCTGTGTCTCTATCCGTACCTTTGTCCCTCTTTGCTTTCCTTCTTTACTGTATCTCTTCCTCCCTTTGATTAGTTTCGAGAATTTTTTGATGAATCTCTTAGTTTCCCTTCCCCTCTGTCTCTCCCTTTTTTGTATTCCTCTCCTTCCACTGTTTCCTTTTATTTCCCTCATTTCTTACTTCCAATTTACGGGAGCCAGCTAAACATTACCTGTCTTGAACACGTTTCACAACAATTTTCCTGGTAGCCTGAGTCACCTCAGACGAACTGTTCCTGGCGACTGTTTTGAATTGGCGCACAAGACTTGGGCATTGTTTTGCCCAGTGAATGTGTTTGTAACTGTCTTTCAGAAATCTCTTGATTGATTCCGATATTAATGTTACTTTTAATACTGGTCCATACGTTTTTATTTCGTCTTATTCGTTCATCTTTTCTAACTTCAGAGCTTCATCCTTCTCGCTCTCGGTTATACTTTTCTCTTGTCTTCAACTTTTTTCCCCCACATCTACAATGAAAATAGAGACAAAGTACCGGAACTTGGGGTGGCTTGAATGTAAGGGTAATCTTAGGGCTCTTAAACTAATAACACTTAGTAGGAAGGGAGGACACGACCATGACTGCCGAACAGTTGCGTTAGGTTAAGTAAGATTTGTCAGGAAACAGGACAAGTGTTTCGGGTCATGTAATGACCCGCCACTGGAGCTTTTGGTCATCTGACCGAGGCCTTCCACTGGCTTAACAGCCCCCTTCAAAAATTATAGTTATGATTATAACCATTTTCTTTCACCTACCGCACAGTTCACGGGGAATTATAGTAGAAAAGGGACAGATTGTTTGAGATGCGAGCAGTAGCAGCAGCTGCCAGAGGACACATGTGACAGATAAAGACGCAGATATACATCCAGGATACAGAGAAATATTTTTTTTCAGTAATAGTTCAGCGAGCAACTGGCATAGGTGAGACGAGGAGGTGGTTATATGTTAATGTTTGCTAGGATCATTGCCCCTGGGGCCCCGTCTCAGATCATGTCTCATAAATCTGAAAGCACTACAGGAATAAGAATTATTAAGAAACATTAAAAGTAGAGAGGTTTAGAACAGCCGGGAAACAGCGAGAGACATGAAGATCAAAGTGAGGTAAACAAATTCGGGTGGCATTGTCAGCAAGAACAGGTAATCACGAGGCTAACTAAGCTTACTGAGGTAATAACATGCAATTTTCCCGGGAAGGGGATGGAAGGCAGGAGAAAACCCTCGTAGACCAGAAAAACGAAATGTTAAAAGACATAAAACGCAATTGCAGTAAAAGCTCTTTTAGGAGCAGTAGCTTCCGCTTCTGAGGAAACTGGTGTAAACAGATTTATTAGTGCTCCTGATTACGTACGTAAATGCGTTTTTAGCTAATAAATACAGCTTTACGTCTGGTATCTTTGGATTCAAATATATGCAGTATCAGCACACCTCTGGCAAGAGATTGATGGACTGAGTGATGATTAAAGTGTTTCCTCTTTTTTCGGGTCACCCTGCCTTCCTTGGCGGGAAACGGTCGATATGTTTATATATACATGGTCTCGTGTGTCACACAGCAGAAGGGAAGTATGCCAGGCATGAGGAGGTCAATGACATCATAAAGAGAAGCCTTGCCACAGCCCGTTGCCCAGCTCAACGGGAACCCCAAGTGCAGAGGTCTGACGGAAGTCTAAAGCGTCCTGATGGAGCCACTATGCTACCTTGGAGGGATGGAAAGCAGATTGCCTGGGACTACACATGTGCCGCCACATTGGCAGACACCTACTTGCCATACTCCGTAGTGGAAGGGGGTGGAGCTGCCAGCCACAGGGAGACTCAGAAGATCCGCAAATATGAAGACCTTCCCCCTTGCTATAACTTCATTCCAATAGGGTCGGAGACCCTTGGAGCATGGGGCAAGTGTGCTGGTCACAGGCCTGGTCACAGACCGAGCCGCGGGGGCGTTGACCCCCGGAACTCTCTCCAGGTAAACTCCAGGTGAAGTTCCTCAAAGAGCTAGGTGAAAAGCTCATCATAGAAACCAAGGACCACAGGGCGACCAGCTTCCTCTTTCAGAGACTCAGTGTTGCGATCCAGAGAGGAAATGCCTGCAACATTCTGGGCACGCGGCCCACCGCAGGGGAGCTGGACGAAGTATTCGAGATGTAGCTCTGAGTTACCTATGTTGTTTTACTTTGTATCATATTTTTGTGAATGTTTTGTCAATGTGTTTTGTCTTTAAATAAAATATATATATATATAATATAGGGGGTGGTAGGAGAAAATTCTCAAACAGCTTCAGGGAGAATCTTGAGTTTTCCCTGAAGCAAGTTTATTCTTTTCTCTGAGGATGAGGGTCCCTATAACAGTTCTAGAGGTGGTACCTCCCTATATTTTATATATAAATAAATATATATATATATATATATATATATGTGTGTGTGTGTGTGTGTGTGTGTGTGTGTGTCTAAATAGCAACGCCGAATAAGGCAAGCGAAAATTTGTGTATGCAATAATTTCGCAAAAATCATTCTGAACCTAACGAAAAAAATATATTTCATTGTGTTTCTTGATTATTGAATTACTGTAAACTTATCTAAAATATATTTAGTTGGATTAGACCAAATTAAAATGCGCTTGTTATAATAAGGTTACGTAAGTTTTCTAAGGTTCTTTTGGTGTAAAATTATTAATTTCTACATTAACATAAATGAAAAAATATATCTTTAAACGTATCAGAGAAAATTTTAGAAAGGACTTAATTTTAAATAAGTTCTTGCTAATTGGCCAGTTTTTACCTATTCGGCACCACACACACACAGACACACACACACACACACACACACACACACACACACACACACACACACACACACACACACACACACACACACGGCCAGGAGCTCGGACTCGACCCCCGCAACCTCAACTAGGTGAGTACACAGGAGGCAGGAGCTGAGTCTCGACCCCTACAACTACAATTAGGTGAGTGCACACACACACACACACACACACACACACACACACACACACACACACACACACACACACACACACACACACACGCACGCACGCACGCACGCACGCACACACACAGATGGGACACAGCAACAAGGGGACACAGTTTGAAGTTGAAGACACAGATGAATCACAGGGATGTTAGGAAGTATTTCTTCAGCCACAGAGTAGTCAGGAAGTGGAAAAGTTTGGGAAGCGATGTAGTGGAGGCAGGATCCATACATAGCTTTAAGCAGAGGTATGATAAAGCTCACGGTTCAGGGAGAGTGACCTAGTAGCGACCAGTGAAGAGGCGGGGCCAGGAGCTTGGAATTGACCCCTGCAACCTCAACTAGGTGAGTACACACACACATACACACACACATACACACACACACACACACACACACACACACACACACACATATATATATATATATATATATATATATATATATATATATATATATATATATATATATGTGTATGTATATATGTGTGTATATGTGTGTATATGTGTGTATATGTGTGTATGTGTATGTGTATATATGTGTGTGTATATATGTGTGTGTGTGTGTCGTGCCGAATAGGCAGAACTTGCGATTTTGGCTTAAATAGCAACGATCATCTTGCCATATAGGACAAGTGAAAATTTGTGTATGCAATAATTTCGCCAAAATCATTCTGAACCTAACGAAAAAAAAATATATTTCACTGTGTTTGTTTAGTATTAAATTATTGTAAACAAATCTAAAATATATTTAGTTGCGTTAGGCTAAAATAAATTGTTCTTGTTATAATAAGGTTAGGTAAGTTTTCTAAGTTCCTTTTGGCGCAAAATTATAAATTTTTACATCAACAATAATTAAAAAAATATATCTTTAAACGTATAAGAGAAAATTTTAGAAAGGACTTATTTTCAAATGAGTTGTTGCTAATTGACCAGTTTTGCATATTCGGCACGACACATATATATATATATATATATATATATATATATATATATATATATATATATATATATATATATATATATATATATATAGATATATATATATATAACAGATACCTCTACAACTATGAACGTGGTATTGTTTCAAAAATAAGTGCGTTGGGAAATACACGACGTTCATATTCTCCGGCAGTCAGTTCTTTATTAAGCCTCCTTTGACTTTGATAACACGTAGTTCTTTATTAGGTTGAGCAGAGTATGGATATTGAAGCAGTCTTGCATGCAGACCTTCCGTATTTATATGCTGAGACTCGACGTAATATGACCCAATTTAGGAGCGAGAGGTCGGTAAAACTTGTCATCATAGCTACCATGAGGTTCAGAATTGCCACTTGGAGCTGGAGGAGGACATGTAAGTGGCAGGGTGTCTGGAAGACAGGTCGTCTGGGAGACAGTCTCTCTGAAGGTAGTCTTAACAATGTCTGGTAGACATAGTCCCTCTGAAGGTAGCCTTAACAACAGGGTGTCTGGAAAACAGGTGTTTGGAAATAGACTACTTGACATTAGGGTGTCTGGGAAACTGTCTCGCCAAGGTAGTCTTTACAGCAGGTAACTTGAGTACATTGTTTAGGTGCCACAGGTTACCTGGATACCTGGAGGTTATTCCGGGGATCAACGCCCCCGCGACCCGGTCCATGACCAGGCCTCCCGTTGGATCAGGGCCTGGTCAACTAGGCTGTTACTGCTGGCCGCACGCAGTCCAACGTAAGAGCCACAGCCCGGCTGATCCGGCACTGACTTTAGGTATCTGTCCAGCTCTCTCTTGAAGGCAGCCACGGGTTTATCGGCAATTCCCCGAATGCTTGATGGGAGGCTGTTGAACAGTCTTGGGCCCCGGACACTTACGGTGTTTTCCCTTAGTGTACCAATGGCGCCCCTACTTTTAATTGGGGGCATTTTGCATCGCCTGCCCAGTCTTTTACTTTCGTAGGGAGTGATTTCTGTGTGCAGATTTGGGACCATTCCTTCCAGGATTTTCCAAGTGTAGATTATGATATATCTCTCCCTCCTGCGTTCCAACGAGTACAAGTCAAGTGCTTCTAAGCGTTCCCAGTAGTTAAGGTGCTTGACAGAACTTATACGTGCAGTAAAGGATCTCTGTACACTCTCTAGATCTGCGATTTCACCTGCTTTGAATGGAGATGTTAATGTACAGCAGTATTCCAGCCTAGAGAGAACAAGTGATTTGAAAAGGATCATCATTGGCTTGGCATCTCTCGTTTGGAACGTTCTCATTATCCATCCTATCATTTTCTTTGTACGTGCGATCGTGGCACTGTTGTGATCCTTGAAAGTGAGATCCTCAGACATTACTACTCCCAGGTCCCTTACATTATTTTTCCGCTCTATTGTATGGCCGGAGTCTGTAGTATACTCTGTTCTAGTTATTATCTCCTCCAGTTTTCCATAACGGAGTAGTTGGAATTTGTCCTCATTGAACATCATATTGTTTACCGTTGCCCACTGGAAAACTTTGTTTATATCTTCTTGGAGGTTAACCGCGTCCTCAGCAGATGACAGCCTCATGCAGATCCTAGTATCATCCGTAAAGGATGATACGGTGCTGTGATGTATATCTCTGTCTATGTCTGATATGAGGATGAGGAATAAGATGGGGGCGAGTACTGTGCCTTGTGGAACAGAGCTCTTCACTATGGCAGCCTCCGATTTAACTCTGTTGACCGCTACTCTTTGTGTTCGATTTGTTAGGAAGTTGAAGATCCATCTCCCCACTTTCCCAGTTATTCCTTTAGCACATATTTCATGGGCTATTACGCCATGATCGCATTTGTCAAATGCTTTTTCAAAGTCTGTGTATATTACATCTGCATTCTTGAGTCAGTCTTGACAGCAGGGCATCTCTTTGAGACAGTAATTGCAGGTGCAGTCCATTCTTCAGCAATCAGCTTATTGAATTATTGATGGTATGACTTGACACGAGGACCTACTTACCTACCTGGAGACTGAAGACTGAACTAAGTGACTCTCTCACTTTTCTCAGAGATATTTGGAGATAGTTCAGTGCAGTGGGGGGGGGTGGATTGGAACCCTCTTGACTCCCCCACTTCTATTTCTCATTCGGTTTTCTTCTCTCTCCGATCTCCCCCTCTTATCTTCCCTCCCTCTTCTCCTCTTTCTCTCAGTAGGTGTGCAAGAGACCCTCACAGTGACCAGGTTGGCTACTGAAGCAGAATTATCAAACCTTTAGATTACAAACACGCTGACACGTGTACAGTTACTAATTAAATAAATGTAAATCCAAAATTAAAAACACAGGGCACAGAATTGAATAAATGTCAGTCGGCGCCAAGTGAACTGTCCCGAGCACACGATGAATGTCATGATATTCATCTAGAGTACATGATGGAAGTCATTATATTCATCCAGAGTATACGAAAGATGTCAGTCTATTCATCCAAAGTACATGATAGGTGTCATCTAGAGTACACGATAGATGTCATCCAAAATACATGATAGATGTCATTATAT
The DNA here is from genome assembly GCF_038502225.1 of Cherax quadricarinatus. Lineage (NCBI taxonomy): Eukaryota > Metazoa > Arthropoda > Malacostraca > Decapoda > Parastacidae > Cherax > Cherax quadricarinatus. The sequence goes on from NC_091300.1 coordinate 16,886,043, forward strand.
TAATTCAGAGTACATAATAATGTCATTATATTTATCCAGAGTACATGATTATGTTATTATATTCATCAAGAGTACACGTTAGATGTCTTCATCCAGAATACATGACAGGTGTCATTGAATATATCCTGAGTTCATAGTAGAGGCCTAACCTTGATATACCTTTGACAGGTTTCGAGAGTTTGCATTCTCCCTCTAAACTGCCCTGGGCCAGGCTTGTCTGATACTTGCCTCGTCAGCTAGGCTGTTGCTACTGGCGGTCTGCTGACCTAAATATTATATACATTACATCCTGATTCATTCAAGGGTACATGTTAGATGCAGTACATGACACAGGCCTTTGAAGGCAAGGGCCTTCAAAGGCCGGGAGATCTTAGCCAGCATTATTTTCGTTGTAAGTAGATGGGGACTAAGGTTAATATACCATCTGCAATTACCATAGCTGCTTCTGTAGATATTCGAATTCGTGTCACTCCATACATGTATATCTTTATTCTCAGTGCTACAAACATTCATATAAGATATCTTCAGCGTCGTGAGAATACCTTTTGCGATTTGTATAGTCTATCCTCAGCACTGATACTCGTTAGAAGCACGCCTTTACGACCAGCATGCCCTCTCCTCAGTACAATATACTTAACTCTTCCATAATAATAGCTTATTGGTGGTTTAACTATGCCTCTTAGAATGCCGTAGTGTTGAGATACAAGACTTTGGTGGGACATAATTGCCGTGACATTTGCCGGCCTGATAGGCAGCACGGGGCTGGGGGAGAACTTTGGCATTTCCTGTACGGTCAGAAGGTGAACTGCGGAGTCTTGCTGGAGCCAGAGGATAACTGGTGCATGTGTTCGTGTGTGCTGGCGAAGTTGCTTGTGGCGGGACAACACACTGCTCTTGACCCCCGCCTCTTAATCTACCTTGACCAACATTTACTGGATGCTGGCTTCACAGAACCTATCGTGCCTGTTAATGTAGCTGTGTACTATGGAGTTGGCTTCCACCACCAGTGAACCCCATTTAAAATAAGTCACATTGTTTAATTTAACTGGGTTATAGTAGCTTAAATTCTTCACAGTTTACTATAGGGAAAGATTCTGAAAGTTTAAAATTACAGTATATTTCAGCCTAAATAAAAGGTTACCGGTACTTTGCTCAATCCATTTTTCTAGCAGCCTGTGAGTGAAATAATATATATTTTTTTGTAACGTCCCTGTGACACATCTCTGTTTTGGGAGGAGAAAAACTACGGAAACTGGGTCGTGGTTACCAGACGGAGGATCGAGCATCCACCAGTCCTTGATCTAACACCACACAGGTTTAACGCTTCATTAAATTAAATACAGTAGAGGCATCGAATAAAGAGCTAGGAGTATCTATCACGTCGAGTACGTCACCGGAAACACACATCAATCATAACTGAAGGATATCTTAGTCAACACCCCCTCAACATCACTCTGGTGGATCAAGGCATGATCTACCAGGCTGTTGCCGCTGTCCGCACGCAGTCTGACGTACGAACCACAGAACAGAACAGAGTATACTACAGACTCTGACCATACAATAGAGCGGAAAAATAATGTAAGGGACCTGGGAGTAGTAATGTCTGAGGATCTCACTTTCAAGGATCACAACAGTGCCACGATCGCACGTGCAAAGAAAATGATAGGATGGATAATGAGAACTTTCAAAACGAGAGATGCCAAGCCCATGATGATCCTTTTCAAATCACTTGTTCTCTCTAGGCTGGAATACTGCTGTACATTAACATCTCCATACAAAGCAGGTGAAATCGCAGATCTAGAGAGTGTACAGAGATCCTTTACTGCACGTATAAGTTCTGTCAAGCACCTTAATTAACTACTGGGAACGCTTGGAAGCACTTGACTTGTACTCGTTGGAACGCAGGAGGGAGAGATATATCATAATCTACACTTGGAAAATCCTGGAAGGAATGGTCCTAAATCTGCACACAGAAATCACTCCCTACGAAAGTAAAAGACTGGGCAGGCGATGCAAAATGCCGCCAATAAAAAGTAGGGGCGCCATTGGTACACTAAGAGAAAACACCATAAGTGTCCGGGGCCCAAAACTGTTCAACAGCCTCCCATCAAGCATTAGGGGAATTGCCGATAAACCCCTGGCTGCCTTCAAGAGAGAGCTGGACAGATACCTAAAGTCAGTGCCGGATCAGCCGGGCTGTGGCTCGTACGTTGGACTGCGTGCGGCCAGCAGTAACAGCCTAGTTGATCAGGCCCTGATCCATCGGGAGGCCTGGTCATGGACCGGGCCGCGGGGGCGTTGATCCCCGGAATAACCTCCAGGTAACTCACGAAATCGTATGACACGATTGCAAACAAACTATACCACGGGCGGGGTTCTAGCCCATCCCGTGGTATGGTTTACGAACCACAATCTAACTGATCAGGAGCTGACCTGAGGATCTTACCAAGTTCCCTTTTGAAGATAGCCATGGGTCAGCTGGTAGTCCTTATGTATGAAGTGAGGCTGTGCCAGCGTAAACAACATTCTTAAATAAATCAGATCATAGTTAGATAATTGTGCTGGTGAGACTGTAACACTGCAGCAGGCCTACTGGCCTGCTGCAGTGTTACAGTGACCCAGACCGTGACAAAGAAAGTACACAGCTGAAAATATAAAGAAGTTATATGCAATACTGTAAAGATCTGAAAATATTGAGTGATGTTTCACACACACACACACACACACACACACACACACACACACACACACACACACACACATACACGAAATCTTAATAAGGAATCATTCAGGACCCTGTACACCGTGTACGTTAGGCCCATATTGGAGTATGCGGCACCAGTTTGGAACCCACACCTAGCCAAGCACGTGAAGAAACTAGAGAAAGTGCAAAGGTTTGCAACAAGACTAGTCCCAGAGCTAAGAGGTATGTCCTACGAGGAGAGGTTAAGGGAAATCAACCTGACGACACTGGAGGACAGGAGAGGTAGGGGGGACATGATAACGACATACAAAATACTGAGAGGAATTGACAAGGTGGACAAAGACAGGATGTTCCAGAGATTGGACACAGTAACAAGGGGACACAGTTGGAAGCTGAAGACACAGATGAATCACAGGGATGTTAGGAAGTATTTCTTCAGCCACAGAGTAGTCAGTAAGTGGAATAGTTTGGGAAGCGATGTAGTGGAGGCAGGATCCATACATAGCTTTAAGCAGAGGTATGATAAAACTCACGGCTCAGGGAGAGTGACCTAGTAGCGATCAGTGAAGAGGCGGGGCCAGGAGCTCGGACTCGACCCCCGCAACCTCAACTAGGTAAGTACAACTAGGTGAGTACACACACACACACACACACACACACACACACACACACACACACACACATACAGACACACACACACACACACACATACAGACAGACAGACAGACAGACACACACACACACACACACACACACACACACACACACACACACACACACACACACACACACACACACACACACACACACGCCACACACATACACACACATACACACACACACACACACACACACACACACACACACACACACACACACACACACACACACACACACACACACACACACACACACACACACACACACACACACACACACACACACACACACACACACACACACACACACAGCAAGGCTAGACTTAGTATTCACCTTGAGTAGTGCAGATATCGAGGACATCACATATGAAAGACCCCTTGGGGCCAGTGACCATGTGGTTTTAAGCTTCGAATACACAGTAGAGCTACAAGTGGAGGGAGAAGCAGGAAGGCCAGGACGAATGAAGCCAAACTACAAGAAAGGGGACTACACAGGAATGAGGAACTTCCTGAACGGGGTTCAGTGGGACAGAGAACTGGCAGGGAGGCCAGTTAATGAGATGATGGAATATGTAGCAACAAAATGCAAGGAGGCTGAGGAGAGGTTTGTACCCAAGGGTAACAGGAATAATGAAAAAGCCAGGATGAGCCCATGGTTTACCCAAAGGTGCAGGGAGGCAAAAATCAAGTGTGTTAGGGAATGGAAGAAATATAGAAGGCAAAGGACCCAGGAGAATAAGGAGAGCAGTCGTAGAGCCAGAAACGAATATGCACAGATAAGAAGGGAGGCCCAAAGACAATATGAAAATGACATAGCAGCGAAAGCCAAATCTGACCCGAAACTGTTGTACAGCCACATCAGGAGGAAAACAACAGTCAAGGACCAGGTAATCAGGCTAAGGAAGGAAGGAGGAGAGACAACAAGAAATGACCGTGAAGTATGTGAGGAACTCAACAAGAGATTCAAAGAAGTGTTCACAGAGGAGACAGAAGGGGCTCCAGAAAGACGGAGAGGTGGGGCACACCACCAAGTGCTGGACACAGTGCACACAACCGAGGAAGAAGTGAAGAGGCTTCTGAGTGAGCTAGATACCTCAAAGGCAATGGGGCCAGATAACATCTCCCCATGGGTATTGAGAGAGGGAGCAGAGGCGCTATGTGTACCCCTAACAACAATATTCAATACATCTATCGAAACAGGGAGATTGCCTAAGGCATGGAAGACAGCAAATGTAGTCCCAATCTTTAAAAAAGGAGACAGACATGAAGCATTAAACTACAGACCAGTGTCACTAACATGTATAGTATGCAAAATCATGGAGAAGATTATCAGGAGAAGAGTGGTGGAACACCTAGAAAGGAATGATCTCATCAACAGCAGCCAACATGGTTTCAGGGACGGGAAATCCTGTGTCACAAACCTACTGGAGTTCTATGACATGGTGACAGCAGTAAGACAAGAGAGAGAGGGGTGGGTGGATTGCATATTCTTGGACTGCAAGAAGGCGTTTGACACAGTTCCACACAAGAGATTGGTGCAAAAACTGGAGGACCAAGCAGGGATAACAGGGAAGGCACTACAATGGATCAGGGAATACTTGTCAGGAAGACAGCAACGAGTCATGGTACGTGGCGAGGTGTCAGAGTGGGCACCTGTGACCAGCGGGGTCCCACAGGGGTCAGTCCTAGGACCAGTGTTGTTTCTGGTATTTGTGAACGACATGACGGAAGGAATAGACTCTGAGGTGTCCCTGTTTGCAGATGACGTGAAGTTGATGAGAAGAATTCACTCGATCGAAGACCAGGCAGAACTACAAAGGGATCTGGACAGGCTGCAGACCTGGTCCAGCAATTGGCTCCTGGAGTTCAATCCCACCAAGTGCAAAGTCATGAAGATTGGGGAAGGGCAAAGAAGACTGCAGACGGAGTACAGTCTAGGGGGCCAGAGACTACAAACCTCACTCAAGGAAAAAGATCTTGGGGTGAGTATAACATCAGGCACATCTCCTGAAGCGCACATCAACCAAATAACTGCTGCAGCATATGGGCGCCTAGCAAACCTCAGAACAGCATTCCGACATCTTAATAAGGAATCATTCAGGACCCTGTACACCGTGTACGTTAGGCCCATATTGGAGTATGCGGCACCAGTTTGGAACCCACACCTAGCCAAGCACGTAAAGAAACTAGAGAAAGTGCAAAGGTTTGCAACAAGACTAGTCCCGGAGCTAAGAGGTATGTCCTACGAGGAGAGGTTAAGGGAAATCAACCTGACGACACTGGAGGACAGGAGAGATAGGGGGGACATGATAACGACATACAAAATACTGAGAGGATTTGACAAGGTGGACAAAGACAGGATGTTTCAGAGATTGGACACAGTAACAAGGGGACACAGTTGGAAGTTGAAGACACAGATGAATCACAGGGATGTTAGGAAGTATTTCTTCAGCCACAGAGTAGTCAGTAAGTGGAATAGTTTGGGAAGCGATGTAGTGGAGGCAGGATCCATACATAGCTTTAAGCAGAGGTATGATAAAGCTCACGGCTCAGGGAGAGTGACCTAGTAGCGATCAGTGAAGAGGCGGGGCCAGGAGCTCGGACTCGACCCCCGCAACCTCAACTAGGTGAGTACAACTAGGTGAGTACACACACACACACACACACACACACAAATACACACACACACACACACACACACAGACACACACACACACACACACACACACACACACACACACACACACACACACACACACACACACACACACACACACACACACACACACACACACACACAATTTATCCAGGGAAATATCTGTACTTTACAAGGGTGTTTTCTTTCATCTTACATTCACGTCAGTGTATATATTACTGTGTCAATTTTTGTTGGTTAATTAGGTTTAAAGCTTATCGATTGCACAAAGGGTCGTAAAGTTGTTAACCTCTACCTGGAGTGTTACGGGGTCAACGCCCCCGCGGCCCAGTCCTTGACCAGACCTTCCGGTGGATCAGGGTCTGATCAACCAGGCTGTTACTGCCGGCCGCACGTAGTCAAACGTACGAGCCACAGCCCGACTGATCGAGTACTGACTTTAGGTATCTGTTCAGCTCCCTCTTGAAGGCAGCCAGGGGTTTATTGGTAATTCCCCTTATGCCTGGTGGGCCCCGGACACTTCTTTTCTCTTAGTTTCGTCTCAGTGTAACTATACGTCACTCTTATACCTTTGATGAGTTTTTGTACTCCGGGAGCCCGGCCATGGGCCAGGCTCGTCTAGTGTTTCCATGGTCAACCAGGCTGTTGCTGCTGGTGGGCCCACTGCCCCTCATATCCACCAGAGCCTGGGTGATCTGTTGGGAACCTTTATTTAGCTTGTAACAGACCAAGAGAAAGTCTGTAAGAATTACACAAGAAGGCTTTTTTGCAATATTTTTTCTACATTATTACTACTACTACTACTACTACTACTACTACTACTACTACTACTACTACTACTACTACTACTACTGCTACTATTATTATTATTATTATTATTGTTACTGCAAATATAGTTATCCCGGTATATTTGATTTGCTCTGTTAAGTTGAAACGTGAGGGCGGACACGGGCATGAGGACGGACACGGGCGTGAGGGCGGGCATGGGCGTGAGAGCGGACACGGGCATGAGGGCGGACACAGGCGGGCAAGACTGCAGCTGTGGGTTGTTTAGCGAGCGTCCACTGTGGTCGACTCTGGTATTTCCCCTGCGCTCGGCGCTGCTCCGTGGGCAGCGCCGACTCTTGCGGTCTCTTCCCCCTCTCCTCCCTCCCTCCCTCTCAGTGTTACCAGCTCCATGGGCAGTGGGAACTCCAATGGTCCCATCCTCCCTCCTCCAGTCGTCCATGTGCTCACCACTACACTCCATGCTCAGTGTTACTAGCATTGCACTGATGACCCTGTTACTAGCATTGACGTCCGTGCTACTAGCATTGTACTGATGTCCCTGTTACTAGCATTGACGTCCGTGCTACTAGCATTGTACTGATGTCCCTGTTACTAGCATTGACGTCGGTGCTACTAGCATTGCACTGATGTCTGTGTTACTATCCGCGTTGACATCCGTGTTACAATCAGCACTGGCGTACGTGTTACTAGCAGTGCGTTGATGTCCGTGCTACTAGCATTGCACTGACGTCCGTATTATTATCAGCACTGACGTCCGTGTTACTATCAGCAATGACGTCCGTGTTACTATCAGCACTAACGTCCGTGTTACTATCAACACTGACGTCCGTGTTACTATCAACACTGAAGTCCGTGTTACTATCAGCACTAACGTCCGTGTTACTATCAGCACTGAAGTCCGTGTTACTATCAGCACTAACGTCCGTGTTACTATCAGCACTGATTTCCGTGTTACTATCAGCACTGAAGTCCGTGTTACTATCAGCACTAACGTCCGTGTTACTATCAGCACTGACGTCCGTGTTACTATCAGCACTGAAGTCCGTGTTACTATCAGCACTGACGTCCGTGTTACTGTCAGCACTGACGTCCGTGTTACTATCAGCACTGACGTCCGTGAACCTAACACACTGACGTCCGTGTTACTATCAGCACTGTCACCCGTGTTACTATCAGCACTGTCACCCGTGTTACTAACACTGTTGCTGTCATTTTTTTCTAAGTGCTGAATCAAGCCGAGTCTGGGCCAGCACTGACAGCAAAATCAATAGTGTCACCACGGAAGAGTGAACACAGGTGGCAGCCGATCGCTACACCACACCAGACGGATGACGGTTGAGGGTTGACGGGTGGTGGAACGGGTGTTGGGTAGGTGGGATGTATGTTGGGTATGTGGGAGGAGTTTTGGGTAGGTGGGAGGGGTGTTGGGGCGGGTGGTGGGTAGGTGGGACGGGTGGTTGGTAGGTGGGACGGGTGATATGACGGTGGGGCAGGTGGTGGTTAGGTGGGACGGGTGGTATGACGGTGGAACGGGTATTGGGTAGGTGGAACGGGTGTTGGGTAGGTGAGAGGGATGTTGGGACGGGTGGTAGAACAGTGGGACGGGTGGTAGGACGGGGAGACGGGTGGTAGGAGGATGAGGCGGGTGGTAGGACGATGGGACAGGTGTTGGGTAGGTGGGATGGGTGGTAGGACGGTGGGACGGGTGGTGGATAGGCGGAACGGGTGTTGGGTAGGTGGGACGGTTGGTAGGACGGTGTTGGATAGGTGGGACGGGTGTTGGGTAGGTGGGACGGGTGGTAGGACAGTGGGATGGCTGGTTGCATGGGACAGGTGTTGGATAGGCAGGACGGGTGTTGGGTAGGTGGGACGGGTGGTGGATAGGCGGGACGGGTGTTAGGTAGGTGGGACGGGTGGTAGCACGGGACGGGTGGTGGATAGGTAGGGCGGGTGTTGGGTAGGTGGGACGGGTGGTGGATAGGCGGGACGGGTGTTGGGAAGGTGGGACGGGTGGTAGGACGGTGCTGGATAGGCGGGACGGGTGTTGGGTAGGTGGGACGGGTGGTAGGACGGTGCTGGATAGGCGGGACGGGTGTTGGGTAGGTGGGACGGGTGGTAGGACGGTTACCTGGAGGTTATTCCGGGGATCAACGCCCCCGCGGCCCGGTCCATGACCAGGCCTCCCGATGGATCAGGGCCTGATCAACTAGGCTGTTACTGCTGGCCGCACGCAGTCCAACGTACGAGCCACAGCCCGGCTGATCCGGCACTGACTTTAGGTATCTCTCCAGCTCTCTCTTGAAGGCAGCCAGGGGTTTATTGGCAATTCCCCTAATGCTTGATGGGAGGCTGTTGAACAGTCTTGGGCCCCGGACACTTATGGTGTTTTCCCTTAGTGTACCAATGGCGCCCCTACTTTTAATTGGGGGCATTTCGCATCGCCTGCCCAGTCTTTTACTTTCGTAGGGAGTGATTTCTGTGTGCAGATTTGGGACCATTCCTTCCAGGATTTTCCAAGTGTAGATTATGATATATCTCTCCCTCCTGCGTTCCAACGAGTACAAGTCAAGTGCTTCTAAGCGTTCCCAGTAGTTAAGGTGCTTGACAGAACTTATACGTGCAGTAAAGGATCTCTGTACACTCTCTAGATCTGCGATTTCACCTGCTTTGAATGGAGATGTTAATGTACAGCAGTATTCCAACCTAGAGAGAACAAGTGATTTGAAAATTGAAAAGGATCATCATTGGCTTGGCATCTCTCGTTTTGAACTTTCTCATTATCCATCCCATCATTTTCTTTGCACGTGCATTCGTGGCACTGTTGTGATCCTTGAAAGTGAGATCCTCAGACATTACTACTCCCAGGTCCCTTACATTGGGATGAGTGGTTGCATGGGACAGGTGTTGGATAGGCGGGACGGGTGTTGGGTAGGTGGGACGGGTGGTGGATAGGCAGGACGGGTGTTGGGTAGGTGGGACGGGTGGTGGATAGGCGGGGCGGGTGTTGGGTAGGTGGGACGGGTGGTAGCACGGTGGGATGGGTGGTAGCACGGCGGGTTGGGTGTTGGATAGGAGGGACGGGTGTTGGGTAGGTGGGATGGGTGGTAGCACGTTGGGACGGGTGGTGGATAGACGGGACGGGTGGTAGCACGGTGGGTTGGGTGTTGGATAGGCGGGACGGGTGTTGGGTAGGTGGTATGGGTGTTGGGTTGGTGGGACGGGTGTTGGATAGGCTGGACGGGTGTTGGGTAGGTGGGACGGGTGGTAGCACCGTGGGACCGGTGGTAGCACGGTTACCTGGTTACCTGGAGGTTATTCCGGGGATCAACGCCCCCGCGGCCCGGTCCATGACCAGGCCTCCCGATGGATCAGGGCCTGATCAACTAGGCTGTTACTTCTGGCCGCATGCAGTCCAACGTACGAGCCACAGCCCGGTTGATCCGACACTGACTTTCGGTATCTGTCCAGCTCTCTCTTGATGGCAGCCAGGGGTTTATTGGTAATTCCCCTAATGCTTGATGGGAGGCTGTTGAACAGTTTTGGGCCCCGGACACTTATGGTGTTTTCCCTTAGTGTACCAATGGCGCCCCTACTTTTTATTGGGGGCATTTTGCATCGCTTGCCCAGTCTTTTACTTTCGTAGGGAGTGATTTCTGTGTGCAGATTTGGGACCATTCCTTCCAAGATTTTCCAAGTGTAGATTATGATATATCTCTCCCTCCTGCGTTCCAATGAGTACAAGTCAAGTGCTTCCAAGCATTCCCAGTAGTTAAGGTGCTTGACAGAACTTATACGTGCAGTAAAGGATCTCTGTACACTCTCTAGATCTGCGATTTCACCTGCTTTGAATGGAGATGTTAATGTACAGCAGTATTCCAGCCTAGAGAGAACAAGTGATTTGAAAAGGATCATCATGGGCTTGGCATCTCTCGTTTTGAAAGTTCTCATTATCCATCCTATCATTTTCTTTGCACGTGCGATCGTGGCACTGTTGTGATCCTTGAAAGTGAGATCCTCAGACATTACTACTCCCAGGTCCCTTACATTATTTTTCCGCTCTATTGTATGGCCGGAGTCAGTAGTATACTCTGTTCTAGTTATTATCTCCTCCAGTTTTCCATAACGGAGTAGTTGGAATTTGTCCTCATTGAACATCATATTGTTTACCGTTGCCCACTGGAAAACTTTGTTTATATCTTTTTGGAGGTTAACCGCGTCCTCAGCAGATGACAGCCTCATGCAGATCCTAGTATCATCCGCAAAGGATGATACGGTGCTGTGGTGTATATCTCTGTTTATGTCTGATATGAGGATAAGAAATAAGATGGGGGCGAGTACTGTGCCTTGTGGAACAGAGCTCTTCACTATGGCAGCCTCCGATTTAACTCTGTTGACCACTACTCTTTGTGTTCGATTTGTTAGGAAGTTGAAGATCCATCTCCCCACTTTCCCAGTTATTCCTTTAACATGTATTTTATGGGCTATTACGCCATGATCGCATTTGTCAAATGCTTTTGCAAAGTCTGTGTATATTACATCTGCATTCTGATTTTCTTCCAGTGCATCCAAGGCCATGTCATAGTGATCCAGTAGTTGTGAGAGGCAGGAGCGACCTGCCCTGAACCCATGTTGCCCTGGATTGTGCAGATTTTGGGAATCCAGGTGATTTGCAATCCTGCTTCTTAGCACTCTTTCAAAGATTTTTATGATGTGGGACGTCAGAGCTATTGGTCTATAGTTCTTAGCTAATGCTTTGCTGCCACCTTTATGGAGTGGGGCTATATCCGTTGTTTTAAGTGACTGGAATTTCACCCATGTCCAGCTCCTCCTCCATAGTGTACTTAGGGTACGCGAGAGGGGTTTCTTGCAGTTTTTAATGAAAACAGAGTTCCACGAGTCTGGGCCCGGGGCTGAGTGCATAGGCATGTTGTCAATGGCTTTTTCGAAATCTATCGGAGTTAGGGTAATGTCGGAAATCTGGCATACATTTATGGAGTTTTGAGGCTCATTCATGAAGAAATCATTTGGGTCGTCGATCCTCAGACCGATTAGTGGTTCACTAAACACAGAGTCGTACTGGGATTTCAATATTTCACTCATTTCCTTGTTGTCATCTGTGTAAGTCCCATCCTGTCTGAGTAAGGGCCCGATACTAGATGTGGTATTTGCCTTGTTTTTGGCATTTGAAAAGAAATATTTTGAATTTCTTTCAATTTCACTAATAGCTTTAAGCTCCTCCTGCCTCTCCTGGTTCCTGTGAGAGTCATTTAGCTTAAGTTCGATAGTTTCCACTTCCCTGGTCAGCGCCTCCTTTCGTGTATCAGATATTCTAGCACTCCTGAGGAGCTCAGTGACTCTTCGTCGTCTTCTGTAGAGGGAGCGTCTTTTTCTCTCCAGTTTACTCCTGCTCTTCTTCTTTCTTAGGTGGGTTGGGCGTTGGATAGGCGGGACGGGTGTTGGGTAGGTGGGACGGGTGGTAGCACGGTGGGACGGGTGTTGGGTAGGTGGGATGGGTGTTGGGTTGGTGGGACGGGTGTTGGATAGGCGGGACGGGTGTTGGGTAGGTGGGACGGGTGGTAGGACGGCGGGACGGGTGTTGGATAGTCGGGACGGGTGTTGGGTAGGTGGGACGGGTGGTGGGACAGCGGGACGGGTGGTAGGACGGCGGGACGGGTGATGGGACGGAAATTAAAGGTCGTCACACGTCGTCTGATGCAAAAGTTTGCTTCCTCAACAACGGTCGTGAACATTGTTGAAGACTAACCTTCTCCTCCTTTTCTTCCTCTTCCTACACTACTTTCTTCCTCGTCTCCGTCTTTTCTTCCCGTTCTCTTTCTCCTCACGGAAAGATGACAAAGGAACAAGAAGAACGTTGAAAAAAAAAAAATGAAAACTAACACGTGGAAAGTTAAGACAATAAATGGCATTTCTCCTTAAATAAAAATTATAATAGAAGAAAAAAAATTGGGATCAATAAAGCTCTTTCACTTAATATGAGATACTGAGAGCTAGCTCATTTTCTTCTTTTAAAATGTAGTCCAGAAAGTGAATCTGATTGCGTGAAAAAAATTGGAGGGAGGAAAATACGTAAGACACACACCCGAAAAAATTATCTTAGTAAGTGACAAAAAAAATAAACACTTGAAAGAAAATCCCAAGTGGTTAGGTCACTTACATTCTCTTCTTTCTCATCTCTTCATGTTTGCTCACAATCATTTTTTCCTGCTCTACTCTTTTTTCCATTTCTTCTTTTCCCCTATTCTTGCCAACCATATGGGTGAATAAAGAGTGATAGGAGCTGTTGGATCTGCCAGTCAGGAATTGTTGAATCTGCCAGTCAGGAATTGTTGGATCTGCCAGTCACGAATTGTTGGATCTGCCAAGTCACGAATTGTTGGATCTGCCAGTCACGAATTGTTGGATCTGCCAGTCACGTATTGTTGGATCTGCTAGTGTCATGCGTGTTGACACGGCTATTGAGTTTTTGTTTGTTTTACTGGTAATCCCGGAGAGAGACGTGGGTAATCTGCTGGTGATAGAATAATACACAAAAACAGCAAAAAAAAAGAGAGAGAGAGTATTTTTAGGGAGAATAAATTGATCAGTGTCAAGTTGGTCATGTTTTCCAGCTGGCGAGAGGAAGTGGATTTTGTACCTGGGTTGTAGGAAAGAACGCAGGAATCCACCCTCACAAGAGCCTTACTAGTTACCAGCACCTGAACAAGGCAAGGAACTAGTGTTACCAGAGGTTAGGTTAGGTAAGGTTTGTCAGGAAACAGAACAAGTGTTTCCTGACGCGAGTCTTAGTCATACGATGACCTGCCACTGGAGCTTTTGGTCATCTGACCGAGGTCTTCCGCTGAGATACCGGTCCACCCCTTTAAAAAGGAAGGTTATGATTATAACCATTAGATATATGATGTGGAAGCAGAGTCAGTTAACCTGACCAACAGACAGTAATACCAGAGGCACTTCACTTAGCCATCAGAAAGAAACAGCGATTATTAATGCTGTCCAAAAATGCAACAGGTCACACAGAGACAGTGTGCCACACCATTAGATAATGTACCACACTACCAGAAACAGCTAGTCACACGACTAGGAACAGCGGGCCACACCACCAGGAAGGCCAGGCCACACCGCTCATAGGGACACCCACCCCGTCAATAAAACACACCAGCAAGCTATAAAAGCATCCACAACGGTCGTTCCGCCACAACCGTCCCCGGGTGGCCCCTCGTAACGACGCCATTGACGACTTCGATTGTTGAAAACACCGTAGGGAAGGACCCAAGCGTAAGCTGTGAGTCTCTGCCTGCAAGCTACATATAATATTTGGCAGTTCACCAAGGAAAGAGGAAAGTGGAGTACATTCAGCGTTTTGTTGTTGATTCTGGTGGGTTTGACCCTCCGGATCACAAAACCAGTTGATGACACTTTGTCATCCCTGGAAAAAATATTTGCGATATTCGAAATGGCTCCCATAAAATCCAACTCTGTGTAGATTATTTAATAACTAAATATTAGTTAGTAATTAAATATTAATCTTTAATTTAACCTATAAATGAAGACTTCTTGGGATTTAAGGGTTTTTATGAATTTGAAAATTCAAAATGGAAGACATTTTGAAATTTTTCTTAGTAAATGAAAGGTATTTCAGCATAATATCAACTTTATTTTTAAAACGTAAATTATTTGTATATTAGTGACATTCCACTAATGAGAAGCATCTCAGAAACTTTACCAATAATAATAATCCTCGATGGCAACTATTAAAGTGCAATAATTATGATAAATCATTACCATTCTTGCCTGATACAGTGTTCCATGTCACTTTGTGTCTATCAGAGAAAACTTCAAAGTATTCCTGAGAGATAAAAATTACAAAGAACAAATACATAAATTAACAAAACTATCCCTCGAATCATTTGTAGGAAAATGTGGATGCTGTTGAGAGCAGATGCATAGTCCCTGTGTAAATAAAGCTCAGATTACCTAGTGCCTTCTCTTACGGTAAATCACCTTCCAGGTGCGGTTGATCCCTTCTCTGTATGCTGGCTTTCCAGATTACCTTCCCTCTGTCGGGTTTCTCGCAACCATAACAGTTCATTGAATTCTGAAGAATACATGTCTTCTATGAGGATTCTGACTCCATCTTTTCTATCCGCAAATATTAGAAACATTCTATATACATACAATATATACAACACCATCACCGTATTATGGAATATTCTTCATGCATACAACAGGTATAAATGCTTGTAAATAATTTCGCCTGTCTGCGAATTAAGCACAACAGGTATGTAAGGTTTAATATAAAATAGACAGTTTCGCATACCAGCAGACTGAAAAAACATGAAGATTTAAAATGATTTGTGAATACAAGAAAAATGAACAATAATGGAGATGTTAGCCAGGAGGGTTACAGAGGCTATAGTTCATGTAACCTTCGCCACTTACAGTTACAAGAGACAACAAATAATGAATACATTTTGAATAATATATAAACACTGGTATATATACACACTCATATTGTGTAAGAATGGTATACAATACCGACCAGATGAAATTAAGACACATGTGCAACATCTGGGTATCTTTATTGTAGACGTTTCGCCAACCAGTGGCTTTATCAATACAAATTCCAGTACATAGCTCTACTGTCTCCAAGTTATGTCCTGGAATTTGTATTGATAAAGCCACTTGTTGGCGAAACGTCTACAATAAAGATACCCAGATGTTGCACATGTGTCTTAATTTCATCACACACTCATGTAAACGTCTGAGGAACTGAATTGCGAGCAAGAGAGATATCAGAGCTGCAGTAGATACAGAGATCATTTACCGGCCACGTAGAAGCAATATAACAGGAATTATTGGGAACGGCTCAAGTTTTAAATATGTGCTCACTAGAGCGCAGGAGAGATACATAATATATACATGGAAAGTACTTGAGGGCCTCGTCCGAATCTTTACACTGCGATAGCAACATTCTGGAGTGAGAGATATGGGAGAAAATGTGCAGTAAACCGGGTGAAAAGTAGAGGCGCCGTGGGCACAATAAGAAAACTGTGTCAACATCCGTGAACACAGATTTTTAACGTCTTACCAGAAAATGATGGTGATACTTATCTAGGTGGAACAAGTACCACCTAGGCAAGTACCATCATCAAGTGCCAGACAAGCCTGACCCAGGGCCGGGCTCCGGGAGTAGGAAACTCGTAGAACAATGTTCTACTTTTCTAGAGTATGCAATGGGTGTTTCTGGGGGAGGGATCTTCCCCATCCACACCTGCAACTCGCTTCTATTGTCATGGGGAAGACAATCTCTTTCGTTCCGCTTTGAGCTTTTTGCAAAAAATAACAAAAGTTACAGCTGTTGCATAGCGAGCGGAATTACGTTGGAGCTGGGGGGAGAAGGGAAGACTGGTGATGATTATCTGGGGAGGGGGTTGTTAGGAGAGGTGTGCATCCGGTGTTGAGCTACCAGTACTCACACAGGGTCACTGTACCTGCTGCTTCCCCTCCTGAATTCTCACCCCCACCGTCTATATTCCCAACGTTAACCCCACCCTCTTCATAGACTCTTAGAAAAAGAAATTGGAATTGAGAGAACTAGTGAAAGCATATACAATTTTAGCACACTTAAAAGAATCGAACACGATGAAGGCGTCTCTTTCTCTGTCTCTCTCTACCTGCTGATGTTTACCCGTGGTTGGTTGCAAGAATCGTCGCCCCTGCAGCCAAGTCCTGTGCTAGGACTTCCTGCTGACTGGAGAGAGATATCACGGTGAACACTGAAAAGGGGAATTGAAGCCTATGTGAGCTGCAGCAAAGAAATTTATAGTCAAATGAGATCGGAATTACCGGGTCTTAGGAAATGCGATCATCAACGCAGAACTAATCTCAGCTCTTGACCGAAAAAATCTGACAAAGATGTGAAGATGAATGTTCCAAGTGATCAGAACTATCCTCACCCTCCTTATATCGAAGCTGATTGTCTCTTATTCAGCAGGAGCTGTCAGCAGTGTAATGCTTGTATAGTATATTGTTATAGCTCCATTTTATAAGCAGGCCCCCTGGCCAAGCCTTAAGTCACGTGATACCTGCTTGTACCCCACACATAGGCTGTCCCTTACAGACTCTCTCTCTCTCTCTCTCTCTCTCTCTCTCTCTCTCTCTCTCTCTCTCTCTCTCTCTCTCTCTCTCTCTCTCTCTCTCTCTCTCTCTCTCTCTCTCTCTCTTTCTGAGCTAAGGGACAGGCAGACGTGTAGGCTGGTATCGCCACGAATATCAATAATGTATATGACCCCTAAGGGTTTAGTTCTTCCCCTGGATGTATGACTATAATAATAAAGACAACATTTGCGGGGTAACAGCTGGGGTGAAGAAACTCCAGTTATCAGAGAGAAAGATCAAGGAGTAGATATTACAACAGTCCAGTCTATGAAAGGCCACTTCCAGAGGGAACTTGTTCCTCAGGCCAGTTACTGATCAGCCTGGGCTGTGGCTCGTACGCTGGACTGTGTGCGGCTAGCAGTAATAGCCTAGTTGATCAGGTCTTGATCCACTGAGATATCTTGTCTGGGACAGGGCCGCGGGGACGTTGATATACCCTCCTATCCCCAGAAGCATCCTTCAGATATCCTTCATGTACGACACACCGCCATTCACCACCACCACCACCACTAGAACCACCCATCACCACCACCACTACCACCACTAGAACCACCCATTACCACCACCACCACTAGAACCACACATCACCACCACCACCACTAGAACCACCCATCATCGCTAGAACCACCCATCATCATCACCACCACCGCCACTAGAACCACCCACCACCACCACCACCTCCACTAGAACCACCCATCACCACCACCACCACCATATAAGTTTTTTGACCGTGGCAGTAAATATTAGCCAGCTGTCAGTATGATGACGTGTGGCACAATTGGCACCATGGACATGAGATTATTATTAAATACTGAGTGTTAATCCACACACATTATGAGCTCATCTCTCCCAGTGTCCCATCTCTCCCACTGTCTCACCTCTCCCATTGTCTCATCTCTCCCACTGTCTCACCCCTCCCACTGTCTCATCTCTCCCACTGTCTCACCCCTCCCACTGTCTCACCTCTCCCACTGCCTCACCTCTCCAATGTCTCACCTCTCCCAGTGTTTCACCTCTCCCAGTGTCTTACCTCTCCCATTGTCTCACCTTTCCCAGTGCCTCACCTCTCCCTGTGTCTCACCTTTCCCAGTGTCTCGCCTCTCCCAGTGTCTCACCTCTCCCAGTGTCTCACCTTTCCCAGTGCCTCACCATTATCATCATCATCATCATCATCATCATCATCATCTTCATCATCAATACACTTGTACCACTATTACTTTCCCACTTAGCATTTGTTTGGATTGAACTCCAATAGCCACTTGGCTGACCTCCCTTTTAAACTGCTTGGGTCTCCCAAAAGTCTCTTTGTATCCTCCCATGTTTTATCCCTCTGGCTAGTATTACATCGCCAACAGACACAAATACATGAAAATCAGAGCTTTCTGTGAGATGGTTGATACACAGCGGTGGCTCCAGTGCCGATCCTTGAGGTTGGTTGGGTATAGGTAGGTGTGGTAGAGGGAGGGGTAAGGTATGGTAGGGTACAGAAGGGAAGGGAACCGTAGGGTAGAGTATGGCAGGCTAAGTAAATTTATTCAGGTTAATACAAATACAGTTACATAGATTATCATACATGGCAGCATATGTGTAGAGAACCGGATCAGCCGGGCTGTGGCTCGTACGTTGGACTGCGTGCGGCCAGCAGTAACAGCCTGGTTGATCAGTCCCTGATCCACCGGGAGGCCTGGTCATGGACCGGGCCGCGGGGGCGTTGATCCCCGGAATAACATCCAGGTAACCTCCAGGTAACCCAAAAAAGTCAGACGGGAAGGGCAGGGAAGTCAGAAGGCAAGGCAAGGGAACGGTAGGATAAGGCATGGTAGGACATTGGGGCTACAGTCCTAACACAAGCCCACTCCGATACTGTCTCCTGTCCTTTAGATATTATTGTCGCCCGCCTTTAATGTTTTCCACTTAACTATCAGTACTTGTTTTTATATATTTGGCGGGATTATTCTGTGGTTTGGTGCCTGAACGAGAGGTTTCTCGCAAGGCCGAGATAATGCATTCCACTTCCTTGATCTTATTCTGGTGTAGAACTCCAGAATGTTCGTGAGACGGGATTTCAAATCCCCCGAATGCACGCTGGCTTTATCTGACAGTTTCTCGCCTCTCTCTTACAATCTTCTGCAGACCTTTGCATAATATACTTGTCGATGATCCCACTCTTGCTTTGAATATAGGCATGATGTTATACCTTATATAGATTCTGGCATTTGGATAATCTCGGGCATTCGGATAATCTTTTGCACTTGGATAATCTGGCATGTGGATAATTTTGTTTGTGCTCTTCTTTCAATATTCTCGTGTACGTCAAGTGCTACTCTGCTGTCGTTGTCGTTGTCTTCCTCCTTTGTATTTATGGTTTCTCTCTCGCTGCTTGGGTCTCGCTGCTTGGGGTCTGCCACCACCAGCCTCAGGTCTCGTTGCTTATGGTCTGCCTCCACTAGCCTCGGGTCTTGCTGCTTGGGGCCGCCTCCGCCGACCTCGGGTATTTTCCCCGTTTCACTGTTAATATTTTGTTTAATTTCCTGCTGGATTTATCAAACAATTCCCTATCATTATCCTCTCCCACCTCACTTTTACTCCCCTTCTGTCATTTTCACCTATTTTTTTTACCCTCCCTCCACCTCCGTCTCTCCATCTGAGTACATCAGATTACAAAGTTGCATAATTAATACCACAGTCATGTGTAAACATTTCAAACACATAAGTAACGTTGATAACATTTTCTTACAAATATATGCAGGATTTCCTGCAATGGTGGTTAATGGTAATTTGTAAATGTACGTTTATTTAGGCACGGGTACACGTGTTTTATATTAATGGTGTACAACACCGACAAGATGAGTTTGATCTATATGCAACATGTGTGTTTTTTATTTTGTAGAAGTTTGGCGAAACGTTTACAAATAAAGATGCCCAGATGTTACACATCTGCCTGATTCTTCACAGGTACACATAAATACGGTTATCATAAATATAGTAAATTACCTAGGATGAGGTAAAGATGTCAAGGTCAGACGTGTAGTGTGACAACTATTTGGGCAGTAATATACGGTCATTATGGCGGTGTGTGTGTCCACTGAGGGACAGGCTGGAACTGCCCAGTAAACTCTACCCCTGTTGGGATGGGATGTTGGGATGTACTCCCCAGGGAATGCATTGGTGGTGTTGCTGATGAGCAGACAAGTCTTACCCACGGCTCTGGTTACCTGGAGGTTATTCCGGGGATCAATGCCCCCGCGGCCCGGTCCATGACCAGGCCTCCCGGTGGATCAGGGCCTGATCAACCAGGCTGTTACTGCTGGCCGCACGCAGTCCAGCGTACGAACCATAGCCCGGCTGATCCTGCACTGACTTTAGGTATCTGTCCGGCTCTCTCTTGAAGGCAGCCAGGGGTTTATTGGTAATTCCCCTAATGCTTGATGGGAGGCTGTTGAACAGTCTTGGGCCCCGGATACTTATGGTGTTTTCTCTTAGTGTACCAATGGCGCCCCTACTTTTAATTGGGGGTATTTTGCATCGCCTGCCCAGTCTTTTACTTTCGTAGGGAGTGATTTCTGTGTGCAGATTCGGGACCATTCCTTCCAAGATTTTCCAAGTGTAGATTATGATATATCTCTCCCTCCTGCGTTCCAACGAGTACAAGCCAAGTGCTTCTAAGCGTTCCCAGTAGTTAAGGTGCTTGACAGAACTTATACGTGCAGTAAAGGATCTCTGTACACTCTCTAGATCTGCAATTTCACCTTCTTTGAATGGAGATGTTAGTGTACATCAGTATTCCAGCCTAGAGAGAACAAGTGATTTGAAAAGGATCATCATTGGCTTGGCATCTCTCGTTTGGAACGTTCTCATTATCCATCCTATAATTTTCTTTGCACTTGTGATCGTGGCACTGTTGTGATCCTTGAAAGTGAGATCCTCAGACATTACTACTCCCAGGTCCCTTACATTATTTTTCCGCTCTATTGTATGGCCAGAGTTTGTAGTATACTCTGTTCTAGTTATTATCTCCTCCAGTTTTCCATGACGGAGTAGTTGGAATTTGTCCTCATTGAACATCATATTGTTTTCCGTTGCCCACTGGAAAACTTTGTTTATATCTTCTTGGAGGTTAACCGCATCCTCAGCAGATGACAGCCTCATGCAGATCCTTGTATCATCCGCAAAGGATGATACGGTGCTTTGGTGTATTGTGGTGTATATCTCTGTCTATGTCTGATATGAGGATGAGGAATAAGATAGGGGCGAGTACTGTGCCTTGTGGAACAGAGCTCTTCACTATAGCAGCCTCCGATTTAACTCTGTTGACCACTACTCTTTGTGTTCGATTTGTTAGGAAGTTGAAGATCCATCTCCCAACTTTCCCAGTTATTCCTTTAGCACGTATTTTATGGGCTATTACGCCATGATCGCATTTGTCAAATGCTTTTGCAAAGTCTGTGTATATTTCATCTGCATTCTGATTTTCTTCCAGTGCATCCAGATGCTTTTGCAAAGTCTGTGTATATTACATCTTCATTCTGATTTTCTTCCAGTGCATCCAAGGCCATATCATAGTGATCCAGTAGTTGTGAGAGGCAGGAGCGACCTGCCCTGAACCCATGTTGCCCTGGATTGTGCAGATTTTGGGAATCCAGGTGATTTGCAATCGTGCTTCTTAGCACTCTTTCAAAGATTTTTATGTGGGACGTCAGAGCTATTGGTCTATAGTTCTTAGCTAATGGTTTGTTGACACCTTTATGGAGTGGGGCTATATCCGTTGCTTTAAGTGACTGGGGAATTTCACCTATGTCCAAGCTCCTCCTCCATAGTGTACTTAGGGTACGCGAGAGGGGTTTCTTGGAGTTCTTAATGAATACAGAGTTCCACGAGTCTGGGCCCGGGGTTGAGTGCATGGGCATGTTGTCAATGGCCTTTTCGAAGTCTATCGGAGTTAGAGTAATGTCGGAAATCTGGCATACATTTATGGAGTTATGAGGCTCAGTCATGAAGAAATCATTTGGGTCGTCGATCCTCAGACTGATTAGTGGCTCACTAAACACAGAGTCGTACTGGGATTTCAGTATTTCATTCATTTCCTTGTTGTCATCTGTGTAAGTCCCATCCTGTCTGAGTAAGGGCCTGATACTAGATGTGGTATTTGCCTTGTTTTTGGCATATGTAAAGAAATATTTCAAATTTCTTTCAATTTCACTAATAGCTTTAAGCTCTTCCTGTCTCTCCTGGTTCCTGTAAGAGTCATTTAACTTAAGTTCAATAGGTTCCACTTCCCTGGTCAGCTCCTCCTTTCGTGTATCAGATATTCTAGCACTCCTGAGGAGCTCAGTGACTCTTCGTCGTCTTCTGTAGAGGAAGCGTCTTTCTCTCTCCAGTTTACTTCTGCTCTTCTTCTTTCTTAGGGGAATATGCCTAGAACATGCTTCAGCTGCCAGGAAGTTGATCCTTTCAAGGCACTGGTTTGGATCCATGTCATTTAAGATATCTTCCCAACATGTTTCGTTTAGGACATGGTTTACCTGGTCCCAGTTGATGTTCTTGTTGTTGAAGTTGTATTTTGTGAATACACCTTCACAGGTACATGCATTCTGCTGATCAGGACCCCTATGCATGTACATCTGGACTTCGATTAGGTTGTGATCGGAATTAGTTGTTTTTGATATTCTTATGTCTCTTATCAGGTCCTCATTATTGTGGAGATAAGGTCAAGTGTGTTTTCTAGTCTTGTTGGCTCCACTATCTGCTAGCTTAAGGTGTGTTTTTCGCAGAGACTTAGTAGCTCATTTGTGTGTGACCTTTCATCTGCGCTACCTCCGGGGATTGTTTCAGCTATAACATTATTCGCTACATTCTTCCATTTTGTATGCAAAATCTAAACAAAAATCTAATATTCATTTCCTTCTTACTTCCACTCATTTTTCCCTATCGCACTGACTCCCTGCTCACCCCACCTTCCCCCTCCCCCCTCTGCTACTTCTTCTACGTCCTCTGTTCCCTTTTCAGCTTCCATTTTTTTCTCTCATGCTCCTTTTGGCAGTGGTGACCTTTTTATCCCTCACCACTTGGTCAGGTATCAAAAACTGGGAGCGGGCTGTAGGAATTTCCCGGTCTGTATCGTACCCTGTGGTGCTACATTGGTGCTACACTGGTGCTACATTGGTGCTACACTTGTGTTACTTTCGCTAGACATTGTTGGGGTTTACTATGAATATATCTGGTGGAGGCGAGACGATTCTAGTGATGACACACATGAAGAGGATACTGCACACCTGGTGATTACACATCCGAAGAAGATAATACACACACGTGGTGATGAGACACCTGTTGATGGCACACCTGATTAGGAGAAATACCAGATAAGATTTATTAAGTTCCCTGAATAAGCTGTGTTTGATACACGACCAGGAATGTTCCGGCTCATCTCTTAATCCACTTAGTATTGTGTATTGGTGTTCATCGTATCCGCTGGTGCTCTCTCTCTCTCTCTCTCTCTCTCTCTCTCTCTCTCTCTCTCTCTCTCTCTCTCTCTCTCTCTCTCTCTCTCTCTCTCTCTCTCTCTCTCTCTCTCTCTCTCTCTCTCTCTCTCCCTCTCTCTCTCCCTCTCTCTTACTGATGGCATCTTCTCGCTCTCTAGTGCGGGTGTGAAACGTAAGCCTGCTAAACGTTACATACTCTGCCGGGATTGGTGGTCTTTCTGTTTCATGAACATGTAAGAAGACATGTAAGAAAACAAGTAAACCTTACTTTTACTCTCCTGTGCATTATTCGATGCACCACGCAGAAACAAGTGGGTAGGACTCAGATCTTTCTCTGTATATACCCACTTGTTTCTCCGTAGTGCGTTGACAAAAATCGCTCGTGTGGTCAGAACATTGCGGAAGAGAATGAAAAAGTTTGAAACCATGTTCGAGGCTCGCTGGTGTGCCCGGGCTGGGAAAGAAACATGGCTTGTAGTTAAACTCTCGAACTCTTCAAAGGTATGTAAACCAGGCTGCCCAACTTTTGAGGCATTTGTAGCCGAGTAGTGTAGAGTGGCGCTTTATATATATATATATATATATATATATATATATATATATATATATATATATATATATATATATATATATATATATATATATATATAAAGGACTTAATTTTAAATGAGTTCTTGCTAATTGACCAATTTTACCTATTCGGCACGACATTGTCTCTGTCTCTGTCTCTCTCTCTCTCTCTCTATATATATATATATATATATATATATATATATATATATATATATATATATATATATATAAGTATGTTTTATTTAAAGACAAAATACATTGGCCAAACATTCACAAAAATACAACAGAAAGTAAAACAACATAGGTAACTCAGAGCTACATCTCGAATACTTCGTCCAGCTCCCCTGCGGTGGGCCGCGTGCCCAGAATGCTGCAGGCATTTCCTCTCTGGATTGCAACACTGAGTCTCTGAAAGAGGAAGCTGGTCGCCCTGTGGTCCTTGGTTTCTATGATGAGCTTTTCACCCAGCTCTTTGAGGAACTTTAGAGCACACTTGCCCCATGCTCCAAGGGTCTCCGACCCTATTGGAATGAAGTTATAGCAAGGGGGAAGGTCTTCATATTTTCGGATCTTCTGGGTCTCCCTGTGGCTGGCAGCTCCACCCCCTTCCACTACGGAGTATGGCAAGTAGGTGTCTGCCAATGTGGCAGCACAGGTGTAGTCCCAGGCAATCTGCTTTCCATCCTTCCAGGGTAGCATAGTGGCTCCATCAGGATGCTTTTGACTTCCATCAGACCTCTGTACTTGGGGTTCCCGTTGAGCTGGGCAACGGGCTGTGGCGAGGCTTCTCTTTATTATGTCATTGATCTCATGTCTGGCATACTTCCCTTCTGCTGCGTGGCACACAAGACCATGAAGTCCGAATTGATCAGCTGTCGCCCTGCCGCAAATACACCTATGTTCGGTGAGGATGGGGGCGGCTAGGCGAAGAGCAACACCAATCCGAATGGCCTGTGGGTCGAGACGGGTGCCCAGGGAGGAATTGGGAACAGCTAACAGGAAATCTCCTGAATGTGGTGCCTTCACTGCCAGGAGACGAGCTTTGTTCTTTCCTGAAGCATTGGAGAGCATTGTGTTGGCGATTTTTTCCATGATCGGTTTGTCCCAGTGGGACTGTTTGTGCTGTTTGGGAGGAGCTGGTCTACTGGAGGAGTCTGTAAGGGTGTCCCACCGAATCGCTGCTTCAGTAAACCTGGGGCCTTGAGCTCCTACCAAGTCTCTCAAGCGTTCGGGTACTATCTTCTTGACTAATGCACTGGAAGCCAAACACGAAGACAGAAAAGCAGGTAAAGCAACATGCGTTGCTTTACGCACCCCTATACCTCCCAGAGAATGTCGTTCCGAATAGGTAAAATTGGTCAATTAGCAAGAACTCATTTAAAATTAAGTCCTTTCTAAAATTTTCTCTGATACGTTTGAATATATTTTTTCATTTATGTTAATGTAAAAATTAATAATTTTATACCAAAAGAACCTTAGAAAACTTACCTAACCTTATTATAACAAGAGCAATTTAATTTAGCCTAATCCAGCTAAACATATTTTAGATAAGTTTTCAATAATTTAATAATAAACAAGCACAGTGAAAAAAATATTTTTTTTTCGTTAAATTTATAATGTTTTTTTTTTTTACGAAATTATTGCATACACAAATTTTCGCTTGCCTTATTCGGCAAGAAGAGCGTTGCTATTTAAGCCAAAATCGCAAGTTTTACCTATTCGGCACGACATATATAAACATATATGCAGAATGTCTTGGGAGAGGCACCGTTCATGTTTCAAGATGGTAAACACAAGGTTTTTAAGAGAGGCTACCGTGGCTTACCTCTTCTTGAGTTTCCGCACAGAGATAAACGTCTTGCAAATTGCTTCCGGCGTGTCGTATTTACATGTTTTTGTGTTCCAGTGTTATTATCCAGGTTGATGTGACGTCACGAGTCACTGACCAACCAGAGAGCTTCCGGTGATGTGACGTCACGAGTCACTGACCAACCAGAGAGCTTCCGGTGATGTGACGTCACGAGTCACTGACCAACCAGAGACATTCCGGTGATTTGACGTCATGAGTCAATGACCATTGAGTGTGTACACTCAGTGGCCACTTTATTAGCTACAATTGTGCACCAGCTCGTTAATGCAAATATGTAATCTGCCAATCATATGACAGTTCCTCAATGCCTAAAAGTATGCAGACATGGTCAAGAGGTTTATTTGTTGTTCAGACCGAACAACAGAATGGGGAAAAAATATGATTAAGTGACTTTGACCGTGGAATGGTTGTTGGTGCCAGACAGACGGGGTGGTTTGAGTATCTCAGAAACTGCTGATTTGGGATTTTTATGCACAACAGTCTGTAGACTTTACAGAGAATGGTGTGAAAAACATAAAACATCCAGTGAGCAACAGTTCTGTTGGCGAAAGTGCCTTGATAATGAGAGAGGTCAGAGGAGAATGACCAGACTGGTGCAAGCTGACAGGAAGGTGACAGTAACTCAACCACACGTTGCAACAGTGGTATGCAGAAGAGAATCTCTTCAACGCCTAACGCGTCGAACGGTGAAATGGATGGGAAACAACAGCAGATCACACCGGGTTCCACTCCTGTCAGGCTACAATGGACACAGGCTCACCAAAACTGGACAGTTGAAGATAGAAAAAACGTCGCCTGATCTGACGAATCGCAATTTCTGCTGCGGCATGCATGATGGTAGGGTCAGAATTTGGCGTAAACCTTAGAGACATGATGGAACGGGAGATTCACAGTGTGAATGTGCAGCTTATAAATTTGCAACAACTACATGATGCTATCATGTCAACATAGACCAGAATTTCTAAGGAATGTTTCCAGTATCTTGTTGAATCCATGCCAAGATTTTAGGCTGTTCTGGGCTCAAAGGGGAGCCTTCCCAGTACTAAGAAGGTGTACCTAATAGTTGCCACTGAACGTATATACATGAACGCTTAACAATTCGCAAACGGGCGAATTTTCAATCAACATTATCACTCAGTCCACAGCAGGATTCGAACCTGAACACTGTATGAAATTACACAGTACTTTGATACATACTGTACAGGTTCGAATCCTGCTGTGGACTGAAATATAATGTTTGTATATATATATATATATATATATATATATATATATATATATATATATATATATATATATATATATATATATATATATATGTATATATGAATACACAAAATACATAGGAACCAGGCTCTACAGGGGCTTCGAGAAGCACATTTGAATATATAATATTTACAAATTATCATATTAATGTTCGTTAAAAAACAAAGTTATAATAGTTGCTTAAATTTCTGGTATATTATTAATGAAACACTTTAATATATCATATAGGTACTGTATTGTATATCTCTCTATGTTCCTCAGTTAGTGGACAAAAACACTTAGAATTCAAGAGAGTGTCCATAAGACCAGTGTCAGAGCCTCATCTTGTGGATAATTTCTCGCTATGTTCAAGAAAGTGACCACATGGTCAGAAAGAACCTCATATTGTGGACACTTTCTTGTAATCAGAGAGTGACCACATGATCTGAGACAAGTTGCACATTGCTACAAGTTTTTCGTGTTGAAGAAAGTTCCACAAGACCAACGCAAGAACAGCATCATGTGTCTACCTTCCCGTAATGTCAACAACATGCTCAGGTGACCACAGTTTCTGCTCCGTGGCTATGTGGGCCAGAGGGTCGCTAACGGCAACAGCCTGGCTGGACAGCTAATTAACAAGGAAGCTGCGGAGGTAGTAAACTCTTCGAAACGGGCCACAGGTATGTCACAGGTAAGTAAGTTTCCACTCACGGGGGTAAGTTAAAACATCCGAGGAACTTAATGTCTCACTGGTGACCAGGGGGACCTTGATAAGTTCCTGGAATTAGTTCCTGATCAACTGGGCAGTTGTGCCTACTCTGACCTACGTGCTGCTGGCACTAACAACCTGACTGATCGGGCCATCAACTAGGTCTACTCCGGACCGTACGGGAGATGTATCCCGGGAATGGTTGGACAATAGTTCTTTTAGAGAAGGACCTGCCTAGCTTGGGCCAGCAGGCCTACTGCAGTGTTCCTCCAGTCTTATCTTCTTAACAGGTATATTACTGTGATTAATTTCCGAACACGAATTAAATGTTAAGATTTGTGTTAAAGAATTTATTTGAAGATCGGATAATTAACGTTGACTGGAATAACATGATGAAATGTTCATTAATGACAGCAGGAAATATTAAAGGAGAAGCAAAAGATAAATTTGGCTTACCCAGACTGGAAGCTCCGTACAGGTGACTGGAAAATTTACCGGTATAACATTCCTCGTGATAAATGTCAACCGGCCATCTGAGCTAGGCAAAACCCCCAGCTTAATCCTCTTTGGCTTCAAACCGGTTCACTATCTCCTGCAAGTTCTTCATCAGCCGGGCTGGATGTCTCTGTATCCGGCGGCCCACCGGCTGTAAACAGCCTGGTTGACCAGGCTTGATTTACCTGTGGCCTGCTTCAAGAGATTTTTCTACACCCGTGGCCCGACTCTGGGCCAGACCTCTCTGTTGATTGCTAGGTCAACTAGGTCAACTGACATGTTCTTGCCTTCAGTCCCTGTCATATCTGAAACTTCTATTCTCAGTGAACTGTCTTTCATGACCAGCTGTCCCTTGCTACTGCAGTTGGCTGTTAGAATCTCTGCATATAGCATACCTTCATTGTCTTCGGACCTGTCATTTGATCTTATGTGCTCCTCGTCTTTTCCCTGGCCCCACGTGGGTCTGATAGGGCCTTCGCGTACGGCATGTCTCCGTTGTTGCTTACTGTCCCATTGTCTGCGCCTGACATTGAATTTCCTGATGTCACAACTGAATTGTCATTTGTCTCTCTAATCTGTTTCAGGCTTTGCAGTTTCTCTTCTAAGCACTGTATCCTAGCTTCTGCTGCTAAGACCTGTACTTCCCACTTCCTGCACTCTTCAGCTATCCGCTCCTCCATTTTGTGTGTGTGTGTGTGTGTGTGTGTATGTTTTGTGTTGAGGCTCCAGCCGTCTAAGAGTATCCAGTGATCTTTTAAAAACTAACCTTTGATCCTTCACAGTTAACAAAGGTTACTACTGAGAGACCTTGAACCTTGAAGTCTCGCGGTTCTGAACACCAGAACTTCGTCTAGGCTTCACTGCATGATAATGTGAAGCCATGATCATGCTTAACCGCATGGTAATGTCAGGCCATGATCATGCTTAACCGCATGGTAATGTCAGGCCATGATCATGCTTACCTGCTTAATCATAGCATGACATTTTATTTATTTACTCTAGAAACTACAATGAAATTCTGAGTGACGATGGAGTCGTGCATGGTGTATGGCAGCGTTGAAGTTTCTCCAGACACTGGTGAGTTAAAGTGCTGGAATAACACTACCTTACCTTACCTTTAAAGAGTTTTCAGAGTTTCTCTACTTTCTGAATCTTTGAAGAATGACACAAACTTTTATCGACAAATTATATCTAACACAAGCGTTTTTTTTTTTTTTGTAACGTGCGATCGGTAAAATTATTTTTTTTATGTTCCAGCTGCTCTCCTCGGAGTTGCCAGTCAAACCTGTCATTAACACAGTCACACACTCATTTTACTCATGATAGAAACGAATACGATGCCAAGCAGTGTAAAGCAACAAGTATATTTGCTAACAAAAACTTGTGGCAATATAATTCGACACCCAGGCACCACTTGAGGGTGATGCGGGGTCACAAACAGCCTCCGGGTAGCTCTCCTGCAAGGTCACAAACCACCCACCTGACTACATGCCACAGGTCTTTGCACTAAATCAGATTAAATTACAACAAGTGCGAGCATATAAAATTGACAAGTAAGCTAATTAGTAAAAAAAATAGGTATCCCCTTTAATATATAACTGTGATAAGAAGCCTGTGAAAACACTGGAGTGTCCCCTCCCAAGTTGCCGCAAAAGTCACGAGAATAACGGAGGAATATACAAATGTCTTACTAATGCTTGTACGAAATTGGGACACTGAACGTTGTGACTGAGGCTGTATATACTTGAATATAGACTATATAAAATAGTTTAAATACCAGTTACAAGATAGCTACTAACAGCATAGCTATGGTGGTTACAGGACACTCACTAACAGCATAGCTATGGTGGTTACAGGACAGTCACTAACAGCATAGCTATGGTGGTTACAGGACAGTCACTAACAGCATAGCTATGGTGGTTACAGGACAGTCACTAACAGCATAGCTATGGTGGTTACAGGACAGTCACTAACAGCATAGCTGTGGTGGTTACAGGACAGTCACTAACAGCATAGCTATGGTGGTTACAGGACAGTCACTAACAGCATAGCTATGGTGGTTACAGGACAGTCACTAACAACATTGCTATGGTGGTTACAGGACAGTCACTAACAGCATAGCTGTGGTGGTTACAGGACAGTCACTAACAACAGCTATGGTGGTTACAAGATAGTCAATAACAGCATAGCTGTGGTGGTTACAATACAGTCATTAACAGCATAGCTGTGGTGGTTACAGGACAGTCACTAACATCATATCTATGGTGGTTACAAGACAGTCACTGACAGCATAGCGATGTTGGTTACAAGACAGCCATTAACAGCATAGCTGTGGTAGTTACAAGATAGTCATTAACAGCATAGCTGTGGTGGTTACAATACAGTCATTAACAGCATAGCTGTGGTGGTTACAATACAGTCATTAACAGCATAGCTGTGGTAGTCACTGCTAATGCAGCGAAACGCTGCCAGATATCACCAGGCGAACACGGCTAAACAAATTATATTAACTTAGCCAATAGACCTACAATACACGGTTTTAGAGCAGGACGATCATGTTTGTCACAGCTGCTGAACCATTATGACAGAATTACGGAGGCACTGGAAGACGACAAAAAGGCATATATGATTTAAACAGATTTTGCAAAGGCGTTTGACAAATGCGATCATGGAGTGGTAGCGCACAAAATGAAGGCCATGGGCATTACGGGGAAGGTAGGCAGATGGATTTTCCGTTTCCTAACACAGAACACAAAAAGTAGTAGTGAACAGGGCAAGATCCAGCATCAGCGAGGTCAAAAGCTCAGTGCCCCAAGGCACTGTCCTGGCACCTCTGCTGTTCTTCATCCTCATAGCAGACATAGACAAAAACACCCGACACACTTTTGTATCATCATTTTCAGATGGCAGTAAAATAAGCATGAAGTCAGTACGGTAGAGGACACTGAAAAAGTACAGGAAGACATAAACAGGGTTTTCCAGTGAGCAGTGGAAAACAACATGACGTTCAGCAGCTGCCTCCAGCAGCAACAGCCTGGTCGACCAGGCAAGCACCAGACGAGCCTGGCCCATGGCCGGGCTGAGAGAGTAGACAAACTCTCGAAACTTTTCAAAGGTATATCAAAGGTATATCTATAGGACACGATTCTGGCTCCATTACTGTTTCTATCCTCTTAGCAGACATAGACAAAAGCACTAGCCATAACTTGGCTGACGATACCAAAATAAGCATGAATTGCAAGCGGATATCAGTAAAGTCTTCTAGTAGGCAATGGAAGATAACATGATGATTAATGGTAACACACTGCAGCTGCTAAGATCTGAAAAGACTGAAGAAATCAAAAGGAGCATTGGTTACAAAACACAGAAGCATCCCATGAAACTAACGTGTTAAAGATTTATGACCCATCATTTACAAATCATAATGAGGCAGATCTCCATGGGGAAGTGGAGAAGAATCCTTCCTCCGTACGTCATGCGTGTCGTAAGAAGCTACTAAAATTCCGGTGGCATGGGGCTAATGACCCCTTCTCCTGTATACATTACTAAATGTAAAAAGAAAAAAACTTTCGTTTTAGATCACCCTGCCTTGGTGGGATATGGCCGGCGCGTTAACAAAAATAAGGCAGTTGTTGTGAAGGTCAGAATAAAAGGACTGAGTGGAGAATGAGAACTTTTAAAACATGAGAAATAACACCAGTAGTGACACTGTTCAGGTCACTTGTGCTTTCTCATTTAGAACGTTGTTGAGCGTTGACGGACCCATTCAGTGTAGGAACGATGTCAGAGCTGAATATAGAACAGAGATCATAAACTTCCCGCATAAATCCTATAATGCATTTAGAATACTGAAACCGCCTCAAGGTACTTGGAACGTACTCTTTGGAGTAGAGAGAGAGAGAACCAATACCATATAAATGGAAAATACTTGAAGGTCTAGTCCCAAAATCTACACACTACCATAACAGTGTACTGGAGAGGTATGGGAAGCAGTAAAAAGTAATCCCAGTGAAATGAAGGGATGATATGTGGTCCTAGACTGTTTGACCTGCTACTAGCAGGAATTAGAAATATTGTCGGGCAAATATACAAGTCCTTAAGAGGAGACGAGACCACTACCTGTTTGAATTGTCAAAAAAAAAAACAGACCTTGATGGTTCTGTGGGCTGTCGGACCACCAACAGCAACAGCCTGGTTGAACAGGCAATCAGCAGAATAACCTGATCTCAGGTTGGGCTGCGAAGAGAGAGAGAGCGAATGAATGAGTGTCAGATACAGTAATGCTTGTCTTTTCTGTTGATACAATAGCTGTCTGCAGCTGTTGTGTCTGTCTATTACTATCGTGTCTGCTGCTGTGATGTCTATCTGCTTCTGTAGTGTCTGCCTGTTGCTGTAGTGCCTATCTGTCCATCTGCGGCTGTAGTACCGCCCTGGCCATTTTGCTGACTGGTTGTCTGCTGGTAAATATTCTGAAGCTAGGAAATGCTGCATTTGTCTGGTAAATGTTATTATTTTCCGTCCTTCCTGCCCCGCACCTTCTTCCTCCTTTGTGACATTTCCCAAGGCAGTCTAGAGCCACTGCGTGTCCGGGATGAGGTCTCCAGCTTCTGATCTCTCTTCCTGTGGTTAGAAGTTGTCGTTAAATACATTGTGGCAGCCTCACTAACTCTCATTAACCAGTTCTTAGCTGCATCAACCTCAGTAAACAAGGAGTTCAATGCCAGAGCGACACCAAGCAGCACTTGGTGTCGCAAGTGATCCTTGTCTTCAAGAGAAAACTTCGTTGGTTCCTGCAGACAGCTGCTGATCGGCCCGGTGGTGATGCTTACGTTGGATTGCATGCTGCCAGCACAAATAGTCAGATTTATTAGGCCTGCAACCAGAATGGGTGAGGAACTTTTGATGTGCTCCCTTTGAAAGCGTAGGTGAACCTTAGGTTTTGACTTAGTCTGCCAGTTCCTCCAATTCATGAAGGATATGAAGTGAGCCAGAACATGGTTTACTGGAACCACGTAGACACAGCCAGTTTCTTTTTCTAAGCAACGTTTTGCTTTCTGAGATCTTCATCAAACAAACTTAATAAAGCCTTCAGTGAGAGGAACATCGTTTAATTTAAAGGCCTGCCCGCTCTTCCTACAAGTTTCTGATTTACTCCTCTGTTTCATCGTGAAAAGAAACCATTGCGCTTTGCAGTTGTCTTCTTTACCATTGATGGAGAGCAGGATGACTGTTGCGCTTAACAAAAAAATTGCCATTATAATGTGCCGACCACTGGGAAAAAACAACAGATGATTTCCGAAGGAACAAAAAAAATCTCATTTATGTGGTACATATACCGTTCGTATTGTGTATATCATTAAGTTTGTTTTTATATCTCTGTGGTGTAGCTAGAGCCGAGTTATATAAACAGAGAGGTTTGTTTCTGTGTATATATATATATATATATATATATATATATATATATATATATATATATATATATATATATATATATATATATATATGCTTAAAGTTTACTCTAACCAGTATATTAGAGTAAGCATTAGAGTATTCTTGTCTGGTATTCAGCAGAGTTGTCAGTAGTGTGAGCCAGTGTGTGTTGACACACCACAGTTCGGTAGCAACTTTTACCATTGTCATAATGCGGGAGTCACTGTGGTAGTGATATTGTACTCATTGTATATGTGACTGCACCAGACTGGTTCTCCGCTCCTGCAATGCCTGAGGGATTTTGTGGTAGTGATCCTGGGGTACCGGAGGTTTATTAAGTGGTTGTGGTAGTGATCTTGGGGTACCAGGTGTTTGTTAAGTGGTTGTGGTAGTGATCTTGGGGTACCAGAAGTTCGTTAAGTGGTTGTGGTAGTGATCTTGCGGTACCGGAGGTTTATTAAGTGGTTGTGGTAGTGATCTTGCGGTACCGGAGGTTTATTAAGTGGTTGTGGTAGTGATCTTGAAGTACCAGAGATTTGTTAAGTGGTTGTGGTAGTGATCTTGGAGTACCAGAGATTGTTAAATGGTTGTGGTAGTGATCTTGGAGTACCAGAGGTTTGTTAAGTGGTTGTGGTAGTGATCTTGGAGTACCAGAGGTTTGTTAAGTGGTTGTGGCAGTTATCTTGGAGTATCAGAGGTTTGTTAAGTGGTTGTGGTAGTGATCTTGGAGTACCAGAGTTTAAGTGGTTGTGGTAGTGATCTTGGAGTACCAGAGGTTTGTTAAGTGGTTGTGGTAGTGATCTTGGAGTACCAGAGTTTAAGTGGTTGTGGTAGTGATCTTGGAGTACCAGAGGTTTGTTAAGTGGTTGTGGTAGTGATCTTGGAGTACCAGAGGTTTATTAAGTGGTTGTGGCAGTTATCTTGGAGTATCAGAGGTTTGTTAAGTGGTTGTGGTAGTGATCTTGGAATACTAGAGTTTAAGTGGTTGTGGTAGTGATCTTGGAGTACCAGAGGTTTGTTAAGTGGTTGTGGTAGTGATCTTGGAGTATCAGAGGTTTGTTAAGTGGTTGTGGTAGTGATCTTGGAGTACCAGAGGTTTGTTAAGTGGTTGTAGTAGTGATCTTGGAGTACCAGAGGTTTGTTAAGTGGTTCTGGGAAGCCGTACAATACTAACTGAATACTTCAGAGTCTCTGGTCAGTGTCGTGACTCGTGAAGGTTGTGTGTGTCTCTCGCAAATAGCAAACGAAGTATCGAGTTTCCATTATTCCTTGGGTTGGATGGCCCACACGGGTTTAATGTGCGGGTCACTCAAAGCCTAAACACCCATGAGGTGATTTGTACCCAGGTTTATTTTGAAGCACCATTCAAATGGGGCTGTGCATTGATGTTGAAGAGGAAGACATGTGCAACAGTTGGGTGTCTTTATTGATGAAACGTTTCGCTTACACAGTAGACTTCTTCAGTCAAATACAGAGTCAGCAGGTGTAGTAGTTAAATGAAGATGATGTTATCAGTCCATCAGTCTTGGAGAAATCAGCTCCATGGGACTGAACTCTTCTCCAGGCTGAGGGACTGACCACCTCAAATGCTATTTCTGCAATGTTGATGGACTGATTATATCATCTTTATTTCACTACTACACCTGCTGCCTCTGTATCTGACTGAAGAAGTCTACGTTTCAACAACAAAGATACCCATATGTTGCACACATGTGTCTTAATCTTCAACTTGTCGGTATTCTATGCCACTTTCAACATGTATTGACGTTAATAATGGTATTACTTACCTTTCACATCAGTCTTTAACTGATTTTCACAGACGCTGTGTGACCTGACTAGGTTAAGACATTGGCTTAAGCCGGTGGGAGAATTGGACCTGCCTCGTATGGGCCAGTAAGCCTACTGCAGTGTTTCTTTCTAATGTTCTTACTGATTTAGCGCTTCCTCTTGCACATCATAATTGCAAATGTTGACGGCCTTGCATTGAGCGAGGTGAGCTGTGGGCCGTTGAACTGGACCTAACCAGAACTTACTTCAATTTAAATAACACGTGATCAGTCTGCAGTTAGTTTTATCTATATATTAAAGTAAGTTCTTTGTGTAATTAGTGGTGAAGGACCTGGAAGGACGGAAGATACTGGAAAGCCCCGCTTTACAGACGTTCGTTTTAGAACGTTTAGCTAATACAGTGGTTTTCAGTTATACTTATTCTTCATTTATATAGACTTTCAGCAATAAATATATTCACCACTCACTATAAGCTAAGTATGACAATATTTTAAGGTAGTAATATATGTACTGCATATGCGTTTTTTAGGCCTAGCTCTATTGCTCACATGTTATCAGGCTTTTATATGCATTTGAAATTGAAAAAAAGGATATTTCACTTCACTGCTGGACCGGCTCATAAAGTGGGTCCCGGTTTTACAGCGGGGCCCGCTGTATAAGCGGGGTCCGCTGTATGATTCTGAGGTGTGCTGGCGTAAGACAGGCTTAAATAAAGGAGATACAGAAAGTATGCTAAGGATAACTAACCAAAGATAATTCGAGAGATTTTATTAAAGTTGGATAAATTCTTTGTAGAAAGGGTATAGGAAACCATGGTATGGCAATAGAGTTGTAGTAGAGTGTTTTAAATGGTCAAGAAGCGTCATTGAAGCGAAGAGTTGGGTGACCTTTAAAAATATTTAGACCAGTTTTTGACAGAAATGTTGCTGGAACGAAAGTAGTTAATTGTTCTCGGGAAGAAACTGGGTCGCTATCTCCTGTATATTTCTAATTAGGCGGTTTGTGATGAATATGTAGACCACCATCACTCTGTGTAGACCAGCAACACATTTGTGTAGATCAGCAACACTTTGTGTAGACCACGGCACCATTTAGAACAGCAACACATTATGTAAACCATCAACACTTTGTGTAGACTACGGCACCTTTTCAGAACAGCAATAAATTGTGTAGACCAGCGACACTTCATGTAAATCAACAACACTTGGAAGTGTAGACCAACAACACAACACATACACACACACACACACACACACACACACACACACACACACACACACACATACACACACACACACACACACACACACACACAGGAGAAAGAAACTATTGAGGACGTTAGGGTGTTATGCCTTTTTATTCTTTAACACAGCCTATAGGCCGGCCTCTAGCACAGGTTGATCAGGTGATCAGCAAAGAAGCGTGAGCGAGGACAGGCCTGCGAGGGGTAAAAGACCCATTGAAACAGGTTACGCGTGTAGCACAAGTATGAGGGGCGTGAGTAGCCCCTGCCTGAAGTGAGTCGGTAGGTCTTCAGCAGTGCTCCTCCACTGTCATGTTCCTTTAGGATGTTCCTGTAAGCTGATAAATGATATATTAGTATATCTTTACGACAATATGTTTTACAGAGGCTTCACTTTCCTTTCTGTTTCTTGTGCCATTAACACTACTTCCCCTACTTATTGCTACATTACCAGCATTACTTTTACCATTACTTCTCACTCCTTTCTTCCTCTCTTTGTCCCATCCCTGTCCCCCCTCTCCTATATACGTATACTGGTGCCCACACCTTCGTGTGTTAGAGTGACTAGTAAATGGTCCAAGTCGGACCGAAACATCGTCATCATCAACTTTTCTCTCCCATGTGCGAGTTATTTGTCAATAATAAGTTTCTGACGTACACTTGATGTATGTAGCCAGGAGGAAGTGAGGTGTGTATGTTATGGCCAGACAATTACTGCTCAAGGTACAGCCTTTTCTCTGTTCTTCAATATCTATTGCTTAGACCTTACGATTTACAGCAAGAATGGGGAAGGAAAGGATAAGGGTAGGATAGAGCAGTGAAAAGGGTGGTGGGTGTACAGGAAGAGAGAGAGAGAGAGAAAAAGGTGACCTGACCACTTTGGGTGGGTTTTAAGAGAGTATTTTTTTCACGTAGTGACGAAGTATGTATATTCCGCTCTAGGTCATACTTGCTCAACTCTTACAAGGTAGACTGCTCAGTAACTAGTTTTTTCGTACTGTTGCTGTCCACCTCGTGCTCTGCGGTGTCTTGAGGCTGGCGCCTTACACAGCTGCCTTGGTCATGCTGGCGCCTTGCACACTTACATGTCTTGGGCTATTAGGTGCCTCGCACACTGTCATGTCTTGGGCCATATGGTGCCTTGCACCCTGTGATTATAGAAATAAATAGCTTCTACTATACCTGTGATTCGTCTCCAGCATCCACCTGCCTCCTAGCTCCTCCCATCTCCAACAGTCGGGTTGCTATTTCCTTCGTCGTGTACAGAGGATTCCCACCACTTACAATTATTATTATTTTTTTATTATCACACTGGCCGATTCCCACCAAGGCAGGGTGGCCCGAAAAAGAAAAACTTTCACCATCATTCACTCCATCACTGTCTTGCCAGAAGGGTGCTTTACACTACAGTTTTTAAACTGCAACATTAACACCCCTCCTTCAGAGTGCAGGCACTGTACTTCCCATCTCCAGGACTCAAGTGCGGCCTGCCGGTTTCCCTGAATCCCTTCATAAATGTTACTTTGCTCACACTCCAACAGCACGTCAAGTATTAAAAACCATTTGTCTCCATTCACTCCTATCAAACACGCTCACGCATGCCTGCTGGAAGTCCAAGCCCCTCGCACACAAAACCTCCTTTACCCCCTCCCTCCAACCTTTCCTAGGCCGACCCCTACCCCGCCTTCCTTCCACTACAGACTGATACACTCTTGAAGTCATTCTGTTTCGCTCCATTCTCTCTACATGTCCGAACCACCTCAACAACCCTTCCTCAGCCCTGTGGACAACAGTTTTGGTAATCCCGCACCTCCTCCTAACTTCCAAACTACGAATTCTCTGCATTATATTCACACCACACATTGCCCTCAGACATGACATCTCCACTGCCTCCAGCCTTCTCCTTGCTGCAACATTCATCACCCATGCTTCACACCCATATAAGAGCGTTGGTAAAACTATACTCTCATACATTCCCCTCTTTGCCTCCAAGGACAAAGTTCTTTGTCTCCACAGACTCCTAAGTGCACCACTCACTCTTTTTCCCTCATCAATTCTATGATTCACCTCATCTTTCATAGACCCATCTGCTGACACGTCCACTCCCAAATATCTGAATACGTTCACCTCCTCCATACTCTCTCCCTCCAATCTGATATTCAATCTTTCATCACCTAATCTTTTTGTTATCCTCATAACCTTACTCTTTCCTGTATTCACCTTTAATTTTCTTCTTTTGCACACCCTACCAAATTCATCCACCAATCTCTGCAACTTCTCTTCAGAATCTCCCAAGAGCACAGTGTCATCAGCAAAGAGCAGCTGTGACAACTCCCACTTTGTGTGTGATTCTTTATCTGTTAACTCCACGCCTCTTGCCAAGACCCTCGCATTTACTTCTCTTACAACCCCATCTATAAATATATTAAACAACCACGGTGACATCACACATCCTTGTCTAAGGCCTACTTTTACTGGGAAAAAATTTCCCTCTTTCCTACATACTCTAAGTTGAGCCTCACTATCCTCGTAAAAACTCTTCACTGCTTTCAGTAACCTACCTCCTACACCATACACTTGCAA
This sequence comes from Cherax quadricarinatus, assembly GCF_038502225.1. Lineage (NCBI taxonomy): Eukaryota > Metazoa > Arthropoda > Malacostraca > Decapoda > Parastacidae > Cherax > Cherax quadricarinatus. The sequence goes on from NC_091300.1 coordinate 16,925,445, forward strand.
CATCTGCCACATTGCCCCCCTATCCACCCTGTCATACGCCTTTTCCAAATCCATAAATGCCACAAAGACCTCTTTAGCCTTATCTAAATATTGTTCACTTATATGTTTCACTGTAAACACCTAGTCCACACACCCCCTACCTTTCCTAAAGCCTCCTTGTTCATCTGCTATCCTATTTTCCGTCTTACTCTTAATTCTTTCAATTATAACTCTACCATACACTTTACCAGGTATACTCAACAGACTTATCCCCCTATAATTTTTGCACTCTCTTTTATCCCCTTTGCCTTTATACAAAGGAACTTACAATTATTATTATTATTATTATAATCAAGGGTGAGCGCTAAACCAGTAAGATTATGCAGCGCCTGTGGTGGGGGGAGGGTTTGGAAGATATTCAGCCTTAATTCAGGGAACTGGAGCACAGATCCAATTCCCTAGATCAAGAGCCCCTCACCAACGTCAAGGAACCTTCCTTGAGGGGCCACCACTTACAAACTACTTACATTCCTGAAGCTTCAACTTAGTGTAAACGTGTTATTTTTATATTTATCAATAACACAAAGGGTTTTACACAAGCTCGTGCTGCGGTACGATGCCTCGTTTGTAAGTGTGGATGTGTGGAACTTGGCTGTTTATAAGTTGGGGTATTTTTTCTTTTCTTTAAAAAGGGAGAAGCACTAAACCCATTAAGATTATACATCATAAGTTGGGGTCCTCATGTGTATGACATTATGAGGTTTAGTAGTCTCTCATGTTGCCCAGGTTACAAGGTTCTTGTGCACTTCTAACGATATGTTTGGCGTGATATTATCTCCCAGGTTCTCACTTTTCCGTTGCGTGCAGGCATAGCCTTCTTCCCTAGTTGATATAAGAATAATATTATTTTCTTCTGTCACCCGTGCATTAAGGAGAACAAAAGTAATGTATAGTAATATAGATCGTATAGCCAAACTGGTGATCGAGGACTCCCACTTGTCTTGCTCTAGTGGTTAGCCACAGCTAAAACCAGAGTAGCTAGGCATATTAGTGTTTCAACTTTGCTCTGGATTCTCTACTGCCTAGGAAGAAATAAGAGTCCTACTTACACAGACCAAATATTCTGATGAGTAAGACACATGTGCAACAGTTCAGTATCTTTATTGTTGAAACGTTTCGCCTACACAGTAGGCTTCTTCAAATACAGAGGCATCAAGAGTAGCAGCGATGTAAAGATGTTGTAATCAGTCCACCAACCTTGGAAAAAATAGTATTTGAGGTAGTCAGTCCCTCAGCCTGGAGAAGAATTCAGCTTCATGGTGTGGAAGTACATTATTATGATATAATACATTAATACACATTATTAAGACGAACATGTGGGTTACAGGAATGTTAGGAAATATGTTTTCAGTCTCAGGATGGCAGGGAAGTGGAACAAACCAAATATGAAAGCTTTAGAGGCAAACTCAATACACAGTTTTAAGAGTAGGCCAGAGACCAGTAGTGACGGCCGATGATGAAGCTGATGAGGTGGGGAGAAATGCCAGGGATCGACCCCCCACAGTCAAAAGCTGGTGAGCACAGAGACACAGGGGGAAACAAGAGATGCAGATTGAGTGAGATGAGTGAGTGATGGACGTGTGGGCGACCACTTGTAGCAGATGTGAAGCTGTTGTCATGGTGACCACATGTGGGGAAATTACAGGGTGGGGGGAGGGTTGTGGAGGGGAGGAGGTAGATGAGGGGGAGGGGGTAGATGAGGGGGAGGGGGTAGATGAAGGGGAGGGGGTAGATGAGGGAGAGGGGGTAGATGAGGGGGAGGGGGTAGATGAGGGGGAGGGGTAGATGAGGGAGAGGGGGTAGATGAGGGGGAGGGGGTAGAGGAGAGCATCAATCACCCGAGGCTCAGCCTCGCACCTGGTGTTATTATCTTCACCTTTATCTCCTATCCTTATTATAATTCTTTTTTTCCCATCGTTTTTATTTCTCTCTCTCTCTCTCTCTCTCTCTCTCTCTCTCTCTCTCTCTCTCTCTCTCTCTCTCTCTCTCTCTCTCTCTCTTTCTCTCTCCTGTTCCTCCTTCCTTTCCTCCTTCCCTCCTTCCTTCTCTCCTGTCCTCCCTTCCTTCTTCCTATTTTCATTCGCTTTTTCTCTATCATATGCATTTTCAGTCTTTTGTTCCCTCTTCCTCTTGCTCTCATTTTTCTTCCTCTCTTCTCATTTGCTCCCACGCTTTCCCCCTTCTTTTTTTTCCTCCTGGTGCATCCAACACTGAAGACACCTGTTGAGTTAGCCGAGCTGTGACTTACACACACACACACAACACAGATCTCTGGCATCTAATACTGTGGTTCAGTTAGAGTCAGTAGAACTGCAGTAGACACACAACACAACACAGCACAACACAATACAACACAATACAACACAACACAGTACAACACAAGACAACACAAAACAATACAACACAAGACAACACAACACAATACAGCATAACAAAGCACAATACAACATAAAGCACAATACAACACAAAGCACAATGCAACACAACACAGTACAACAGAACAAAGCACAATACAACACAGTACAACACAACAAAACACAGTACAACACAACTCAACACAACACAACACCCACTTGTATCTAACCCCAATCTTGACTTATTATTAAAAGTTCAGTTTGAAAAAGAATGGTAGATCGATGGGAGGTTCGTTGATTAGTTTTAAGTTGGTTGACTGGTTGGCTGGTTGACTGACTGGCTAGCTGACTAGTTGGCTGGCTAGCTAGCTGGTTGGCTTGCTGGTTGGGTGGCTGGCTGGCTAGCTGGCTGGCTGGCTGGCTGGCTGGCTGGCTGGCTGGCTGGCTGGCTGGTTGGCTGGCTAGCTGGCTGGTTCACTGATGCTGTAAATGAGTGTTCGTGCAAGTCTGTGTGTCACCACTACGTCACCACACAACACACAATACCTCACTTTCTACCAGATTGCTTCGCTGGTCTAAGATTGAGAAGTTGACTGTCATTCTCACTCGGTGATTCTTATCCTCACCTGGTACCAAACTGCCTCGTTGTACTGGGAGAAGCACTGCTTCTCCCATTACAACGAGAGTTTGTACCCACAACAAGAGTTTGTACCCACACATTTAAACTTGACATCGAGAGAAATGTTAGTTTTATACCAGAGGTGAGGACAACAAATCTGGTTTACCTCGTACTAATGCTGGTTTTATACGTGGAAACTGGATAGCTATCACATGAAAGTGATTGGTCAGCCGGGTGGGATAGCTATTTGGGCCTGCCTCTAGCAGCAACAACCTGGTGGACCAGGCGGTCTGGCTGCGAGTTTCGGGTCACAGGTTACAGGATGTGTGACTGTTATTTGTAACGTTATATTCACAGGCTAAGAGCTGTTATCCTGCCTCGGCTTTTTCTAAACTAAGTGATGCAGAACAACCACTGTGAAAAAAAATATAGTGGAATTCCAAAAGCGCTTTCGTGATTTCTCACATTGGTAGTTCTTCATATTGTGGTATCACCTGTTTATTGTGTCCTTAGGGCGAACTAAGTGGTGTTATCCTGCCTGATATCAGAGCCCAACCTTGTCTATGACGTGCTACTTTCCCCTCCTCCTGGGATGCCACCTACAACACTCTACTAACATCCATGTGACTATTTATCGCTAGGTGCAGAGGGAAAACAGGTATAAGGAGACAATTTAGATAGACATCTGAAAGTAAATATTCTAGTGGTTTAGTAAGACACGTGAGCAAACACCGGAATATATTTATTAGAAAACGTTTCGGTCCTTCGGTCGTGGGACCTTGATTACTTCTAATATACAGAGGTTAAGAAGACTATGTATAGGCGGATAAGTGAGCTGGGTCCCAGGAGCGAAACGTTTTCTAATAAATATGTGCTAGTGTTTGCCTACGTGTCTTTCTAAACCTATTTATTTCGGTATCTATTGCCAAAGTTTATACCAAATATTGTAGTACCACACTTATTAAGTGATGGGACTGACTGCTAAATACGCCACTGGTTCTGTAGACAACGACAACTTACCCAGTCTTAACATGTTGAAACACAGCAGCACCTCCCCACATGTATATATCTTGCTTTTTGAAGCCCAACGTACAGACTTGGCTTTTTCGTCAAGGGTTATTTCGCCAGACAAGTTCTGCGGAAATCCATAGTTGCGTAGCTGCGACAGTCTGAGCTTCGCGAAATTGATATAGTCATTGGTGTTGAATGAGTGTACTTACATGTACACTGTCCTGGTATAAGTCTGGCAGAACGTGTTTCTTTAAGACATCTTGCTGCCACTGTTCACCTAGCAGTAGATAGGTACCTGGGTGTTAGCCTACTGGTATGGGTCACATCCTGGGAGCAAAATTAACCTAATTTGCCCGAAATGCTCTGCGTAACAAGGGATTTTCTGTATAGTAGTATGTCAGTTAGGTCTGTATACATTGTACGTGTACCTGTAGAAATAAAGATTATTATTATTATTATTATTATTATTATTATTATTATTATTATTATTATTATTATTATTATTATTATCGTTATGGCAATTTCAGCGAGGTTATGTTAAGCTGCTAAATTAGTTTTGATGCAAAAAAAAAAAAAAAAAATTAAATGCCTTGTAAATTCATGTAAATTTATTTATCAATGCATAAGATGAAATTTTCGAAATGGAATATTTTTTTTACAGGAGTTTTGCTTTTATGACCGCCTCGGCTTGTTAGATATTTAGGTCATACGGGGTCTAATTGTTTGTTTTCTCACGGATGGCTTGCGACGGTACTTCGTCTGTTTCTCTCTGTTAGTGGACGGAGGATCGAGCCTCATCCAACCCTTGCACTGAATGACCCACAGGGGTTTACCGTTTCACACAAATGTGATTGTAATAATTACCTCGCGGGTGCGTGATGGTGGGTAATAGTGAGTGTTTATGCGGGTAAAGGTGAGAGGAGTAAAGTGACTAACTCATTCTGAGAGGTGTTGAGTCAGTGTCGACGGCATCATCAACCAAGAGAGAGAATAATTTTGTTGGCAGACGTTGATATCCGTGTGGGAGAGACTTACGGAAATACTGTAGCAAAAATAAAGATTGATGGTGAAGTGGGAGACAGGTTAGGTAAGGTTCGTCAGGAAACAGAGTAAGTGTTTCCGGACGCGTGTCTTAGTTATACGATGACCCGCAGCTGGAGCTTTTGGTCATCTGATCGAGGCCTTCTACTGGCTTACCCCTCCACCTCTTTAAAAATTAAAGTGGGAGAGACTTTTATAAGTAGTAAACATAATAAGGATTAATGTCAAAGTGGCAGAAGCTGTAGTGGTAGTACTAGACAAAATAAAAGTGAATGTCAGAGTGGAAGAGACTGTGGCACCACCTACGACTGCTGCACCTCTCCTTCCCACGGTTTATAAGCTCCTCCGCTCATATGCCGTATTCTACTCAAGATTGATGGACTGACCACATCGACTCAAGGTTGAGGGACTGATTACGTCATTCTCCTTCTGTTCTTCAAGCTTCTCCTGTGTATGGACTGATGAAGCCACTGTGAGGCGAAACGTTTCCTTAATAAAGATACCCAAGAGTTGCACATGTGTCTATTTATAAATGGTAGAAGTAATAATATAGAGCGTAGTGTGTTGTAGCGGGGACTAGTGTGCAGCTGGGTAGTGTCAATGTTATGCTACAGTTACCTGGATGTTATAGTCTGCTGAAAAGATACATGAGCCTGCAATTATATGGTGCACAGTTGTTCTTAGTTGATAATTGAACCTTTGAGGTGTCTAGATTGATAACTCGGTGGGTGCCACTCTGTCACCCTGGAGGAATTATAGAGATCCAAGACGGCCGTCCAGGTGTTCACCGATCACTTAGTGTAATCATTCATAAATACTAAGAGACATAGATCATCTCGAATATTGAGTGTTATAATTAAATTTATTGCTAACGAATTTTTTTTTGGGGGGGGGGCGCAAAGGAAGCCATCTTTTGTGGTTTCATGCTGATAGGATGATTCCACATAATCGGGTATCCAAGGTGGCTGCCATCTTTACCATAAAGTAGTGTTTACAGATATTTACACACCTTCCCAGCCTCCTTTTCGTTAGACAGAGGAAGAAAAGTGAGTTAGTCAATATCTAGTTCCCAAAAACATAATTTATATTGGTCAGATTTAGAGAACATTTACCAAACACTTGGCACTGCTTGCGGTCAGCAGTAACAGCCTAGATGATCAGATCTTGATCCTCCAGGAAGCGTGTTTTGGGACCAGACCGTAGGGGTGTTGACCCCCACAAACGTCCTTCAGGTATGCACCTACATGGCTGCCATTCAAGTGGTTAATGCGATATCATCAGCAATAATCATTTGTAAACAGAACAGTAAATGTGTCTATTATCAGTACACTACTATCGTCCTTGCCTAGTAACTTCTGTCTATTATAGTATAGATAATACATCTATTCACAGTTAAGATCACCTCATCTGATACCACAGCAGTGTCAGAACAAAACTAGGCTCGACCTGCTAGTTCTAGGTTTACTATTGACTATCCTAGCGTTAAATCTTCCCCGTAACACTAAATTAATAATCAAGATAGTGAGGAATTAAATCCTTCTTAATGTCATCATCTCCATCTTCCTCCTCAGCATCATCTTCCAGGTTGTTCTTTGTCATTATGGTGTAAACAATTGTCAGATCTTCCATATTTGTAAAACACAAAGCCAAGAGAGTTGAGCAGCTGTACATGCACATCTAAGAGATCAACAGGACTATAATTACTGCTGCAGCTGCAGTGGTTCTATTAAAGGATCTCATGTGAGGCGACCCAAGAAGCATTCTGAGGTAGAGGAACACTACAAAGGGTCTCGGCAAACTCGTACTTCTCCCGCCCACATTACACTGGAATGACTGGATCTAGGTCAGGAGGTTCTTCATCCCGAGCTGCCCTACATATGCAAGATGAAAAATGAACCCCCCGCGTTCCCAATGCAGTCAGAAGTAAAATTTTAAGGTTAGGCGAAACATATGTACATTTTCATCCTGTCCTGGAGAGCCAAAATTATAGCTGATATATATCCAACCTTACACTTCCGACCATAGGAAGCTGAAGTGGATACTGTTGATCTGTGAATAACATTTTTCATGTCTACTGATGGGTGTCTTTTCAACTCCTTTCCTGTTTCAAGAACCTTGGCAGCCTTAGTTTTACCTCTTCTACAGTGATATGCCGCCTTATCACAACCAGTGAGTGACATGAGGTGGCAACAGTTGTGAAGCTCTACCCTGATGTTTAGCAACTGTGATACCAATGTTAAGTGTCATCAAAATGTTAATTTTCAATGAAAATGCTTGTACGAACTTGATATGATATTTTTTGCCACTTTTTTTACCACCATATGCCGAATAAGATTCACGCACCTCGCTTGAAGTTCATCCCTTTAATTTATCGTTTCCGATGTCTTACAGACGCTTATACAATGCTGAATCATTGTTTTATTTGGTACCATCTTCAGTTTTATTTTTTTTATTCTCTCACCCATGAATCTCTTTTGACAGGAGTCATGGTAACGGGCATCACCTGAGTCCAAGTTACTCACAACACATTGTAGTTTTGCTTCAACTTGGTTTGCTCATTCACCTTTTCGTTTATTACAGACTTTAAGAAAAGTCTCCGAAGGACAACTCAGTTGCTGGACTTGTTGTTTGCCACCTGGAAGAATGACATGAGTCACGTTTCACTGAGCTTATCTCTCTCTCTCTACTGAATAAACCTCAGAACAGCACCGTTTCTTTAGCTGTGAAGGTTCACTTGTGGACCTTCGTTTTGCTCCCGGGTTTTGCGTTATATGTATATATATATATATATATATATATATATATATATATATATATATATATATATATATATATATATATATATATATATATATATATATATATATATATATATATATATATATATATATATATATATATATATATATATATATATATATATATATATATATATATATATATATATATATATATATGTATGTTATTGTAACCACAAACGAGTGGAATTGATCATTAACAACACTGCGCTAGCCAAGGATTCGGACCCATGTACTGACCTGCCTCATGGTAAGCGAGAACTACATAATACTTTAATTAAACCACAGGACCACCCAACCCTGGTCCTGTGGTTTCAAGCGTCATGTAGTTCTCGCTTACCATGAGGCAGACCAGTACAACATGGGTTCAAATCCTTGGCTAGCGCAGTGTTGTTATTGATATATATATATATATATATATATATATATATATATATATATATATATATATATATATATATATATATATATATATATATATATATATATATATATATATATATATATATATATATATATATATATGCGTGTGTGTATGTACTTACCTAATTGTGGTTGCAGTGGTCGAGACTCAGCTCCTGGCCCCGCCTCTTCACTGACCGCTACTGGGTCCTCCCTCTCCCTGCTCCATGAGCTTTATCATACTTCGTCTTAAAACTGTGTATAGTTTCTGCCTCCACTACATCGCTTGCCAGACTATTCCACTTCCTAACAACTCTGTGGCTGAAAAAATACTTCCTAACATACCTTTGACTCATCTGAGTCTTCAGCTTCCAACTGTGACTCCTTGTTTCTGTGTCCCATCTCTAGAACATCCTGTCTCTGTCCACCTTGGCTATTCCACGCAGTATTTTGTATGTCCTTATCATGTCTCTCCTGACCCTCCTGTTCTCCAGTGTCGTCAGACCGATTTCCCTTAACCTTTCTTCATAGGACATGCCCCTTAGCTCCTGGACTAGTCTTGTTGCAAACCTTTGCATTTTCTCTAATTTCCCTTCGTGCTTGGCTAGGTGTGGGTTCCAAAGTGGTGCTGCATACTCCAGTATAGGCCTGACATACACAGTGTACAGGGTCTTGAACGGTTACTTATTGAGATATCGGAATGCTATTCTTAGGTTTCCTGGGCTACCATATGCTGCAGCAGTTATTTGGTTGATGTGCGCCTCAGGAGATGTGCCTGGTGTTATACTCACCCCGAGATCCTTTTCCTTGAGTGAGGTCTGTAGTCTCTTGCCCCCTAGACTGTACTCCGTCTGCGGTCTTCTTTGCCCTTTCCCAATCTTCATGACTTTGCACTTGGTGGGGTTGAACTCCAGGAGCCAGTTTCTGGACCAGGCCTGTAGCCTGTCCAGATCCCTTTGTTGATCTGCCTGGTCCTCGTCCGATTGAATTCTTCTCAACATCTTCACATCATCTGCAAACAGGGACATTTCTGAGTCTATTCCTTCCGTCATATCGTTCACATACACCGGAAACAGCACTGGTCCTAGGGCTGACCCCTGTGGAACCCCGCTCGTCACAGGCGCCCACTCTGACACTTCGCCACGTACCATGACTCTCTGATGTCTTCCCGACAGGTATTCCCTGATCTGTTGTGTGTGTGTGTGTGTGTGTGTGTGTGTGTGTGTGTGTGTGTGTGTGTGTGTGTGTGTGTGTGTGTGTGTGTGTGTGTGTGTGTGTGTATGTGTGTGTGTGTGTGTGTGTGTGTGTGTGCGCTTTAGTTGTGTATGAATAAACAGCTTTTGTGGTATTTGGTGGTTCTGGTTTTATTGTCAGCCAAGCTTTGTTGTAGCTCCTCATGAATATTGTTGCCTTACTGTTGAGTGGCATCAATAAGGCTTCTGGTGCCAGGTTCTTTGATGGTGCCAGGTTCTTTGATGGTGCCAGGTTCTCTGATGGTTTACGACACTTGAAGAAAAAAAACACTCCTCAAGTCGTCATGCATTTATTTCTAAAAAACACGAAACACTTCAGTAGTTTTCTTTGATTTATTTGTGAAGCGATTAAAAACGTGGGAATGGTAATGCTTTTATTAAAAAATAAAATTGTCGAGATTTAAAGCAAATCGTGCGTCGCCTCATTAATTACAAGTGGAACTCAACCTGAAGTAAAGAGAATCACTGAGGACAGTGAATGACCAGAAATGGAATATAGTTTAAAGGAGTATAGGGGAAGGAACTGATTATATTAGAGAAGCCAACCACAGTGGCGGAGTCAGGAACTGTGTATCGACCCCCACAATCACAATGCGGTGAATATCCCCCCACACCCCCACACAAACACAGCCTCCCATCCCCCCACTCACACAGTTCCTCCCTCCAGTCACAATTAACGAGGGGTTATGGCAGATCACGCGCACGCAAAGTAAATTAAATGTATGACAGTGATATTAAAAAAATCTTCACTTGAACTACATTTTAACATGAGCCTCGGTATGTGGGTCAAGGTGAGTGTTGTCTTTTGTTATGAGGCAACTGTGCACGCCTTTCTGTCTAAGCTTGCGTCAGGTTATGGCTACACGGAGGCAATAAGCAGCGGTCCGCCTACATGCTTACCATCAAGGAAACTTTAATTCATAAAACAGGGATTTAAATTTCATTGTGTCTGTGTACTGAAGGAGAAAAAAGTCTTGGATAAATTACACTTGCTGACTTGCACCGCTGCTCTTTATTGGGGCATTTTGCATCGTCTGCCGAGCTTCCTGCTCTCATGGGGAGGAACTTCAGTATGCAAATTTGGAACTATTCTCTTTAGTGTTTTCTTGATATACATTTTTGCATCTTTCTCGCCTGCATTCCAAGATGTACAGTATGAAAGGACTTAAGTCGATACTAATAATTTAAGTGTTTGAATTTATACGGCAAGTGAATGTTCTCTGTAGCAATATTCTAATCTGATGAGTACAAGGGCCATGAAGAATATCATCTCTGGTATGGCATCTCTTGTTTTGAAGGATCTTGCTATCCAGCTTATCATTTGTTTTACGGTTTATGTTAGTAACATTACTGTGATGCCCGTACATCTTTCATTTATCTTCCGGTGTATTAAGCCAGCCAGCCCATTGCTGCTGAGACCCGGGCGCTGGGACTGTTGTAGTGGCTATATGGGTCTGCGGACCGCTAGCGCACACAGCTTGGTTTGTCAATACCATCAAAGGCCTCTGCCTCAGACTCGACCAGGCACAACAGGTGGGCAGAGGTGACAGACTGGGCTCCTCCACACTTACTAATACATCGCCTCTATAACAGCCTACAGTTGTTTCCTTGTACCATTGCTCCTCTAAAGAACCCCTATAGCAGGTTGACCAGGCGGTCAACAAGCAAGTCTGACCTGAGGACGGCCTGCCAGGGTAGAAGAACCTTCGAAACAGGTCATGGGTATGACACGAGCGCCGTACTATCATAATCATAATCTTGATTTCAGCATAATACAATATTTGTACAAAGATGGGCGACATTTTAGGCATGCATGCAGAGAGCCCCTTGATATGCAGTGCATACCAAGTCTGCTCGCAGGTGGAGGTCGTCATTAGCCCACCTGTCTGGGAGACTGCCATTTAGCCCAGAAATGCTTCTGCGGCAACTCTCAGTTTAACGTAATATTAAAGCGTGACAAGGTGCTGTAGAGTTAAGGTAGTGTAGCAGAGGCGACTCACCAGCATAAGATTAGCTGACCTTAGTCTCTCTTGAGGTCAAGGTCACCGAGGCATGATGGCTCCTGGGAAATGAGTGGGAGAAGTTAGAGAGGGAAATTCAGGAGGGGTGATGGATTGAGAGGAGGACGGGTGAGGGAATGGAAGAAGTGGATGAAATAGGGAGGGGTGAGGGATTAGCTGAAAATGAGGGTAGTGGAAAGAGAGTGGGGTGAGGAAGTAGGGGAGAAGAGGAGGTAGGCGGACGTAGAGAGGAAGAAGAGGTAGGCGGGCGTAGAGAGGAAGAAGAGGTAGGCGGGCGTAGAGAGGAAGAAGAGGTAGGCGGGCGTAGAGAGGAAGAAGAGGTGGGCGGGCGTAGAGAGGAAGAAGAGGTAGGCGGGCGTAGAGAGAAAGAAGAGGTAGGCGGGCGTAGAGAGGAAGAAGAGGTAGGCGGGCGTAGAGAGGAAGAGGAGTGAGCTGCATATTCAATTTGCTGTGAGAATACATAAAACTTGGCAACAGTTGCTGGCCATAGTAATAAACGACAAAGTGACTTCACCTTCACTTTCCTTAGCTGAACATACGACCATAATGTCTGCAAATATATGACACTTTCCTTCAACACTTATTTTAAAATTAAACCAAATAAAGTGAGTACACTGTACACTTACCCAGTGTCTCTTTGGTCAGACCTAAATCAACATAACTTTAATCAGTTAAACTGGTGTAGCACTAACTACTCAGTACTACACAATAACAAGCAGCACAAGAGATGAACCTTAGTTAGCACTACTCAATATTACACAAGCACTATCTTTTTCATCCTTGGTATAGCAACATATATTTTAATCACTATAAAATAAAGTTAAATATTTAATATTTAACCATTTAATATTCCCATTCACCCATGTACATAACTACCCACCCACATACTGACCCACCAACCAACACTACCTACAAAATATTAATTCTCTCAACCCCACACACATGCATATATATATATATATATATATATATATATATATATATATATATATATATATATATATATATATATATATATATATATATATATATATATATATATATATATATATATATATATATATATATATATATATATATATATAATATACATACATACATACATACGTGCAAAACAACCACTTTGAAAGAATAGAGAAGTTCCAAGCGCTTTCGTGACTACTCACATTATCAATGATTGTTCCTTGATAATGTGAGTAGTCACGAAAGCGCATGGAACTTCTCTATTCTTTCACAGTGGTTGTTTTGCATATTCTGAAATCACCTGTTTACTGTGATCTTATTGCACATACATACGTACGTACGTACGTACACACACACACACACACACACACACACACACACACACACACACACACACACACACACACACACACACACACACACACACACACAGATCGCAGTCAACAGGATTCGAAGCCACGTCAGGGAAGGCTGACAAGATTCTTAAGTGACGTTCTAGACCACTCGGCCTAGAATGTCGCTTGGGAACCTTGTCAACCTTCCCTGACGTGGCCCGAATCCTGCTGACTGCGATCTTTCTCTGTATATACCCGGGTGGCTCCAGCTCTCTGGATCAAAAGCATTTTACCAGCATCTTGATAGGTAAAAGGTATTCTTCAGTGAGGTAGATAGTTGTGGAAGCGACACTCCTTCATGCCCATTAAGGCAGAGAAGGTAGAGGGGCGAGGCTGTGAGTGCCACGCTATGTATCAGTGCTCAAGCGTCAGGTTGGGTGTGGCACTGCGTACAAGACGTATGCCCAGGCACTAATGTGGGTCACCGGGGCAACAATTGTATCTGGCACTTCCTATTTTGATGTTCATTGTCGTGTTGTTTTTGTCCCTTTACTTCCCGAGCTGTAGTAGTACTCACGACATTCTGTATGTTTCTTCTTCTTCTTCTTCTTCTTCTTCTTGTCCTTCTTATCCTTATCCTTCTTCTTTTGCTACTTTTTGTTGTTGTTGTTTTCCTAATTATTATTATTGTTGTTGTTGTTGTTGTTGTTGTTCTTCTTCTTCTTCTTCTTCTTCTTCTTCTTCTTCTTCTTCTTCTTCTTCTTCTTCTTCTTCTTCTTATTATTATTATTATTATTATTATTATTATTATTAGTATTATTTATTTTTTATTTTAACACATCCGCCGATTCCCACCAAGGCAGGGTGGCCCGAAAAAGAAAAACTTTCACCATCATTCACTCCATCACTGTCTTGCCAGAAGGGTGCGTTACACTACAGTTTATAAAACTGCAACATTAACACCCCTCCTTCAGAGTGCAGACACTGTACTTCCCATCTCCAGGACTCAAGTCCGGCCTGCCGGTTTCCCTGAATCCTTTCATAAATGTTACTTTGCTCACACTCCAACAGCACGTCAAGTATTAAAAACCACTTGTTTCCATTCACTCCTATCAAACACCCTCACGCACGCTTGCAGGAAGTCCAAGCCCCTCGCACACAAAACCTTCAAACCACTTCCCAGGCCAACCCCTGCCCTGTCTTCCCTCCATTGCAGATTTATACACTCTCGAAGTCATTCTGTTTTGTTCCATTCTCTCTACATGTCCGAACCACTTCAGCAACCCCTCCTCAGCCCTCTGGATAATAGTTTTGGTAATCCCGCACCTCCTCCTAATTTCCAAACTACGAATTCTCTGCATTATATTCACACCACACATTGCCCTCAGACATGACATCTCCACTGCCTCCAGCCTTCTCCTCGTTGCAACATTCCTCACGGAGGAGAGAGAGGTACATCATAATATATACCTGGAAGGTACTCGAGGGCTTGGTCCCAAATCTGCACACTGCTATAATAGCTTACTGGAGTGAGAGATATGCGAGGAAGTGTAAAATAAACCCAGTGAGGAGCAAGGGTGCGGTGGGGACAATAAGGGAACACTGTATCAACATCCGGGGTCCCAGACTTTTCAACATCTTACCAGAAGATATCAGAAACACTGTTGGAACAAGTGTTGAAGCCTTCAAGAGGAAATTAGACTAGTATCTTCACCAGGTGCCAGGCTGTGATGGATATGTGGGGCAGCGGGCCTCCAGCAGCAACAGCCTGGTTGACCAGGTGAACAGACGAGCCTGGCCCATGGCCGGGCTCAGAGAGTAGATATACTCTCGAAATTTTTCAAAGATATATCAAAGGTATACCCATGCTTCACACCCAGGGGCTCTGGTGGCCTGGTGGTTAACGCTCTCGCTTCACACGGCGAGGGCCTGGGTTCGATTCTCAGCCAGAGTAGAAACATTGGACGTGTTTCTTTCAACTTGTTGTCTATGTTCCCCATCAGTAAAATGGGTACCTGGGTGTTAGTCGACTGGTGTGGGTCGCATCCTGGGACACTGACCTAAGGAGGCCTGGTCACAGACCGGGCCGCGGGGGCGTTGACCCCCGGAACTCTCTCCAGGTAAACCCATACAAGAGTGTTGGTACAACTATACTCTCATTATTATTATCTGTATCATTGTTATAGATACAAAATATCTGTTATATGCGTTAAAAGTTGTGATGATGGTCGTCCCCGCTGCCCGGCCTCACACCAGGTCTGCTAAATTGGAAAGGAAAAGAATAAGAACTATGAAGAACGACAGGACAATAAAACTGAGTATATACTGAATGAGATGAAGTTTACTGATTGAGGTCCATCATACCAGTGAGGTCGGTGTTGTGAGATGCAGTTACCGGAGGTCGTCCTTGTGACGGTTTCTGAAGAGATGAAAGGTGTAGAACTTAGACGTTTGTCAGAATTTATACTTTGTTAGACCTACCAGATTGACACTTACTGTTGTGAGCTCTCTCTCTCTCTCTCTCTCTCTCTCTCTCTCTCTCTCTCTCTCTCCCTGTTTGCACTGGCCGGAGGGAGTGGAGGATGAGGTAAGAGCCTTCTGCTTTTTCTATCCTTCATAATGAACTACAGTCCTTATTCAACATAGAAGCAGACAGTTCTTGTTAGCTGATAGCCTCGGTGTAGACTTGCAAGTCCTCTGCTGTCTGTTTTTCCCATGTACTCTGTGTGCTGACTGAAAAATCCTCAGTCTTGTCCACCTTCAGTTGTTTTTCTAAGAGGTGCGAGCTGACCTCTTGTCTGAGTTCCTCTCTGTCGCTACCCTGGATACCTTTGATATACCTTTGATGAGTTTCGAGAGTTTTACTACTTTCGGAGCCCGGCCATGGGCCAGGCTCGTCTGGTGCTAGCCTGATCAACCAGGCTGTTACTGTTGGAGGCCCGCTGCCCAAGATATCCATCACAGTTTGGTTGATCTGGCGCCAGATGAAGATATCCGTCCTATTTTCGGTCATTTAAACTGGTGTAAATCATTCATGTTTTTTCCTTCTCTCTCAAAATGTGCCGCAGAAACTTTCTGGTGTGTACACATCTGGAGTCAATTATCTGGTGTGGTACTGGGGAGAGGGAGGGGGAGGGGGGTGTTTTAATTAATGCAGGTGTGAGTGGCATTAACCTCCAATCCACCACTTGCTACTTCATAACTTTTCAACAGCTCGTCCCCTTTGATGTTGCTGAAGCAAGTGGCAGCACAACAGCCTGACTTGATCAGGTAGTCAGCGAGAAAGCATGGTCTCAGACCGAGGATTTATATCCTGGATTTATATCCAGGTGAGCGTTTTCGAGAGCTCTTATGAGCTCTGGAAACCGCTTACCTGTATGTGTAATATATTGATGTTGCTTAGTGGGGTAGGATGTTTGTCGAAATATGGAAACCAAAATACCGGGTGTTGAGTAAGTTAGAGTGAGGGCAAGAGAGAAGTGTGTGCAGGAAAGTTGTCGAGTCCCCCATGGCACTATAGAGTTTCCTCAGGGAACTACAGAGTCTCCCATGGCACTACAGAGTTCCTGCAGGGAACTACAGAGTCCCCCATGGCACTACAAAGTCCCCTTAGGGAACTACAGAGTCCCCCATGGAACTACAGAGTCCCCTCAGAGAACTACAGAGTTTCCCATGGCACTACAAAGTCCCCTCAGGGAACTAGAGAGTCCCCCATGGCACTACAGAGTCCCCTCAGGGAACTACAGAGTCCCCCACGGCACTATAGAGTCCCCTCAGGGCACTACAGAGTCCCCATGGCACTACAGAGTCCCCATGGTACTATAGAGTTCCCCAGGGCACTACAGAGTCTCCAGGGCATTACAGAGTCCCTCAGGGCACAACAGGGTCCCCCAAGGTACTACAGAGTCACCCATGGCACTACAAACTCTTCCAGGGCACTAAAGAGTCGCTCAGAGTACTACAGAGTCGCCTAGGGTACTACAGGTCGCCCAGGGTACTACAGTGTCTTCCAGGGTACTACAGAGTCCTCCAGGGCACTACAGAATCACCCAGGATATTAGAGTCTCCCAGGATACTACAAGGTCCCTCAGGGCACTACAGAGTCCCCAGGATACTAGAGTCTCCCAGGATACTACAGGGTCCCTCAGGGCACTACAGAGTCCCCAGGATACTAGAGTCTCCCAGGATACTACACAGTCCCTCAGTGCACTACAGAGTCCCCCAAGGCACTACAGAGTCCCCCAGGGTACGACAGAGTCCCCCAGGGTACTACAGAGTTCCCCAGGGTACTACATAGTCCCCTAGGGTACTACAGAGTCCCCCAGGGCATTACAGAGTCCCCCAGGGCACTATAGAGATTCCCTCACTCAGGGAACTGAAGAAATTGCAGATTATCTGCATAACACAAATATTTATCACAACTTGTTATGTGGAGAAATTTTCTCCAGGAGAGGGGTATCAGCCCCCTTCAGTCCCCTTCAGCCCCTTCAGCCCTTTCAGCCCTTTCAGCCCTGAGGGGCCAAGCCCTCTCAGAAGGGGCGAGCGTCTTGTTTACTGCTACAGTGAGTAATTGATCACAGATGCCATACTGCGACGTGGTCAAATGACCTCTGCTCCTTGCAGTCCAGTGTTGCAGAGTGTATTCTAATAAGAGACAGTATATTTCTTATTTTAGCAGGACAATTAAGGAAAATCCTGCTCCCACTTTATTACCATGGTAAAAATAGTGGACATTGTTGTCTATGCTTAAGACAGCAAGAATCAAACATTCTGCTTTGCTTCATCGAAGAAGTGGCAAGGAAGCAAAAAGTACTAGGTCAGCTTTTTTTTGTGCTAGGGCAGTGACGGCAAGGGGCGCTGTGGTGTCTTCAGATTACTTTATACTCAACTGCGCAGTCAATAGTAGTACATCACGAGTTAGAACACTTACCTGGGTATATGTATCTGACCCGTAATTACGCCCGGATATCCGTTGAGTTGATTGAAGAATAGTGTTCTTTGAAGAATGTCGCACTACACTCTGTTGGATCGCAACACTCGTTGTTACACTGTTCATCAATAATTGTTCACACAATATCACTAAGAAGTTGATCACACTTCTCTGTAACTGTTTATCGTGTTTTGTGAGACACTTTGTCCACACTAACGCACAGATCAGTGTTCTTTGTTGGTTATCCTGGCGTCAGTGTCACTCTCAGTAAAGTCAAAAGTAATCTGAAGACGCCACAGCGCCCCTTGCCGTCACTGCCCTAGCACAAAAAAAAAGCTGACCTAGTACTTTTTGCTTCCTTGCCACTTCCTCGATGAAGCAAAGCAGAATGTTTGATTCTTGCTGTCTTAAGCATAGACAACAATGCCCACTATTTTTACCATGGTAATAAAGTGGGAGCAGGATTTTCCTTAATTGTCCTGCTAAAATAAGAAATATACTGTCTCTTATTAGAATACACTCTGCAACACTGGACTGCAAGGAGCAGAGGTCATTTGACCACGTCGCAGTACGGCATCTGTGATCAATTACTCACTGTAGCAGTAAACAAGATGCTCGCCCCTTCTGAGAGGGCTTGGCCCCTCAGGGCTGAAGGGGACTGAAGGGGCTGATACCCCTCTCCTGGAGAAAATTTCTCCACACTGGGGGGCGGCGGAGGTTCGCTGCAGGTGAACTATTCATCACTTAACATTAATTTAATTTTCTCACTCGCCACCACTGCTGCTTGTCTTTTCTGAACAGCTTTAGTCTGTGTGGTTTCTGGAGAATCACTAATTTTGTTTTCAACACTGTGTAATTCTAACAGCACTAGTTTATTTATTGTCCGCTTATTCACTACACCTTTGCTCAAAACATCAACTGTCCTGATGATTCCATTTGCATCAGGATATATGGTCACAATTTTTCCAAGTGGCCATTGGGACCTCGGACAATGATTGTCCGAGGTCCCAATGGCCACTTGATGTTAAGTGATGAATAGTTCACCTGCAGCGAACCTCCGCCGCCCCCCAGTGTGGAGAAATTTTCTCCAGGAGAGGGGTATCAGCCCCCTTCAGTCCCCTTCAGCCCCTTCAGCCCTTTCAGCCCTGAGGGGCCAAGCCCTCTCAGAAGGGGCGAGCGTCTTGTTTACTGCTACAGTGAGTAATTGATCACAGATGCCGTACTGCGACGTGGTCAAATGACCTCTCCTCCTTGAAGTCCAGTGTTGCAGAGTGTATTCTAATAAGAGACAGGATTTTCTTATGGCGGCTGTGCAGGCGATGAGTTGTCCTTTTAAGTTAAGTATAAGTCTTTAAACTTAACTGGTAATGCCATTTCTCAACATATTATTATAAAGATCACAGTTTGATAGATACAAGAGAATGCAACACAGTAGAAAGGAATAATAAGAATGTTGTGGAAATTAAGAGAAATTTGATAACATAAGAAAAACAGTGGAGGTTGATAATAAAAAGTATATATATATATATATATATATATATATATATATATATATATATATATATATATATATATATATATATATATATATATATATATATATATATATATATGTCGTGCCTAATAGGTAAAATTTGCTATTTTGGCTTAAATAGTAACGCTCTCCTTGCCGAATAATGAAAGCTAAAATTTGTGTATGCAATAATTTCGCAAAAATCATTCTGAACCTATCGAGAAAATATATTTCATGTGTTTGTTTATTATTAAATTATTGTAAACTTATCTAAAATATATTTAGTTGGATTAGGTTAAATTGAGCTTGTTATAGTAAGGTTAGATAGGTTTTCTAAGGTTCTTTTGGTACAAAATTATTAATTTTCTTTTTATTAACATCAATGAAAAAATATCTTTAAACACACACACACACACACACACACACACACACACACACACACACACACACACACACACACACACACACACACACACCTATCTATATATATATATATATATATATATATATATATATATATATATATATATATATATATATATATCTCCATGGGGAAGTGGAACAGAATTCTTCCTCCGTAAGCCATGCGTGTTGTAAGAGGCAACTAAAATGCCAGGAGCAAGGGGCTAGTAACCCCTTCTCCTGTATAAATTACTAAATTTAAAAAGAGAAACTTTTGTTTTTCTTTTTGGGCCACCCTGCCTTGGTGGGATATGGCTGGTTTGTTAAAAGAAAGAAGATATATATATATGCAAGGAATTCGCGAGAGCATGCGAAATATACACAAACACTGATCTCTGGCTGAAGGAGACTCGAACCTACGAACCTTAGGACAAGGTATGCAGTGCTTTACCAATCTACCCACACTGGACCAATACCTTGGCGTGTAGCATGCGCTACACGTTTGATCCAAGGCAGCCAGCTTTCAGGGAGAAGGCTTACAGCTTTTCATCTCATCCCCTGCATGCATCAGCCTTACTAGAGATTTGAACAATGCAAGGAATTCGCGAGAGCATGCGAAATATACGCAGGGGATGAGATGAAAAGCTGTAAGCCTTCTCCCTGAAAGCTGGCTGCCTTGGATCAAACGTGTAGCGCATGCTACACGCCAAGGTATTGGTCCAGTGTGGGTAGATTGGTAAAGCACTGCATACCTTGTCCTAAGGTTCGTAGGTTCGAGTCTCCTTCAGCCAGAGATCAGTGTTTGTATATATATATCTATATATATATATATATATATATATATATATATATATATATATATATATATATATATATATATATATATATATATATATATATATATATATATATATATATATATATATATAAAAACACACACACTCACTGAATAAAACGCACTAAACATAAGGGAAAATCTAAACACAAGTTTGTTAAACAATATACGCATGTGGCGACGCAACAGTGATTGGTGTCCAGGGTCTTCTGTTTTTGCAGTCTGGTGTGAGGCCACATTATTAACTGCCTGATCAACCATGCTGTCAGCTGTATCAGGGCACACTGTGTTATTTCCTGACGAATAACTCACCACCGTCAGCTGTGTCAGGACACAGTGTGTTGTTTCCTGACAAATAAACCACCACCGTCAGCTGTGTCAGGACACACTATGTTGCTTCCTGACGAATAAACCCACAACTTGTGTAAGTTTTCCGCTAATTTCGCTGCACTAAGATATGTTTTACAGTATTTATGGTTTAAATGTGTGGTGGGTCACTAAGAGGCGGGTTTGGATAACTATGTGGAAAATCCTGAAGTAAGCAACGATGCATTTGACCTTATTGTATTACTGTGGGGTGTCGGGGGGGAGGGGTTAAGGTTGTTGGTGGATCAGCTGGAAGGGGTGACATATTTTCTTCATATTTGTATGTTTACTCACTGATAAGTGCCAGTGTCCAGTACTGTCTTCAAGGTGATGAGTTCATTTACAGCACTGTCACAGGACATGAGTGCCAGTGCCTAGTACTGTCTGTATGGTGGGGTGTACTCACTCAGGTTAAGTTGGTGCACCGCTCAGTAAAGCCGCCATTCTGAACGAAACGATAAATCGTGGCCAGGTTCACGTTTGTCCCGGTGACCTGGTACAGAAACCTTGTTCATGTATGTCCCGGTGACCTGGTCCAGTAACCTTGTTCATGTATGTCCCGGTGACCTGGTCCAGTAACCTTGAGTGGGGTCCGCTTTTCCAGCGCCTCAGGAGACCAAGCTGGCGAAAAGCTGGAAAACTGCCAAGTGGCGGCCAGAGGCTGTTGCATCAGTGGCCGAGCAGAGACTAGGCTGGCCGGCTTGCCAGTAGGCTGACATGGTTGGTCTGGACGCCTTCCAAGGTCGTCATGGCCACTGGGAAATAGTGCTGGGGCCAAGGGCGTGAACTATGCTGTAAGGCGGCTGGTTAGTGGGTTAGGTTTACAGCCTATCAACTGTATATGGAACAATTAAGGCCGCATTTCACGTGTACA